>NC_088217.1:73067323-73433573 GCF_036934945.1 Oncorhynchus masou masou | reverse complement strand
GAGGGAGAGGGTTAGGGAGTTGCAGCAGCTCGGAATTACTGAATACCTCAGGAAAAACATGTCCCAGCTACAACCAACGGTAGAGATGCAGGTTCCAGGACGCCACGAGGAACTGAAATTAATGGAGACTATTATGTTGTCGAGACCGAGGAAGGTCATGGTGGAACAAATGAAAAACGAGTACTTTGAACTCAAAGCTAACCTACACACTGAGCCAGATTATTTGGAGGTTCTGGAGCATCAAACTGCATTTAACTGATATAAACAGACAATTAATGGTTTTATATTCAACTCCACAAGTGCCTTGTCCAAAACTGCCATCTTATATTTTCAGTCAAAGACCTACATATCCCACAGCGGTCTTGGACATACAAGTCATTTGTAGCACTGAATGTAATGTAATGTATATTTGGCAATTTCTTTGTTGTTTTGTTTTCCTATACAGTGCCTTGCAAAAGTATTCATCCCCCTTGGCGTTTTTACTATTTTGTTGCATTACAACCTGTAAATTAAAATGTATTTTAATTTGGATTTCATGTAATGGACATGCACAAAATAGTCCAAATTGGTGAAGTGAAATAAAAAAAAAAATAACTTGTTTCATAAAATTCAAAAAAAGAGAAAACGGAAAAGTGGTGCGTGCATATATATTCACTCCCTTTGCTATGAAGCCCCTAAATAATATCTGGTGCAACCAATTACCTTCAGAAGTCACATAATTAGTTAGATTGCACACAGGTGGACTTTATTTAAGTGTCACATGATCTCAGTGTATATACACCTGTTCTGAAAGGACCATGAAGACCAAGGAGCTTTCCAAACAGGTCAGGGACAAAGTTGTGGAGAAGTACAGATCAGGGTTGGGTTATTAAAAAATATCAAACTTTAAACATCCCACGGAGCAACATTTAATTTAAATCAATTATTCAAAAATGGAAAAAATGAAACCACAACAAACCTGCCAAGAGAGGGCTGCCCACCAAAACTCACGGACCAAGCAAGGAGGGCATTTGATCAAAGAGGCAACAAAGTGACCAAAGATAACCCCGAAGGAGCTGCAAAGCTCCACAGCGGAGAGTGGAGTATCTGTCCATAGGATCACTTTAAGCTGTACACACCACAGAGCTGGGCTTTACAGAAGAGTGGCCAGAAAAAGGTCAGACATGTTTGGTGTTCGCCAAAAGGCATGTGCGAGACTCCCCAAACATATGGAAGAAGGTACTCTGGTCAGATGAGACTAACATTTTGCTTTTTGGCCAACAAGGAAAATGCTATGTCTGGTGCAAACCCAACACCTCTCATCACCCCGAGAACAGCATCCCCACAGTGAAGCATGGTGGTGGTGGCAGCATCATGCTGTGGGACTGGGAAACTGGTCAGAATTGAAGGAATGATGGATGGTGCCAAATACAGGGAAATTCTTGAGGGAAACCTGTTTCAGTCTTCCAGAGATTTGAGCCTGGGATGGAGGTTCACCTTCCAGCAGGACAATGACCCTAAGCATACTGCTAAAGCAACATTCGAGTGGTTTAAGGGGAAACATTTAAATGTCTTGGAATGGCCTAGTCAAAGCCCAGACTTCAATCCAATTGAGAATTTGTGGTATAACTTAAAGATTGCTGTACACCAGCGGAACCCATCCAACTTGAAGGAGCTGGAGCAGTTTTGCCTTGAAGAATGAGCAAAAATCCCAGTGGCTAGATGTGCCAAGCTTATAGAGACATACCCCAAGAGACTTGCAGCTGTAATTGCTACAAAAGGTGACTCTACAAAGTATTGACTTTGGGGGGGGGGGGGGGGGGTGAATAGTTATGCACGCTCAGTTTTTCTGTTGTTTCTTTGTCAAGAAAGAAATATTTTGTATCCTCAAAGTGGTAGTAAGCATTTTGTGTAAATCAAATGATACAACCCCCCCCCCCCAAAAAAAAAAAAAAAGGTTAAGGGGAGTGAATACTTTCGCAAGCCACTGTAGACAGACAGCACTTGAAGTTGCTGATATAACTGATATCTTTCCCAAATGTAATTATCGGGAAGGCAAATAAGTACGGCAGGGGTAAGGTTGTTACCAGTTCAGCTTCGATCTTTGGCAGGCCTCATTGTTTTCCATAAATTCTGTCAGGCTGTTTCAATCATATGCCATAATCAGCATGCTCAAAATGCCGTAGACTCAACAAAATGCCAACATGTATTCTGGGTCGCAATGATGGAGTGCACATTAGTGCTGTCGTTCATTAGATTTAGCCCTTGCATTATTTCAATACCACATTTTGTATTCCAACCAGTGGGAACGTGTTTATACAAATCCATTTTCCCCAAACTTAGCACTTAAGTCCCAGTACATATATAAATCATATCTTGCATCTGTACAGAAGAAATGCATTGCACTAATCAAATGCCATTTAAAAAGATGGTGCATGACAATCAACTTACTTTTCAACAGCAATTTCTGTTTATCATTGTTCCTTTCCTGCTACTGAAGGGGACAGAACTACTGATGTGTATAAGAACCTTTTGTATGAGTGTCATTTTTACAAATCACAACTGACCAGTTTCTCTCAGCATGATAAATGGATATGAGGATATGCGTTCACTTTATTATTTTGATCGAGTAAGGAACCCTGTTCAACTCTGAAAATGTTTTATGTAAACTTTATTTTATACCAATGTAGATAAAATTATTTATTCTGTAATTTTTGTATATATGTCACACATTCTATGTTATTTTGTGCCTTCAGTGTTGTGCAGGTGAACATGTATTAAATGTAAATAAAGAATTGCAATACTGCAAACTTTGAACAATCAAGATTCAATACTATAGATAAGCTCTTCAGTCCTCTAAACAGATTGCTTGCAGGTATATTGCAAAGCCTGTTGCAAGACTACATTCTGTCATGAGTTTAGCATAAAAGTGACCAAACATCTATTATAGCACATTGTGCTCAACAGGGGCGTGGGTGAAATCATGATGCTATCCTGCACAGAGGGCACTTAAGATAGTAATGACATTACATTGTTATTCACACTCATATGCATGTCCCCAATGCTGCTGCATGTTCTGTATTCCTCCCATGGACATATAGTACAGCACAGCATTATATACCATCTGTGTGCTTGTTTGTATAAATCAAGCTGATAGGTAGGTTCATCCTGGTCATTTTACTCTAAGTACAATTTCAAATGAAGTGCTATATATATATCCACACAGACGCACACACCGAAAATCTCTTTTGTGTCAAATCCATGCTCAAGCCTGGCTTCCCTCATCTCCCAATATGGCATGTCAAGTCTTTCCAGTTCTCTGCCTTGCAAACACAAGTCTTTCATTTCCCCCTTGCATTATTGGACCACCTTCTGAGATTGCTTATCCACAGTGCTTAATTACTGCACAACAATGGGGTATAGAAAATTCCCTCTGCACTGCTCCACACGACTTCCATTTCCATCCTAGCTGGTGATTTAGTAGGCTGTTCCGGTGCTTCCATTATACATCATAATTGACAGAACTAAAACTGCTCACACGCCCCCCCCGGTGAACTGGGGTTGGAATACGGACACACAGCGGTAAGGATTGGGATTTTCTCCTTTGAGAATTAAGGGAAATGTGCTCCGGCCGGTCGTTCTCTGTGACGTTTACCAAAGTGCAAGACAATGTTCCTTTTGGGGGAAAATGTTTTCAGTATTTTGTGCTCATGAAACCCTTGTGGGTGTTAATATTTCAGCAACGGAAGTCGAACTTCGAAGTCGAAACTGCTCAACATACAGAGTGCCGACCGGAGTAGAAAAAGTTCATTTTATGTCAACATTGGAGTAGAGATAAAATATGTATGCAGTGATTGTCTAACTGGCTCCACCTTCAGTCTATATGAAATGAATCCAGCCCAATGCCTATTATGGATGACTAAGCATGAGGGCAAGGGGCTATTTGTGGAAAATTCTAAACATGTGCAGGTATATTCTTTCCAGATGTTACATTTTGGTGCAAACTAGCATGTACAGTAGACATTCCCAGCCCTACCATTTTTCACACTACATTATACATGAAATACAAACCACGATATGTGTGGTGAAAAAAAATATCAAAACAAATGTTTTCTATGGGCGGAGACCACGGCACATGATGTTTATATAGTAGTTCAAACTTCAAACCTGTTATTTGAAGAGACCTTGGCCGACTTGAAACCTCTTGTTCAGCTACTGACGTGCCGACAATTCGGTCTTTGGAGGACGTAACAAAATATACATACTTTCGTCACTGCCACTGACAGCCGGAACTGCAACAAAAGCTGGCGTTAATATTGGAACACACACGAGACGTAGGCCTCTACTGCAAAATCAATCTTACATTACATTTCTCCTCATCTAGAAATCAACTATTGTACCCCGAGTCAAAGTAACTACATGAAAGTGTCAGTGCTGAATATCTTACCCATCTCCTTTATACTCAAAGGTACATTTTATTTCAGTAATAGACCTACTTGTACAGCTAACTAAAGTCAATCATATGAGCCATACATAGTGGGATGTGAAATTGCCAACCCATTTGCTAATAGCTACTTTTCAGACAATCTACAGTGGCTCTCTGGACAGTAGACTTTGTAAAGTAAGTGGCTAATATCTTGTCTTTACCATTTTCCTTTAAAGAATGCCCTCTTCCCTGCAGTTTTGAGCAGTACACTGGTGCCTATAGTTCCACCACGACCCAGCTGAGAGTTAGAGTATTTGTACCGTATCACTGCTTTCAGTGGTGTAGAGAAGCTAGACTCATGACCCCAAATGTAACTGTGAATTATGAATATTTCGTCTGTTGGTTTGGACAAGAGCACTCTACCAGAAATGGTCTAGTTGGATTATGTAAACCTTTGAAAGGAAGGCACCAGGGTCACTGCTGTTTATATACTCCTACTTAACAAAGTTATCAGAACATCAACGTTTCACATCCAGTCACAAAACAGACAACTGAATTTGAACCCTGGTAATATATGTGTATATACAGCAATTTTAGAGGTTCGTTTGCAAGTGATGTCACCTCATTATTTGTAGAACGCGCCGACCTTGCACCACAGTAAACATTCTTAAAAAGCTCTATTTCACCACTCTAAAGCGTCAGTCGAATACGATACACTTTTTATGCTTGAATTCATCCATCGAAGTGAATTCCACAGAGGTTTCATTAGAACACATTATTGATTTTCATCTTGCCCATGAATAGTTCAGGCTATCAACAGCCCCTTATACAGTAAGCTAATGAATCCATAGCCTTTAGTGAAGCCAAAGGCATACATGCATTCATCGTCTAATGTACGCCGCCACAGGGACCCTTCATCAATATATAATGATTACCTTCACACGGGTTCCTTAACCTAGAGGAGTAGCTAACGTTAGCTAGATATAGATTAGCTTACACGCAGAATAAATCCATAGAAATGTTGGAAATGTGAATAGAAAGCTATTTTCAGTACCCCCTCCCCACACACACACACCCTGCATATGACATTAAAATACTTGTAGAAGCCCTTGCAGCTACTGATATGGCTGAAACGATGCACACGTATCACATATTGTCTTGTTAGCATGAGGTTCATATACTACAGCCCTGCTCAAAGCTTCCATGACCCACATGAAACATCTCTCTCCACATTGTAAACTGTGAAAAAAACAAATACATTAACCGAGCATACTATTGTGAGGCCGTGAGGACTGACTCTAGTGTTCGGCCCTGCGCGTGCTACAATGTTCTGCATGTTCAACTTAATGTGCATTCGTGTACGACATGCCTGCCCATGAGGAGACAGAAGTCACATTGCTGAAGTCACACCCGTGCCCTATGCTTCGAAACGAGACATTCCTCATAAGATGATCGAACAGTGAAACTATGACATTGCCCACAGTGTTTCTAATAATATTACAAGAGTAATGATCCACTTAGATGAGGTCTGGATTTGGATTTTTTCAAGTGATCACTGATGCTCTTTCACGGCTGAGACTGGAGAGTGTAAAGCACCCTTTCTTGTACCCGACCGATGATGCAATTAAATGTTTAATGGTTTGCCAACATATTACTATCTGTGCTCGCTCCCAGCTATCTCATTCACAAGCCATAGTCACGCACAGCACAAAGAGGCGGCGTGCATGTCTCTCTCACTCTTCCCCTCTCTCTTTCTCTCTCTTCCTTTCTTCTCTCTCTCTCTCTCTCTCTCTCTTCCTTTCTCTCTTTCTCTCTCTTTCTCTCTCTTTCTCTCTCTTTCTCTCTCTCTCTTTCTCAAACCATTTTTTTGGGGTGTGGATGTTTTTATTTTATTTTTTTATTTCACCTTTATTTAACCAGGTAGGCTAGTTGAGAACAAGTTCTCATTTACAACTGCGACCTGGCCAAGATAAAGCATAGCAGTGTGAACAGACAACACAGAGTTACACATGGAGTAAACAATTAACAAGTCAATAACACAGTAGAAAAAAAGGGGAGTCTATATACAATGTGTGCAAAAGGCATGAGGAGGTAGGCGAATAATTACAATATTGCAGATTAACACTGGATTGATAAATGATCATGTACAGGTAGAGATATTGGTGTGCAAAAGAGCAGAAAAGTAAATAAATAAAAACTGTGGGGATGAGGTAGGTGAAAATGGGTGGGCTATTTACCAATAGATTATATACAGCTGCAGCGATCGGTTAGCTGCTCAGATAGCTGATGTTTGAAGTTGGTGAGTGAGATAAAGGTCTCCAACTTCAGCGATTTCTGCAATTCGTTCCAGTCACAGGCAGCAGAGTACTGGAACGAAAGGCGGCCGAATGAGGTGTTGGCTTTAGGGATGATCAGTTGAGGCTTTCTGTATGGGGAATGCTCATAGCTCTGCAGCAATGTTCTGGCAAACATGCCTTAGATCTTGTCTGTGTTCCATCACTTTTGAGGAATACGTTTTTTCAATATTTTCAATAGGCTATCACGTAGTATTGGCCTGCAGCAACCTGAAGCAGGATTGTACATGTATCTTCTCTTTTAAAACAGCTAACCCTGATAAATGTATGTAGTTCGCAGATGTAGATTATTGCTTTGCTTTTTCAGTAAACCTATGCAAAGCTAAAGGTTGAAGCCATTCGAGTAATATCTGATCCAATGTAACGTACTGTGTGGCCTTCGTTTGTCTTACCTTCAACAATAACATGTTGGGTCCTTTGTGTGTATTTTTGTCCTGACAAAAAGGAGGTGAAATTTTGGTGAGGCGTTCGTGACTCATCCCAGATGTTCCAGCTCATAATCACCATTGTCACTCGCATCCGTGTTGCCGGATGCTAAACTGTACATATTCCTTGAAACATTTTTCACTGATCTATTTCTACATCTTGGTATAGCTTAATACTTGTGTTGTTGTTGTTTTATTTTATTTTTGTAAGTATTTTATATTACAATAGTTATGTAATTATACACATTTTCCCTTAAAATGTAACTACATTATGATAATTCAAACATCCTATGTGATGTGTCTGAATCTGGAACAACTACTACTGTGTTTTCGCCATTCTGTTTTGTTGGCATGCTGATAGTAATTTTATAATGAGCAGCCCTTAGGACGGCAATGGTACTCTGATTGACATCATATGGATTCTGTGCATTTCACATATAATTTGCTAGATTAGCAAGCAACCACTATGGAACACTATAAAAACAGTGTTGTATGTCAGTTGTGCTGCCACATTCATACTGGCTGGAAAGCTAGAATCCTCATTATCTCACAGTACTATCTCAGTTATTCGTTTTAGTCCATCATATTTGTTACTCCCTGTATAAGTTCAGAGTGAATGTCTCTTTGAGTGTATGTAGCTTTAAGCATCAAGGGTCCCAGCAATACGCAGTACTTCTGACATCACAAGTCACAACAATGAAGTCAGCCCTCACTTGTTTAGAGACCCCCAGATTTCACTAACAGTTTAATTTACTCTCTCTTGACAGAGACGGATGTATAAGTAAGCAACAACGCTAGCCTTCCTGTGCCGCTGTCGCTTGCAAACGTGTTCTACCTACAGCTGTAATTGATGTTGTTTCTCCAGGAGTTTGGGGCGGATGTAAACACTTAATGGGAAGCGTGGCCGTGTTACCATCCCCACCCGACTGGCGTGTTGTTGTATCCAGGGTGCAACGAGCGGTCGGCTTTAGTTTACACCATCGCGAGTTTCAGGTTGTTTAGAGATGAATCGTTGGGCCTCATTGCTACATGGCCCAGTCCATATCCTGCACACACAGGCACCATCGGGGCCCCCTTCTATGACATTCCGCCATGATAGAAACCAAAACATGTGTTCTCTATTCCGCCAAAGCTCTCAGCGGAGTATAATTTGTTCATGATGAGGCAGTTTGAGGAGTAAGCTGGAAGTTAAAGGGGGCTGTTGTCGAGAGTGGTGTACGGGTGTTATTTGGAGGGACTACTGATTTGAAGTGTTAGGTAAATCCCTGCTTGCGACACACATGCCTTTTTTTCTGACCCAACCTGATTTGGGTGTGTGCCGGGGTGAAGAGGACACGGTTAACACCGTTGACACTGTGCAGACATCTATCTCCGGCTGTGTTCCACCCCACCCCTCCCTACCAACCCACTCATCTCCTCTGTAACCCCTCTTCTCTGCTGGAGACTAGCCTGTCTTGTCTGTGATGGCTGCAGTGAGCACCAGAGTTACACTCCTCTACCCTCCTCCACCAAGCCCCATGCCCCACGCCCCATCTCTGCTGTGTTCCTCCCCTCCCCACCAACCCACTCATCTCCTCTGTAACCCCTCTTCTCTACGGGAGACTAGCCTGTCAGGGCTGTGATGGCTGCAGTGAGCACCAGAGTTACACTCCTCCTCTACCCTCCTCCACCAAGCCCCATGCCCCACGCCCCATCTCTGCTGTGTTCCTCCCCTCCCCACCAACCCACTCATCTCCTCTGTAACCCCTCTTCTCTACGGGAGACAGGCCTGTCAGGGCTGTGATGGCTGCAGTGAGCACCAGAGTTACACTCCTCCTCTACCCTCCCCCATGCCCCATCTCTGCTGTGTTCCTCCCCTCCCCACCAACCCACTCATCTCCTTTGTAACCCCTCTCCTCTACGGGAGACAGGCCTGTCAGGGCTGTGATGGCTGCAGTGAGCACCAGAGTTAGACCCCCCCCCCCTGTTTGAGGAAGCTCCACGTGGACTGTCTGCTCTGTCACCCCCCCCCCCCCGAAGCTATTTTTAGCCGCCTCACTGCACTTTCAAAATGAGCTATAACCTCCCCAACTTATATTGCATGTGATTATGCAGTCGCGATGCCTCCTTGAGAAGTTTGATTGGTAAAAGATTAGCTCTCCTTGAGATACAATGTTGGAAGGTCGTCGACTCTGAATTCCTTTGTAACGTTGGAACTTGTTTGGCATCTCTTTGTGTACTGTACCTCACTTAGTCGAAATAACTTAGGCATGTGAACAATTTGTAAAACCTTACTCTAAGCTGTCCAGGCATCTCAGCGTTCCTGTCACCTTGAGAACGTTGCACGGAGGCCTTTTCATCCTTCAGTCATAACATTGTTTTCCTTACTGTAGCCTTGTTGTCAGCTATTAGACGATGGTGAGGTAAGGAAGATATTTGACATGTGTTTGGAGTGTGTTAGCATCTGAGAACACAAATGTAAGTTCGACCTTTTGTTTTAATATTAAATATATTTTATTATTTTTGTCTCTAGCTTGGAGGCACATGTATTTTGGGATGTGTTCTGCTCTCACAGAATGAACTCTAAGGAAGAATATTGGTGTAAAAGCTTTGGACGGCTAGGACTATACAAACTGAACCGCTAACTGAGGCACTGCAGATAAATGGAGAATGTTTAGTCGAGGCTCAATGGCACAAATCTATTCAGGTAGAAACTGAATATGAAGCATGGACTCAATTCTCTGTCATATGAAATAGAGAATTGTGTCCTTTCAGTTTCCCAATTATATCAAAAACATTATGTAAGATTTCTCCTGTTAAATATGACCACATTTGGGATTTGTCTTCTTCACATGTGCTTACATCTCAGTACCCAGTGCCCAAGCCCACTCATTTCTGTGGAACACGCCACATCACAAATGTTCAGACAAGGCATGGCTGTGTTATCCTGTCAGCTGTAAGGCTGCATTAATGTTTCGCAGGTGTGCCTCATGTTCAACTAATGACAGCTGCCCTTTCATAGAGGAACAAAGGCTAAATCCCTTGGGGAGATCTCATCCACAAATCACATGCCCAAAGGTAGAACAACATAAGAGATGTACTCCCTTTACCTCAAGACACCAAGAAAGACTATTACATATGAAGGTATGGTGTATTTTTTGATAGAAGAAGAATATAGTTTTTTTTAAGTAACAGCCAAGAGGCAAGGCAAGCAGATGTGTATATTCATCCTGTGTTGTTCTGTGTTGTTCGGTTCAGTGGTGACTGAAAGATAGCAAATCAATTGTGGGAAATGTAATCCCATGAAGGCACTCTGATGTACATAGAAATGTATGCATTTTTCTAAATAAGCATGACTAAATGCTTCCTCGAGATCATTTGTTTGGCAATTTACAGTTATAAATGAGATTTGAATGATGCAACGAATGGTTTCTTTCCTTTTCTCTGCTCGCTAATTTCTTGACGGACATATCTTATTTCAGCCAAGTGGTTGTGAGGGTTTGAGGTGTTACGTGGAGATTATGGCTCAATGGCGTCCTTCTTCTTTCCACCAATTGTCTTGTTCAAAGATTATTCAAGTGGAAAAGCTACATTTGCAGCTTCACTCAGCTGGAATGCTGTGAAAGGAGAGAAGATGATCAACGCTCGGTCTGTGTTTGTGTGTGTGTGGGTGCTTGTGTGTCACAGTGGCATTATTCCCATAAGGGGCACAAAGGCACGTGCCCCCACAGATTTGTCCTGTTTTAAAACATTTCAGATGTTTAATTCATTACTAAACTTCATTGTTAAGCCCATTTCTTATCATAATTATTTATAAAAACATCTTTCAGTGGTATTTTGTGGAGGAGGCACCATGTCTGGATCAGGCAAAGAGTACCCCCCCCTATTCTCCCTAGTAAATGGTTTCATCCAAGGTGCAAGGAGCACAGACCCCTCGGCAGAGAGCTAGATGCTCTAGTCCTTGCAGTATCGCCAGTGGAAGAGGAGAGAGAGTGGACTGTAGAGTAGATTGACAAACACAGCGTTTGATTTGATTTGAGCTATGAATTTGATCAAGCTATGTAGCCTATTGATTCCTTCTTGATGAATAAATCAAATTAAAACAATTTGTTGTTCCTCTGTCTAGGAATTCATGGACATTTTCCAACGTGACATTCACAGACAGAGCTTTACATGAAAAGATTGACAGATATTTATATTGGACCTTTGTTATTTCTAATCTATATTTTCCTTCTTCTTTTTTTACATGTTAGTAATTTAGCAGACGCTCTTATCCAGAGCAATTTGCAAGAACAATTAGGGTTAAGTGCCTTGCTCAAGGGCACAGACAGATTTTTCACCTAGCCAGCTTGGGGATTCAAACCAGCAACCTTTCGGTTACTGGCCCAATGTTATTAACTGCTAGGCTACCTGCCACCTATATCCATAGCCTTTCTGCTGTGTCTTCTACCGTACTTCTCATACTCTTTGCTGATGATACCAATTTGATTTTTATCACACAATAATTTTTATTCACCAATTAATGAAGCCAACTCAGGCATGTCCACATTTTCAAAATGGTTCCAGATCAACAAATGATCTTTAAATGTTAAAGAATCCAATTGTATTGTATTCACTAGTAAGAATAAGAAATGTTGTTTTAAAAAAAAAGCCAGAATCTCAATTGGTGAGAATGAAATGGAACAAGTCACATCCACTAGATTCCTCTGAGCTATAATTAATGAAAGGTTATCCTGGAAAGATCATATTTGTCTGCAGCAAAAGTGATGAAATATGTTGGTATCATCAGAAAGATTAGTGGTTTGGTTCATCAGGCTTGCTTCTTAACTCTATACTACAGCTTCATTTATCCATATCTCATTTACTGTAATATTATCTGGGCCAGTATATATATCTCCTACCTACACATATTATTGATCATCCAAATCAATTTGCAAGACTAGTCACCTCCTCTAATTACTTGGCTCCATCTACACCTTTATTTAAGAAACACCATATATTGTCTATTTATGACATTAGTGTACTAAAATCATGCACTTTCATCTAACAAAATACTCATACCTGTCAAACAGTTTACCTAAGCCCTTCAATGGATTCTTCCAGGTTAATTCTAAAATCCATCTATATAACACCAGACACTGCGATAACCTTTACCCTCCCCCCTGCCGCACCTCACATACTCTATCAAATATAGAGGTACCATACTCTACCATACTCTGGAATTCTTATCTTCACATTGCCAAAATGTCATCATCCCTCAATAGCTTCAAGTGAAGACTGGGGGTCAGCCTGATGAACAAAATTACTCAGTAATCTCCTCCATATAGCCCAACTCTCACACACTCACATACACACACACACATTTAAACAAAACATATATATATATATATTTTTTTTTTTTCTACTTATGTATTGTATATTGTTTTTGTGTGGTGTGGTTTTCATATAAGCCCTTGGGCTTCCAACCACAACTGCACAGCATTTCATTTGGATTGTATTTAGTATTATTTTCTGTATTGTTGTCTATCACTTGTTTTCTTTGCTGCAAATAAATAAATATATAAAATACATTTGCGTCATTAATTAAAAGGTAAAGGTATGCTTAGATAACCTGACACAAATATATATATATATATTTTTTTTTACATGCTTACATACATAGAAGTCGGCTCTAGATTGAAGGAAAAGGCTGTTTCAGGTGTTACAAAAATGCAAAAATCTCCAAATTCCAAACCACCCCCGTCCATCTTCACAAACTTTGAGCCCCCACTAAAATAATGGGCGTGTGTGTCTGTGTGTGCGTGTGCTTTGTAAGACTCTGTCTGAGGTCAGACTACAACTGTATATCAACCCTTTACATAAAATCTTTACATAAATCTGAATGAATAACTCAATCATAACAACATTCATGACACTTTCTACATCATCCAGCCATTTGAGAGCTTTTGGCTGTAGCCTAAATGCTGTTGCTAACACAGTCGCCGTGACAGGCCACGCCGAGTCATCAATGACGAAGAGGCAGCGTCTCCCTGTGGAGGGACTTCATGCACTCAACATCCAAGGGATTAGCGACATGAATTGTGTGAACTCAGTGAGAAGCCCAGTTACATTTGATTCACACATTCTGTGATGGGTCTTGTAATTGAGTACTGGGGAAAAGGGACACGTGTGTGACATGGACAGAAACTTGGCTCTTGAGTAATTTTCACGCTGTTGTCTGCCAGCAGGAAGTGGCAACATTGTCCAACGGAGAGTCTCTTGGCTTGTTTGCGGACTACTAAGTTGGACGGTGGTCTGGGCTAAGGAAATAGGTTCAGTACACCATGCTGTAAAGATGATGGACTCAAGAGGGAGTGGCATGTGGAAATACAGTTTTTAAATACATTTTTGATTAATAGTTGTACCCATGTGGCCCATTTTGCCTTATAAAGTCCACCTCGCCAGACCATGAACTCTTTTTTGTTTCGTTTTTTCCAAATATGGGACAAACGTGTCAGCGTGAGGCGACATAATCTGCCGTAATAATACCACAATTGTCCTCGTCACCCACGTTACATCCTGCTATCATTAGTTTGTGCTAGATAATGACCTTGTTGTTTGTGTGTTCTGGGGCTGTCACTGGTTATCTCTCTAATGGCCCTCAAGAATATCTCTCAGACTCTTGCTGACGCCTTGGCTCCTTCCCTCAAGGATTGACTAGCCGGTGGCTGAATAACACTCTGCCCAGTCCACTGATACCCTGTCACAACCCTTCTGACCATCTATCTCACTTCCATTACACACTCTCAAATAACTCATGTTATTAATGTGGCGCTCTTTATCACAGGGCTGATTGTGATTGTGGAATTAGCAGGGTGTCGTCGAGGGAAGTGTGTCTGCAAGAGCGTGGGAAATAAGGTTGTTTACACCTTGAGGCTCTGTTTGAGAAAAAGAGAACTGTCAATTGACAAGTATGAGTTCTATTTGACTGTATGTGTGTATCTCTCTGAGTTAAGCTCCTGCATGATTGGCATTAAAAGCAATAAAACAATGGAACCTGTCCAACTTCTACTGTTGTGAGTAGACATTAATTGCAGGGCCTGTGCATTTCCCCCCATAAGTCTACAGACTAACTGTCAATCTGCTGTATTCCATATGCAAAGCCAAGTCCATTTCTGTGGAAACGGTCAAGAAGGTGAGGTTCCACATCAGCTGTCAAAATGTAGCAGGGCTGCTATATAACACAGCACAACACTTTCCAGAATACAACACCTTTAACAATCCAACACTGGGACCCTTCCCACACAATAACACTGGCTGGGTGTAAGGTAGTGGGAAGGGAACACAGTCGCTACCTTGCTATCCAAACAAGCTACATGAATTGAGATGCAAACTGAAGTGAAAAATAATTCAGCACCTCTCAGAGGGCAGAGGAGGTTGACAAAAACGTGTCTTTACTGATAAAACAAACGCATTTCAGCCCTCAGCCTTCGTCACCTTAGCCTTAATCAAACCCTGATGAAGGCTAAGAGTCTGAAAAATAAAATAGAAGTTAGTGAAAGTTAAACTCAGAGAGTGACTTCTTCCTTCCTGCATCACTCGTCAGTGCAATGCAGCGCGATTTAATGAGTATAGACCGACCCGGATGGAGGATGGCACTACCTTGTCCTCTCACATTATCCTGACAAAGGGAACTGCATTTAATATTTCAAGACTGTCCTTCCTTGTAACCCCCTGAAGGTTTCATGAGGTATTAGCGGTGCCTGGACTCAGTGTATCACTCTGGGGGGTTTGAAGACAGATACAACATCTGCCCGTTGTTTACACCTAACCTCTAAATTGCTTTTTTTTCTGCAATTATTTGAGGTTTTCATGCCGACCGGACCCTTTTTTAAATTTCAGCCTAAAATGACATACCCAAATCTAACTTCCTGTAGCTCAGGACCTGAAGCAAGTATATACATATGCTTGATATCATTTGAAAGGAAACACTCTCTCGTTTGTGGAAACGTGAAATGAATGTAGGAGAATATAACGCATTAGATCTGGTAAAAGATAATACAAACAAAAAAACATGTTTTCTATTTTTTTGTTTTGTTCCATCATCTTTGAAATGTAAGAGAAAGACCATAATATAATATCGCTGTTTGGATGGCAGCAGTGTGTGTGCAAAGTTTCAGAATGATCCAGCGAAGCATTGCAATACTGGACAATATTTTGTATCAAGTCTGCCAAATGTGCCGAATTGGTCAATTGATACATTTTCAAGTACATAACTATAGAGAACATACAAACATGATATGGTAATACAAAACGTAAGTTGACACACTCCCAGGAATGTCATACATGATGGATCATTTGCTTTTACACTAACTTTCACAAATCTAGATGGCAGGATGTGGAGCCAGAGACAGCAGGGGTTCAAACTGTAGAACCCAGTTCATACATTTGAATGTAAAAAGGGATTTTATCAAACAAAACTATGCTACATTAGATCTCTGGGACCCTCAGGATGACAAATCAGAGAAAGATTACTGAAACATTATTTACCTTCCGAGGTGAATGTATCAAACCCGTTGCTGTGATAAATGTTTTTTGTTGTTGTGTGTTGTCCTTAAACAATAGCATGGTCTTTTTTTCACTGTAATAGTTACGGTCAATTGGACAGTGCAGTTAGAATAACAAGAATTTAAGCTTTCTGCCAGTATCAGATATGTCTATGTTCTGGAAAGTTTGCTGTTACTTACAACGTCAATGCTAATCACATTAGCACTAATCACGTTTGCTCAACCGTCCCGGTATAGGGACACCAATCGCATAGAGGTTCATAGGGTGGATTTAACTGGACAATACTGCCAAGTCACGAGGAACTTTACAAGGAACCAACTATGAGACCTCAGTTAATTAATGGGGCAATTGATGAATTGTAGTTGAAAATTCTTATTATTACATCCTTGGATTGTTTATGAACCAATTCACACAATGGCATAGTAGTGTGACTGAAGTGTGCCTGTTAAGGGTTAAAACATAGACCTACACTTTGTGCTTAGCTAGGTACCCTGTGTGTGAATTTCAGTGGCAACATGTTTTGCTCTAGGGACGAGCTGGCCCTCAGCTTTCCCATGATACCAGTTAGGGTATCATGACTTCCCATGACACGCTAACTGTAACCATTACGAGTGAAAATGCTAACCTGACCACGGTCAAGTGAATAAATGTAACTCTAATCCACACCAAACGTGTTGAACTACATTCTCTTAATCAGAGCCTGTTTTTAGAATATCTCTGGGGCAATCACATGCATACAATTTTGTTATTACCCCAAACCCAATATTTCCATTAAGCCATATGAAGATCGAACCTGGGTATTGTATTGTTGTAAACAAAAGTCAACTTGGAATGATTGAACCCAGATGAGAAGGGACACACATCCAGGGAGATTACTTAAAGGAAGTAGCCATAGATCTGTGGGAAAAGGGCACTCAGCCTTCCAGATGGCTGCTCTGCAATACCTATGTACAATTACCTTCAGACATCTGGGGCCCATGTTAGACCCCATCCCCCCTCTCTTGGACTCTCTTCTCTTCTTCCATCAAGGTTTACCTTTCTCTCTTTCTACTTTTCCCCCCAGATTTCACAGACTTGCTGCTCTCACTTTCCTCTCCTTTGACCCCTGTCATAACACTCGTCCCAGAGCAGCAATAATATTGCTACTTTGCTGTTCAAATGACCTTGTTATGTTTTGCCTTCAGTGTGTTTCTAGGGACTTTATGTGTCTGTGTTTGACTGCATTGGTAATGGACATCAGGCAAAGATACATTTATCCGGAGATAATGCAATGCTCTTATCACATGGGGGATCATTACTTATGTATTTGGGGATTTTTTTAATCTTATCTGCTCAATGTTTTATTTATTTGATTTTGATCAGCATTGTTGGGAAAGGGCGCATGTATTCGGCGCATGTGACAAATATAATGTGATTTGATATTTCAATTGATTCACTGAACTACCTAATTTAGTTGAATCACTTATGGCATGCCGGCGTCACGTATACAATTTATTAAAGGTAACAGTGCTTAACAAATCAACGATTGTGTGCTACAATCATTAAAACAACATTCTGGAAGATTAACCAATTACTAATTTCAATCTATTTTATGGATTCTCAAGCATTGGTTTATTCTGGTTACAAAAACACTGGGATCTGAACGTTGAGGCAAACCAAATAAAGTAGCGGAAAAACTCTCAAAGGGTATAGTAAGACAAACACGCTTGGGTAGGGGGGATTTGGACTAAAAATACAGAAAGAGGCTTGAAGCAAACGCGTCCTGCTTGTGCCTCGGCAAAGAGAATAATAAATAATTTCTTAGTCACAGGAGGTTACATCTCCTTGTGATGATTATAGGAGCCAGAGGAGTAAACCTATCCCAGGAAAGTTTACCATGGCCCAGATAGCACAGGTAGCTGTCCTTACCATCTAAATTAAACCACAGAGGAAAAGTCTGCATGATCTAGCATTTTCTTTAGGTTCTGGTTGATAAACAGCACACTCGAAAAGTTTAGTTGACTCAAAGTTCTTACTTAAGTTCTTACTCAAGTTTACTCTTTGCTCAGTGTGTGGTTTTAGGATAGCGGGGAACATTCCAATCGAGGACCATGGTAACCCTGAGTTGATAAACACTAGTCAGAGTTTGTGAGTTCCACAATGATAAATTAGCTTTAGGACTGGAGCCTGGAACAGGAGTGTCTTCACCTACAAGAGTATTGACCCTTCTGTTCCCTGATGGCTTTCCTGAAAATGGGACATTTATTCTTAGATACTTTAGGGAGTAATTGAGCCATATGTCATCAGCATTTTCATCTCAAACACCTTCCTTTGAATTGTGTTTCAGTGCAAGCACCTCACAACTACATACGGATTTCAAACATCTACATCATTGTCTATATCTGTAATCACTAATGAAAGAAAGAATACATAACGGATGTAAAGTGTAAGATCTATTTCCTTCATTCAACCAGACAACCAGCATATCATATGCCACTGGGGACACATTATATTAAGGTTATTGAATTGTGGAAATATTGAACCCTTACGAAATATTGAATTATTATGCCATATCGAACCATTATTTAATATGTGCAAATACCAGATTCTAATGTGAAGAGTCTGATGTCTCATATAGATCAAGCTTGGATAGGCTTAAAGGGATGGATCAACGTATCTGTTAACGGATCAAAGGCCAGCAGCCAATGGCATTGCCAAGGAGCCTGCTAAGCTCAGTTGCTTGTGCTGTTCATGCAGGGATGTCTAAATAAGCTCCCTCTTACCAGGGTTGGGTTACTCTAAAATAGCTTTTACTCTTTGTCTCCTTTCCTTCACGAAAACAGATACATAAAGCTGTCACTCTTATTCCTTTAAACCTATCAACTGCTCTTATAGCAATGGCCAAAGAGGAAATGGGATGAAAAGAGTGAACTGTCTAAGACTGTTGGGACATGGCCCAGGTGTCTATTTCCAGAAATGGGATAGTGAGGCTGTCAGGTGACTCCCTGACCTTTGACCCCTGACAGTGGCAGAAAGTAGGGAATGTGAAAGGCCAAGGGCAGAGTAAATTATCTCTAAAGGAAATCAGTCCCAAGTGTGAGGAAAAATCATTCAAAGAGTAGCATGTTGCCCATGTCATCATAATACCACTTTGGAAGTGGATTGAAGTCCAATGGAAACCATGCCCATTCTGACTGACTGTCATTCTACATCATTGTAATGCACCATGTAGGCTAGTCAAGGTGCTTCAGCCACATACTGCAGAAAAATAACACTGAAGTGGTCAGGATATTGTTATATTTATTGTAAGCATTTCATAGATCTACTAGACCTTAGAATATATCTACTAGACCTTACAGCATAATATATATCTACTAGACCTTAGAATAGATCTACTAGACCTTAGAATATATCTACTAGACCTTAGAATATATCTACTAGACCTTATATATCTACTAGACGTTATAATATATATCTACTAGACTTTATAATATATATCTACTAGACCTTATAATATATATCTACTAGACCTTATAATAGATATCTATTAGACCTTACAGCATAATATATATATCTACTAGACCTTAGAATATATCTACTAGACCTTATAATATATCTACTAGACATTAGAATAGATATCTACTAGATATTACAGTATACTATATCTACTAGACCTTATAATATATCTACTAGACATTAGAATAGATATCTACTAGACCTTATAATAGTAATCTACTAGACCTTACATCATTATATATCTACTAGACCTTATAATAGATATCTACTAGATATTACAGTATACTATATCTACTAGACCTTATAATAGATATCTACTAGACCTTGGAATATATCTACTAGACCTTATGATATGTATCTACTAGACCTTACAGTATAATATATCTACTAGACCTTAGAATATATCTACTAGACCTTATAATATATCTACTAGACATTAGAATAGATATCTACTAGATATTACAGTATACTATATCTACTAGACCTTATAATAGATATCTACTAGACCTTGGAATATATCTACTAGACCTTATGATATGTATCTACTAGACCTTACAGTATAATATATCTACTAGACTGTATAATATGTATCTACTAGACCTTACAGTATAATATATCTACTAGACCTTATGATATGTATCTACTAGACCTTACAGTATAATACATCTACTAGACCTTACAGTATAATATATCTACTAGACCTTATGATATGTATCTACTAGACCTTACAGTATAATACATCTACTAGACCTTACAGTATAATATATCTACTAGACCTTATGATATGTATCTACTAGACCTTACAGTATAATATATCTACTAGACATTATGATATGTATCTACTAGACCTTACAGTATAATACATCTACTAGACCTTACAGTATAATATATCTACTAGACATTATGATATGTATCTACTAGACCTTACAGTATAATATATCTACTAGACCTTATGCTATGTATCTACTAGACCTTACAGTATAATATATCTACTAGACCTTATGCTATGTATCTACTAGACCTTACAGTATAATATATCTACTAGACCTTATAATGTGTATCTACTAGACCTTATAATATATCTACTAGACATTAGAATAGATATCTACTAGATATTACAGTATTCTATATCTACTAGACCTTATAATAGATATCTACTAGACCTTGGAATATATCTACTAGACCTTATGATATGTATCTACTAGACCTTACAGTATAATATATCTACTAGACTGTATACTATGTATCTACTAGACCTTACAGTATAATATATCTACTAGACCTTATGATATGTATCTACTAGACCATACAGTATAATACATCTACTAGACCTTACAGTATAATATATCTACTAGACCTTATGATATGTATCTACTAGACCTTACAGTATAATATATCTACTAGACCTTATGATATGTATCTACTAGACCTTACAGTATAATATATCTACTCGACCTTACAGTATAATATATCTACTAGACATTATGATATGTATCTACTAGACCTTACAGTATAATATATCTACTAGACCTTATGATATGTATCTACTAGACCTTACAGTATAATATATCTACTAGACCTTATGATATGTATCTACTAGACCTTACAGTATAATATATCTACTAGACTGTATAATATGTATCTACTAGACCTTACAGTATAATATATCTACTAGACCTTATGATATGTATCTACTAGACCTTACAGTATAATACATCTACTAGACCTTACAGTATAATATACCTACTAGACCTTATGATATGTATCTACTAGACCTTACAGTATAATACATCTACTAGACCTTACAGTATAATATATCTACTAGACCTTACAGTATAATATACCTACTAGACCTTATGATATGTATCTACTAGACCTTACAGTATAATATATCTACTAGACCTTATGATATGTATCTACTAGACCTTACAGTATAATACATCTACTAGACCTTACAGTATAATATATCTACTAGACCTTATGATATGTATCTACTAGACCTTACAGTATAATATATCTACTAGACCTTACAGTATAATATATCTACTAGACCTTATGCTATGTATCTACTAGACCTTACAGTATAATATATCTACTAGACCTTATGCTATGTATCTACTAGACCTTACAGTATAATATATCTACTAGACCTTATAATGTGTATCTACTAGACCTTATAATATATGTCTACTAGACCTTATAGTAGATATCTACTAGACCTTAGAATATATATCTACTAGACCTTATAATGGATATATACTATACCTTACAGCATAATATATCTACTAGACCTTATAATAGATATCTACTAGATATTACAGTATACTATATCTACTAGACCTTATAATAGATATCTACTAGACCGTATAATAGATATCTACTAGATATCACAGTATACTATATCTACTAGACCTTATAATAGATATCTACTAGATATTACAGTATACTATATCTACTAGACCTTATAATAGATATCTACTAGACCGTATAATAGATATCTACTAGACCTTGGAATATATCTACTTGACCTTACAGTATAATATATCTACTAGACCTTATAATATGTATCTACTAGACCTTATAATATATATCTACTAGACCTTATAATAGATATCTAATATACCTTATAGTATAAATCTACTAGACCTTATAATATATGTCTACTAGACCTTATAGTAGATATCTACAAGACCTTATAATATATATCTACTAGACCTTACAGCATAATATATATATCTACTAGACCTTAGAAAATATCTACTAGACCTCATAATAGATATCTATTAGATATTACAGTATAATATATCTACTTGACCTTAAAACAGATCTACTAGACCTCATAATAGATATCTATTAGATATTCCAGTATAATATATCTACTAGACCTTAGAATAGATCTACTAGACCTTATAATATATCTTCTAGACCTTAGAACATATCTACTAGACCTTAGAATAGATTTACGTGGCCTTAGAATAAAACAGGTCTCAAAGGACCTACAAGGTATCAAACAACCACTTGTGCTCATTGCTGAAAGTTGCTTAAAGTGGCTTCAGAACATCCTCCAATGAGCAAGCCTCAGGTACAGTAGGACTTTTTTGTGCTTTAGAATAGGTTCAAGTGGCTTCAATGAGATGATTTATGCGTGCAGGCCCAGTTCAGCAGAAGAGATGACACCAAGTGACAGTCCACTCTATGACTAATGTATGAGTCACACCAAAACAAGCAAAACATGCCTTTATTTAAGTCAGTGTAAATGTGAGATTCTCTCATGTAGGGATTGGTTCATTTACAAGAGGAATGGGCAACTTTGATGAGGGGCCGCATTGGCTTGCGGGTCTGCGTACCCACATAGCAGTCAGAGCCGGCCCTAGCCTTTCGGAGGCTCTAAGCCAAATGTTGTTGGGAGCCCAAAAAACCCTGGGATCAGTGAAGAGATTTTTTAAAACAATTTTATAGTTCCTTTCCTGCAAAAAAAAATGTTTTGCCATGGTGCGTAAACTGTTACCAGTTTTAAAGCAAGTTTGCTGCAAATCTACACATTTTGCCAACGGGTGGAGAGAAGATTTTGCAATATTAAAATTAATTTCATGCAATTCAGCTAATTTTGCCATGGAGTGGAGAAAGAAATGCACAGTTTTACAGGTTATTTCCTGCTTATTATACACATTTTTATACCCTGATGGAGACAGTTTGTCTGTCGAAACGTTGGACATAAATATTTTTGCATCTGAGCTCCTCGAGTGTGCGGCTCTCCTTTATTTTTTTAAGTGTTCCACTCTGCTAGGCAGCACCTCGCCTAAAATAGGTGTGCGTTTCTTTCGCCTCTAGATTATCATACACATTTTACCATAGGGTGGAGACAGATGTTTGCAGTTTTTAATATAATATCTGATGATCGATGCCCCCAGCCCCCCACGTCTGACTGACGTTCCCAAAGTAAACTGTCGGTTACTCAGGCCCAGAAGCCAGGATATACATATAATTGGTACCATTGGACACTTTTTGAAGTTTGTAGAAATGTTAAAATAATGAATGCGACTATAACACAATTGAAGGGTAGGAGAATATCCAAAGAAAAACCAACTGGAATTTTTTTTGGAGAGAGCCCATGCTCTTTCAAAGGAAAGCTATGGGTCCTATGCAATTCCAGCTCCCAGGTTGCAATTCCTATGGCTTCCACTAGATGTCAACAGTCTTTGTTAAAGGTTTCAGGCAAACTTCTTTCCAAACGAGGAAGAATTTTGAGTTTTGGTACTGGGAGTCAGAGTTGGAATTCAGTCTGTGTGCACATGACGAGGACGCAGACTTTATGTTTGAAATATTATTGTTTAATTACATTTTAGGGTAGAAATGTATTCTGACTTGTTTTAACAAAGTCTAGCAGTAGCTTTTTGAATTCCTTTCTCTGCATGTTGAATGAGTGGATTACTCAAATCGATGGCGCCAACTAAACAGACTTTTTGGGATATAAAGAACAATTTTATCTAACAAAACAACCATGCAGGTTGTAGCTGGAACACTTGGGATTGAATATCAGTGGAAGATTTTCAAAAAGTAAATGAATATTTCATCACTATTAGTGATCTTTACAAAGCCTGTGCTGGTTGAAAAATATTTTGATGTGTGGCATCGTCTCAAACAATCTCATGGCATGCTTTAGCTGTAAAGCCTATTGTAAATCGGACAGTGCCGTTCGATTAACAAGAATTTAAGCTTTAAACCAATAAAAGACACTTGTATGTACCTAGATGTTTAATATCCATAATGTTTATGATTATTTATTTGAATTGCGCACCCTCCAATTTCACCGGAAGTTGTCGACAGGTGTCCCGTTGCCGGGGCCCCTAGCCCTACGATCCCACCGTGTCAAACAAACAAATTGTCTGTGGGCACTTGTAAATTGTACCTGCATTGCATGATTCTATCAGCCCGGTTGTGACTTTTTTAATGCGTCAGTTAATTTAATGCGCATGAAATGGTTGGGAACGTCGTTAGTGACTGAGAAAAACTGCTGATGAATTTTATTGAAAAATAAACTATTGTAAAAATAGATCATTCACCCAAAGCTTAACATCTGTCATTATTCCACTGTTATCGCTCCACAATCGGTAACGGTGTAAGCAAGTGTATTATTACCCCTGTACGTAGCCTAGCCTACTCTGGATGGAGGCCAGGTACAGAGTCCTTCATGGGAACTTCCTGGTTGTGTAAACCAACTAACTCATGTTTGAGGGGAAAAACAAAAGCAGACCAGTCTCTGGGCTGTGACTGAAAAAAGACCCCACCACTCTATATGACCATATAGACTCGCTGTCGAATGTAAACGTCATCCATTTTTAGAACCGTTAACAGTCGACATGAACCAGAACACGGTTTAAAGCCTTGTATAAGGGAACAGTCTGATCTGATCTGTGAAGCGCTATTAGATCCTGTTTTATTATTGTAATGGCACTTCAGAAACATTTATGATAAAAGCAGAACTGTCATCCAATGGTGATGAATGCAAAAGGAAATGGTTTATTCTTGAGGTTTGTAATGATTGTTGTTTTAGCTATTAAAGGTGCAATCAGTAGTTGAAAAAATAACAAAGTGGTTTCCCCCCTCTGTTTTAGTAAAATGCTGATGAATGGGCCTGGAAAAATGTAGGCTAAGCACTCTAAAATGCATAAACAGTGCTATGGACTGACAATTTCATATACAGTGCCTTCAAAAAGTGTTCAGACACTTTGACCTTTTCCACATGTTGTTACGTTAGTCTCATTCTAAAATAGATTCAATTAAAACATGTAAAACTCGACAAACTACACACAGCACCCCACAATAAAAAATTAAAAACTGCTTTTTTGAATGTTTGCAAATGTATTAAAATGTTAAACAACAATACCTTATTTACATAAGTGTTTAAACTCTTTGCTATGAGACTTGAAATTGAGCTCAGGTGCATCCTGTTTCCATTGATCATTCTTGAGATGTTTCTACAACTTGATTGGAGTCCACCTGTGGTAAATTCAATTGATTGGACATGATTTGGAAATGCACACACCTGTCTATATAAGGTCCCACAGTTAACAGTGAATGTCAGAGCAAATACCAAGCCATGAGGTCGAAGGAATTGTTCGTAGAGTTCCGAGACAGGATTTTGTTGAGGCACAGATCTGGGGAAGGATACCAACACATTCCTGCAGCATTTGCAGCATTGAATGGCCCCAAGCACTCAAGTGGCCTCCATCATTCTTAAATGGAAGAAGTTTGAAACCATCAAGGCTCTTCCTAGAGCTGGCCGCCCGGCAAAACTGAACAATCGGGGGAGAAAGGCCTTGGTCAGGGAAGTGAACAAGAACTTGAAGTGGAATTATATATATTTTTTTTCTTTCTAATTAATTTAAAATTAAAAGCTGAAATGTATTGAGTCAAGGTATTCAACCCCTTTGTTATGGCAAGCCTAAATTAATTCAGTAGTAAGTCACATAATTGGTTACATGGACTCACTCTGTGTACAATAATAGTGTTCAACATGATTTTTCAATGACTACCAGATCTCTGTGCCCCACATACAATCAAGTTTGCGGACGACACAACAGTGGTAGGCTTGATTACCAACAACGACGAGACGGCCTACAGGGAGGAGGTGAGGGCCCTCGGAGTGTGGTGTCAGGAAAATAACCTCACACTCAACGTCAACAAAACTAAGGAGATGATTGTGGACTTCAAGAAACAGCAGAGGGAACACCACCCTATCCACATCGATGGAACAGTAGTGGAGAGGGTAGTAAGTTTTAAGTTTCTCGGCGTACACATCACAGACAAACTGAATTGGTCCACCCACACAGACAGCATTGTGAAGAAGGCGCAGCAGCGCCTCTTCAACCTCAGGAGGCTGAAGAAATTCGGCTTGTCACAAAAAGCACTCACAAACTTCTACAGGTGCACAATCGAGAGCATCCTGGCGGGCTGTATCACCGCCTGGTACGGCAACTGCTCCGCCCTCAACCGTAAGGCTCTCCAGAGGGTAGTGAGGTCTGCACAACGCATCACCGGGGGCAAACTACCTGCCCTCCAGGACACCTACACCACCCGATGTCACAGGAAGGCCATAAAGATCATCAAGGACAACAACCACCCGAGCCACTGCCTGTTCACCCCGCTATCATCCAGAAGGCGAGGTCAGTACAGGTGCATCAAAGCTGGGACCGAGAGACTGAAAAACAGCTTCTATCTCAAGGCCATCAGACTGTTAAACAGCCACCACTAACATTGAGTGGCTGCTGCCAACACACTGACTCAACTCCAGCCACTTTAATAATGGGAATTGATGGGAAATGATGTAAAATATATCATTAGCCACTTTAAACAATACTACCTAATATAATGTTTACATACCCTACATTATTCATCTCATGTACTCTATATCATCTATTGTATCTTTATGTAATACATGTATCACTAGCCACTTTACCTATGCCACTTTGATTACATACTCATCTTATATGTATATACTGTACTCGATACCATCTACTGTATCTTGCCTATGCCTCTCTGTACCATCACTCATTCATATATCTTTTTGTACATATTCTTTATCCCCTTACACTTGTGTGTATAAGGTAGTAGTTTTGGAACTGTTAGTTAGATTACTTGTTGGTTATTACTGCATTGTCGGAACTAGAAGCGCAAGCATTTCGCTACACTCACATTAACATCTGCTAACCATGTGTATGTGACAAATACATTTGATTTGATTTTAATTATATGTAAGGTCCCTCAGTCGAGAATTTCAAACACAGATTCAACCACAAAGACGAGGGAGGTTTTCCAATGCCTCGCAAAGAAGGGCACCTATTGGTAGATGGGTACAAATGAAAAAAGCAGACATTGAATATAACTTTGAGCATTGTGAAGACATTCATTGAATTACACTTTGGAAAGAATCATAGGGAATAAGGTTTTGAAGTGTCTGTTCTACATCTCGGAGATATATATTTTAGTTTTTTTGGACACATATTTTACTCTTTTTTTGTTTGTTGTTGTCACAAAACTAGCTCCATATTTTCATAAAAATGTTAACTTGTTCCAGGTTACCTTCAGATGGGTTCCGTGACAGATATGGGGGCCGTAGAGCAAAATGGAGAACACCATCGTGTTCGAGAGAGTCTAATCAGTCCATAGAGTGGTCATATTTTCAGGATGTCTTATGGTCTGACAAACAGAGCAGAAGCTCTGCCACTTTCCACCACAGACGCGGAAGGCCGACATAAGGGGATGTGGTGGATTGAGATGCAGCCCATGCAAAAAAACATACAGTGCCTTGCGAAAGTATTCGGCCCCCTTGAACTTTGCGAATAATTTTGCACGCCCAATTTTTCCGTTTTTGATTTGTTAAACAAGTTTGAAATATCCAATAAATGTCGTTCCACTTCATGATTGTGTCCCACTTCTTGTTGATTCTTCACAAAAAAATACAGTTTTATATCTTTATGCTTGAAGCCTGAAATGTGTCAAAAGGTCGCAATGTTCAAGGGGGCCGAATACTTTCGCAAGGCACTGTATCTCTAGCTTAAACTGACAGATTTTGATGTGGATTTTTTTATTATGTTAAATAAATTGATGCATGGGTGAGTCAATAGACTCTTATGGAATAAAGTATGGTAAAAACAGACATTGTACAACACAAGCCAAAGCATAACGCAATGCACTCTCAAAATAGCCTTAAATTCTAGATTTTTGACACATTTTTCATTTGATATGACACATTTATTTCAGTTGACATCCTGAGCTCATTCGTCATCCATAGTTTTTTTGTTGATGACATAACTGTCAATTTGCCATGCCCTAGCCATATTGCCTATGGTGGGTTCTGGAACAGAAGCCTGTGTCTCACTATGGCATTTCCTGTGAACACTGGTGCCCATTCATTCACAGCAAAATCACTTTGAAATCAACAGCAATGATCTGCGGTCATCTGTATGACTGCATGTGAAAGCCCCCAATGCTTATCACATCAAAAGAAGGGGAGTTCCAGAGACAGACAATGGCATGGAAAACCCTATCATGACATATACAGTATAGTGTATTGATGTGATCTCAGAATAATTACGTATTGATGTCCAAACAAAAAGAGACAGAATAGCCTACTAACAGTAACACTTTGAGTAAAAACTGCAATGAAGAATGACCAGTTTAGTGATCTTCTAAACTGCAATGAAATTATTCAATTGATCTTAAGTAATTGCCTTTTGTGGACAATCAACTTTCATTTGATCATGTGATGCGTCCTACCTTAAAACACAACAGAGAACAGCAGTGTTTGATAGAGTATGTAAGCTACTTCTCAGCCGCAGTCACCAGTCACGTATTAAGACAATATGAGAACGACAAAGGGAGATATTTTCCCCAGTCTGACCCGTCAACTGACTGGTGCCTGCTCAGAGGGACACTCCAGGGGCATCTCTGAACACTGGCATGACAAGTATTGTGCAGATCGGCAGTTTTTGCATAATTCTCATGGAATGGTCTAAATGACTTGTGCTCGCCATGAATATCAATGTCAGCCATGTCAGATGATATTAGATCTGGGATGGCTTGGTGGGTGTCATCCCGCTGCATAACTAAGTCAAGATGTGACTCTGCCTGGGCAGGAAGAGTGATGTTGATGTTGATGCAGACCTATGACATGACATGCATCTTAACATATTATGTATTATGTATGATTTATAATAGCCACCTAGTAGATTGAGACATTGATCTGATCATTTGCATATAGTCATTTTAAGGACTTAGCTTTCACTTATCAGTCAAATCAAGTTCATATCTTTGGGACAAAATGTGAAAACATGTGATTTGCATTAATCAAGAATAGAATATATCCGTGGTTGCCATGGCACTGTGAGGTCGCCTGGGCAGAGAGCTCTGTAAATATTGTACATATTTTTGTTATTTAAGTGTTTTTTGTTAATTCATGAATTAATTACATTTGTAAAGCACTTTTCATTGTACAGAATAATCTCAAAGTGCATAAAATAAAAAATAATAACCAAGTAGAAAATGTTTCACAAATAGGCAGGGAAACTGACACAAAGAATACAGCTGACACTACAAGGGACAAGGACACTAAGGTATCAACAGAAAGTTTTCCTAAAGAGAACGGTTTTTAGGCTTGTTTTAAATTAGCCTAGAGTCTGTTGGGCCTGCAGGTGGTCCGGCAGGGCATTCCAGAGGCTGGGAGGCTTGTTGCATTTTTTAAATGATCTTTTGGGGGTTGACTGCTCTGGGGTTTGATCACTTACATTGTGTGGTCTCGACTCTCCGAATTGCAGAATTGGAATGAAAAGTCTACCTTTTTGGCTTATAGCTAGCTAGCTATCTGGCTGTTTGGCTGTTTGGATTTAGAATAATGCAGCCCCAGCTTTTTTCTTTCATCTGTCAGGAAGAATAACACTCAAGGACTGCATGCTTTGTCCAGAGGTGGCAGAGGCTCAGAGGCTGATCTTAACCACTGCCATGATATAGTGGCTTTTGTGCACTTTTCATTAGCCGTGGCATCGCCCAGGTAGGTGCTACATGTTCAGCCATGGAGGACCAGAACCTACAGTAGAGCGGCTCCTATGGCAGAACTGACCGTCGGTGGAAGGAGTTGTGGTGCACTAATAAAGAGCTTCGGGCCTGTCTGTCAGACTGTCTTTCTTTCTCCCTGGCTTAACCATCAATGCCGCCTCCGTTGAAGCTACACTTAATTCCCAATCCAAACAAGCTTTTTGAGATCTGAAGCCAACTAGAGACATTGAATCTCCATCTCCATCGTCTTCATTGAACTGTTTCTTCGTTAGTTTTGCTCTATGCACTTTAGGGACTAAAATGGAAATAAGCCTTTGACTTTGTGTTATCCCTGTCATGTTTTTAAAATGTATGTACACTGTATATGTTTCTTTAAAAAAAAATGTAAATACTATAAATTTAAATAAAGATCTGATTATTTTTGGGACTGGGAAGCCATGGGTAGACATAGAACCAGTGCCCTTTGAATAGTCTGTTCATGCCAACTCTCAACAAGCAAGGCCACAGGCTCTGGCCTTAGTTCCTTTTTACCTATTTTAAGAGCTGTAGAGTACATCATGCATTCACGATTATAACAGTAAGGCTGGTGACGCAGTCTTAAACGTTACCTTCATCTGTAAAAAAAGATGCCTTACTAATTTCATATTGTGATATCAAAACACTTGGGTGAGACTGAAATAAGCAAAGCCAGAGAAAGTAACTATCTTAATTCTGTTGTGCCTTTAAAAGCATAGACCAAAGCTGCCTTGAGCTATTTATAGTCATTCTATGCAGTTGTCATTGCAGTGATTTTATTAGATATTCAAATGAACCAAGATGGTCCATCTGCAGAAACTACACCATGTCTCCAGGGAGATGTTCTACCTTGTATTATTGGTTCTGACAGTATTTCAAGGAAGATTCACTGCCCCTGTGGTTATTTTTGTAAGTTAAAATGAAAAGTTAGGACCTTGTTTTCGCCCTCGGTCCAATTGTTGCGTGCACACTCTCCCTCTCCGGGTTAATTGCAAAGACAAGCACACAGTGTGAAACGTGAAGAAGTATCTAGGATTTTGGAGATCTCGTCTTATGTCAGAGTTTAGGAACAGTGGCTTTTGTGATGGATTCTATTGTTTCAAAGCAGTGTGGATGGGTCCCTTGAAACCCACCATAGCAATGTTCACGCAGTAACTACTCCCTGTGCGCACACACTTCTTGTAGGTTTGGTTCATAAAATGGGTATACACAATAATATATGCTGAGATCTTTAATCAAATATCTTAATTGGCTGAAGATTGAGTGAAAATGTCTAGTAATTACTATTATTTAAAATGCATACAGTACACATCTTTGCCTATGAACGCAGCAGGAACAAGGCATTTAGCTACATATAGAGCATGACGAAAGCTTTATGAAGGAATGTAATCCTTACAATGTTATTACTAACAATTGCATGGATAGTACCCTTTGGTCAATATTATGTAAGCTTGTTGACCTGTGGACTTCACGCTGTGTGTATAGTTATATAATGCATGCAGTATGAATGTAAGCTGTGTTAAGACTTTTTCAGATGTAAAGTGTTCCTCATTCTGTCTTCTCGCAGGCCTTTAATAGTGTCTTTCAGGTGAATGATATTTTGAACAAGCAATTAATAATTCATTGCATTTTAAGTTAGAACAAGCTGTGATAACCTTCAAAGAGAATTGTGTATTCTCACAAACATTTCCTTCCAAACCTTCATTTAAGACTTGTTCGGGGCTTCTTGGTCCTGGTAGACTAGTAAACTTAAATGTTTACTAAATTCTATTTCCTTTACTCTCATTTACTTTTCAGTCCAAACAAATTGCAGCTTTCAGTGCTAGCTTTTGAACAGTTAACAGTGAAAATGAATGGTAGCATATTGTGTAATTGTATGTAACATACACAGTCATTTGAGCCAACCATAACCACAGTGATACTGATTTTTATCCAAGGGAAAAGGGCATATTATATAATGTTTTTTTTTGCAACCAAGATCAGGGTACTTTTTCATGGAGCAACAGCATCAGTTGAGCATCACAATTCTGAAGAGGAACAGAGTAAACCCTGATTTAATTAACTATGGATTAAATCCTGCGCAATAGAAACGCAGAGATAAAGGAAAGCTATGAAATGCTACGGTCCAATTTATCATTCATGTTGTATATTTACACTCTGAAAAGGGGGGCTCAGTGAGCAATGAGCAAAATACACTGGAAATGTGCCACCCAAAATCAGCTATTTGTGCAAAAACGGAACTGTAACGTCAACTAGTTGAAGAGTAGCCCTGTGTTGACAACTCATACTAATAGTATAAGGCAAATGTGTAACATGCATACCAAACAGGTCTGTGTAAAAAAAAAACTCTGTATGCTTCTCAAATATTCTAGAATATCTCCATAACTGGAGTGATTAGTCATCAATACAACTGACACAGTTATAGAACACATGAAAGGAAGATATACAATATGTATCAAAGTATGTTATACAGTACTCTACACGTGCATTTGAAATGTAGAACCATGATAAGCTATACTACATATCCTTCCTTCTTCTTCTTCTTCTTCTTCTTCTTCTTCTTCTTCTTCTTCTTCTTCCCCCCATACGTGAGTCCAGTTTCTCTGGAGGAGCTGGGCTGACATGTATTTTACATGATACATGTTGGACGAAGTGGCCACCAACCACTGCAATGCATATACTCTAAAAGGCAAGACATGGCCCCAGCATACAGTTGGGGCCTGTACAGTAGATTACACATGACGTCTTTCTCATTGCTCTTAGAGTTTGTGCTGTGGATCATGCGTTACGTTCCCATGGAGCTTGGGTACCTTTTAATGTCACAACGTCAGGGAGAATGGACGAGAACCAATAGGAGCCTACATTAGGGATGGGCAACTGGCGGCCCCCTTTTGAAGGCCCTTGGATCAACCCCCCACCCACCCCCCAAAAAAGTATATATACATGTAAGTTAGAATAGTAGAATACTTACTGTTGCAAGATAGAATAGTCAAATAATAGAATACACAAGGTGCAACTTCAGAATTTGGTCGTGAATCTAGAGTTTTTCTCTTGTTATGTCAGTCACTGACAGTCCCTCAATTAGCCAAAGTCAGCTAACGCACATGTGGGAACACAGACCTGCATGATGAGTTCCGATTTTTTGTGGCCCCCACCCCCATCAAAGTTGCCCATCCCTGGCCTAGATCATGATAGGATGTTGCCTTTGAGGACCATAGGAATTATATGCTATTTATTCTACTGGTTGACCTTGTCACTACCCACTTTATATTTGTAGATACAGTGTAAATACAGTCCTTTATTGCTATGCAACTACCTCTTACTTCTAATAGTGATTCATGTACTGCACTGTTGAGGGAGCTAGCACATGCTGTAAACTGTGTATGTGATGAATACAATTTGATTTGATTACTTAAAGTAGAGGGAACGACAGTGCAATTGCTGCCATTTCCTTTAGCCCCATCTCGGTTGTATTAATCTATTGTTTAACCTCTATGAGATCGGTGTCCTCCCCCTTCCCCGCCCGCGGGACGGTTGAGCTAACGTAGGCTAATGTGATTGGCATGATGATGTAAGTAACCCAAAAAAATCTCAGGACATAGACATATCTGATATGGGCAGAAAGCTTCAATTCCTGTCAATCTATTTGCACTGTCCAATTCACAGCAGCTATTACAGTGAAATAATACCATGCTATTGTTTGAGTAGAGTGCACAATTATGAACTTGAAAATGTATTAATAAACCAAATAGGCACATTTGGGCAGTCTTGATAGAACATTTTGAACATACAGTATATGCATTGGTTCATTGGATCAGTCTAAAAACCTTGCACATATGTTGCTCCCATCTAGTGGGCAAAATCTAAATTGCAGCTGGGCAAGAATAATACATTATGGCCTTTCTCTTGTATTTCAAAGATGATGGTATTATCTTTTCCAAGATCTAATTTGCTATATTCTCCTTCACATTTCCACAAACTTCAAAGTATTTCCTTTCTGTATCAGGAATATGCATATCCTTGCTTCAGGTTCTGAGCTACAGGCAGTTAGATTTGGGAATGCCATTTTAGGCGTAAGTTGAAAAACAGGGGCTGGGATGCTCCTTAAAGAGTGAGTTGCTGTTCCGTTTATAGTGAAACGAGGCATATTTAAAAAGCTGCCTCGTCTTGTATCAACGACGAAAAATGGAGAACGGAAAGCCTCAAGTAAAGGGAAATGCTTCCTGCATTGCTATTCATAATTAGAAGATCATCCAAGAGAATCAACCGATATAGCATAACTGTGATATCACAAAGGTAAATTAAGATATGTTTAATTGTAAACTTTTCCTGGCAAGATATGATGATGACATATCATACAGCGAGGAGAACAAGTATTTGATACACTGCCAATTTTGCAGGTTTTCCTACTTACAAAGCATGTAGAGGTCTGTAATTTTCAAAATCCAGAAAATCACATTGTATGATTTGTAAATAATTAATTTGCATTTTATTGCATGACATAAGTATTTGATACATCAGAAAAGCAGAACTTAATATTTGGTACAGAAACCTTTGCTTGCAATTACAGAGATTATACGTTTCCTGTAGTTCTTGACCAGGTTTGCACACACAGCAGCAGGGATTTTGGCCCACTCCTCCATACAGACCTTCTCCGGATCCTTCAGGTTTCGGGGCTGTCGCTGGACAATATGGACTTTCAGCTCCCTCCAAAGATTTTCTATTGGGTTCAGGTCTCGAGACTGGCTAGGCCACTCCAGGACCTTGAGATACTTATTACGGAGCCACTCCTTAGTTGCCCTGGCTGTGTGTTTCGGGTCGTTGTCATGCTGGAAGACCCAGGCACGACCCATCTTCAATGCTCTTACTGAGGGATGGAGGTTGTTGGACAAGATCTCGCGATACATGGCCCCATCCATCCTCCCCTCAAGACGGTGCAGTCGTCCTTACCCCTTTGCAGAAAAGCATCCCCAAAGAATGATGTTTCCACCTCCATGCTTCACGGTTGGGATGGTGTTCTTGGGGTTGTACTCATCCTTCGTCTTCATCCAAACACGGTGAGTGGAGTTTCGACCAAAAAGCTCTATTTTTGTCTCATCAGACCACATGACCTTCTCCCATTCCTCCTCTGGATCATCCAGATGGTCATTGGCAAACTTCAGACGAGCCTGGACATGCGCTGGCTTGAGCAGGGGGACCTTGCGTGCGCTGCAGGATTTTAATCCATGACGGCGTAGTGTGTTACTAATGGTTTTCTTTGAGACTGTGGTCCCAGCTCTCTTCAGGTCATTGACCAGGTCCTGCCGTGTAGTTCTGGGCTGATCCCTCACCTTCCTCATGATCATTGATGCCCCACGAGGTGAGATCTTGCATGGAGCCCCAGACCGAGGGTGATTGACCGTCATCTTGAACTTTTTCCATTTTCTAATAATTGCACCAACAGTTGTTGCCTTCTCACCAAGCTGCTTGCCTATTGTCCTGTAGCCCATCCCAGCATTGTGCAGGTCTGCAATTTGATCCCTGATGTCCTTACACAGCTCTCTGGTCTTGGCCATTGTGGACCGTTTGGAGTCTGTTTGATTGAGTGTGTGGACAGGTGTCTTTTATACAGGTAACGAGTTCAAACAGGTGCAGTCAATACAGGTAATGAGTGGAGAACAGGGGGGATTCTTAAAGAAAAACGAACAGGTCTGTGAGAGCCGGAATTCTTACTGGTTGGTAGGTGATCAAATACTTATGTTATGCAATAAAATGCAAATTCATTACTTAAAAATCATACAATGTGATTTTCTGGACTTTTGTTTTAGATTCCGTCTCTCACAGTTGAAGTGTACCTATGAGAAAACATTACAGACCTCTACATGCTTTGTAAGTCAGTTCCCGCTCAGCCCAGTCAAAACTGTTCGCTGCTCTGGCCCCCCAATGGTGGAACAAACTCCCTCACGACGCCAGGACAGCGGAGTCAATCACCACCTTCCGGAGACACCTGAAACCCCACCTCTTCAAGGAATACCTAGGATAGGATAAAGTAATCCTTCTCACCCCCCCCTTAAATGATTTAGATGCACTATTGTAAAGTGGCTGTTCCACTGGATGTCAGAAGGTGAATTCACCAATTTGTAAGTCGCTCTGGATAAGAGCGTCTGCTAAATGACTTAAATGTAAATGTAAATGTAAGTAGGAAAACCTGCAAAATTGGCAGTGTATCAAATACTTGTTCTCCCCACTGTATATGACATGGTTTGTGTTGAAGTAGTAGTCTCACAGGCGTTTACTGTAGACATTCTTGTTTATGTGTTCAGGAGCAGATTTGTGCTATAGCCTGTGAAATGTCATAGCCCAGAGGGGAAACAAAGTCTGCAACAACCACCTCCCGGAAGTGGCCAGACGGTCCAACACACACTCTCAGAAGTTCCCTTGGTCCGGAACTCAACGTGTCCTGCAAGGGAAACAGAAAAGGTTTAATGTTTGTGTGTAGTTTTGTCTTCTTTCTCTGTTACCCCAAGACAGTACTTTGTTCCTTCTCATTGGTTAAAGTGAACCATGTGTCTTCAAGATGTGTTTATTAACGACATTCTCAAATCAAAATCAAATCAAAAAATGTTCTTTGTCACCTACACGTGTTTACCAGATGTTATTGCGGGTGTAGTGAAATGCTTGTGTTTCTCACCCCAACAGTGCGGTAATATCTAACAAGTCATATCTAACAATTTCACAATACATACAAATCTAAAGTAAAGGTATGGAATTAAGAATATATTAATGCGTGGGTGAGCAATGTCAGAGCGGCATAGACTAAGATACAGTAGAATAGGATATGTTTCAGCTGGAGTGTATAAACATATCAGAAATATCAATTCCTTTCACTTTCACTTATTCTCATCCAAGACAGAAGCCATAACATGCTCAATGATTGCTTCAAGACTGTTTTGGGCCATGTTGTAAATAGAGAACATTTAGCTCTGTTGACGTTAGGTGAGAGGATTTTGGGCCTATTAACATGAAGCAATTTGCTTGTTTTAGGGCTATTTTTGTGAAGATAGGATTAAGCTTTTTCCTCGTGGCTTTCCACTGAAGATTAGCATGTTGGAGTCGTGATTTGGGCAATCTAATTTGATTTACATAACATCAATTTCCCTTTTTCCAATTTTATAAATATTAGAATATACATAATATTTAATCACAATCAATTAACCACAAGATTAGTATGACACTCCTTTAAATATACCCTTTCTTCCCTGCAGAAAAAAATGGCTTAAGGCTTAAACAGAAAAAATAGATACTTTGAATTTACACTCATTTTAATGCGTGAACAGCCCTCAAGGGCCTAGTCCCTGAGAACATACTGTATCTAAGTGAGTTGTGTAAGTGAGTTGCGTTTGTTAAGATTTTGTTGGGATTAAGCTTGAATTTAGTTTCAGCTAGTTATGATTGGAGAAACAGGATGTATTCATGTTTCTCCTGTATACGTGCACTGCTATGTGCAATATGCTTACTTCGGAGATACTTCGTCTTCATAAGTCACACAGAACCGTGGTCCAGTTGCATTACACACATTTACCACAATGTCATGCGATACTGTAATTGTACAACATACTCTTCTCTAGGAGTCACTTTCAAAGCCACACAACCTTGTAAAACTATTGTAGACACAAGGCTGTTGGTAATGGATCCACATTTCTATTCTCCCCAGTGAAATGCAAGCCTCAAAAGGGATTGCTGGAAGGTGAAAGTCAAACTGAAAAGCATTCCACAGGTTCGGGGGCTGTTGGCCATATCAAAGCTCTATACCTAGGCGGTGGCATGAAACAGATACTGTGTTTCATTGCTGTCATCTTTGTTCCAGATGATCAGGTTTTGCCGTGTATTATGGCACTTTAATGGTTTGGTGGGACTTGGTTTGACCCAACATGACTGAGGGGGGTTTTAAGGCACATTTAACTGTATTGGCTAAGTGCCATTGGTTACCAACAATCTGTGTCTTTCCAGAATGTCACGTACTTGCCATAGTGTGGTTGGATATCAACCTAATTTTACTTGGTGTGTGTGTTTCTGTGTGTACAGTGCATTTGGAAAGTATTCAGACCCCTTGACTTGTTCCACGTTTTGTTATGTTACAGCCTTGTTCTAAAATGTATTAAATTGTATTTTTTTATCTCATCAATCTACACAATACCCTATAATGTCAAGGCAAAAACTGCAAATTTATAAAATAAAAAAAAACTTAAATATCACATTGACATAAGTATTCAGACCCTTTACTCAGTACTTTGTTGAAGCACCTTTGGCAGTGATTACAGCATCGAGTCTTCTTGGGTATGATGCTACAAGCTTGGCATACCTGTATTTGGGTAGTTTCTCCCATTCTTCTCTGCAGATCCTCTCAAGCTCGATCAGGTGTGATAGGGAGCGTTCCTGCACAGCTATTTTAAGGTCTCTCCAGAGATGTTCAAATACAGAGATCCGGGCTCTGGCTGGGACACACAAGGACATTCAGAGACTTGTCCCGAAGCCACTCTTGCGTTGTCTAAGGTTGTTATCCTGTTGGAAGGTGAACCTTCACCCCAGTCTGAGGTACTGAGCGCTCCAGGGCAGGTTTTTATCAAGGGTCTCTCTGTACTTTGCTCCATTCATCTTTCCCTCGATCCTGACTAGTCTCCCAGTCCAAGCAGCTGAAAAACAACCCCACAGCATGATGCTGCCACTGTTTTTCATGAATCTGAGAGTCTAGGTGCCTTTTGGAAAATTCCAAGCTTGCTGTCATGTGCCTTTTATTGAGGAGTGGCTTCCATCTGGCCACTCTACCATAAAGGCCTGATTGGTGGAGTGCTGCAGAGATGGTTGTCCTTCTGGAAGGTTCTATCATCTCCACAGAGGAACTGTAGAGCCCTGTCAATGTGACAATCATGTTCTTGGTCACCTCCCTGACCAAGGCCCTTCTCCCCCGAATGCTTAGTTTGGCCTGGGCGCCAGCTCTAGGAAGAGTCTTGGTGATTCAAAACTTCTTCCATTTAAGAATGATGGTGGCCACTGTATTCTTGGGGATCTTCAATGCTGCAGACATGTTTTGGTACCCTTCCCCAGATCTGTACCTCAACACAATCCTGTCTCAGAGCTCTACGGACAATTTCTTCGAGGTATTATGTGTAAATTGATAAGGATTTATTTTTTATTTGATCCATTTTAGAATAAGGCTGTAACTAAACAAAATGTGAAAAAGGTCAAATGGTCTGAATAATTTCTGAAGGCACTGTATGTATGTGCATGTGCGGGTGGGTATATGTGTGTGTGTGTGTGTGTGTGTGTTTGTGGGAATGTGTGTTTGTGTGTGTGTGTGTGCACGCGTGTGCATATGCTTTTGTTGCCTTAGCGTAAACCTAGAGGACAACAACAATTGTTGTGCTTTCACTATAGATGGTCGATGCACTTTCAGTTGTGAAGAAGTTGTTTCACTTCCTCCATGCCAGTGATACTGTCACTTGTCATCATTGTAATACACCTTAATGTCGTTCCTTCAGATAAGTGTTCTAAACTCAAGGGCATTTAATGACAAAAACATCAGATGTAGAAAAATGCTGCAACATATCTAAGAACATAAGTCATCTTTACTTCTGCTCGCCCCTCAACAACAGTGGTGTTGGAAGTAGAAAGTTGACTTTTAGAACAAAAGCACAATGATTCAAGAAGTGATTTGAAGGATAAAGAACATTTTCAACATTCAAATGAATTTACATTCCGAAGACAAGCTGACCATCCCATGCAGTCTCCTTTGCTCGGAAATAACGAATAACAAAATGTGGGTATGATAAAATCCCCTTATGAATCTATTACACTTGTATTGTTTGTTTGCAGATACATTTTGATCTCTTTACATCTAGCCTATGGGCTATGTTTTGCTGCTAATCTGTGACGAGAGGTCAAAATACACAAGACAGGTTACACTATTTAGTACAGATTTAGGTCCACACTCACGACACTGAGCCTTCGGTCTACTGTACCTAAACTCACGCACACTGTGCACACCTAATTGCCTGGGTCAGTCTCGTCTGATTCACAATGCAAATCTAATGCAGAGTGACAACTCATTTGGGGCGAGAGGCTGTCCCCAGTACTCCAGGTCAATCAAGACAATTAGCATGAGAGACCAAAATACCCAGATGGAATACCCAAGTAAGAAGCTCATGATGAGGGATGATATCTTTCTGTTGCTATTTTTAGTCATACATTAGAATGTCATTTATTGTGGGTTTGTTGGGTATATCGTATTTTATGTGAAATTCATTAGGGAAAATTATGTAACCACGGTGACATGAGCTAATGTACAGTTTTTGTTGTTGTCATTTTACAAATCCATGGTTTGTTCATCTGTCCCTGTTGAGATCAAGTAGCAGTCAGGTCATGGAGTTTTTTCAGAGCTTTGCTCTAAAGCCAAAGTCCTCAGACATGCTGACGTCTCTATACACCATGACATTACAGAGGGCCTTTTTTTAATACTGGCACTAGTTTGAATGCAAAGCTGAAAGTTAGCCTATTGACTGGAGGGAATGAGATCTGGCCGGATACTCTCCTGGCAGCACTGCATCGTGTCCTCTTTATTTTGTATGCCTTATTTGCATAGACTGAACAAACAGTACTATGTGTGTCAAAACAAGTCAAACCTGAGTAGCAAAGTGTTTATTTATATTCTTTAATACTTCCTCTTGCACATATGTTAGCTTGAATACTAATTCCAACACAAAAGTTAGGAACATTGATTGATCTCTCGAAATTCAGCTTTTTCTTTTTTTCAACTCGGGATATCCAGCACCAGACCAGTGTCTACATATGTGAAAATGGCACGTTTCTACGATCTGTGGTTAAAATGATAAGTAAAAATAAATAACAATGCTTCTCTGTGACATCACAGAGTAGGATTAAATGTAAAAAAAAATGTGATTTTCAAAACCTGCAACAGGTGAGGGTATTTTCTTGCCCCTCATGTCACTGCAAATCTCATAGTGTTTGAAAATCAATGTTTTTAAAATGTTTTGAAACTTTTGATGATGTCATCGGGTAGAACTTTTGAACTTTATATTTTTTTTCGACAAAACTTAGAAATGCTCAGTTTTCACATATGTTGACAGTGGTATTGTGCCGGACGATGATGAAAATGAGGTTTAAAAGTGGTGGAGTTGACCTATAAGGGTATTTTCTTACCTAGACTCTTTGTGCGTATGAGTTGCTGTTGCTGCCTCATCTGTCCATGATGGATCATAACTCACCTCCCTATGACGCCTAAAATAACTCTAATAAGTCTCATTATTCTAATCAAGGTGGGTCTTTCAAATCGAGGGGTGTGGACACTTGGGACAGATTCCAGGGCAGAACTATTCCAAAGAACAAAAGTTCCTTTGCCAATTAGAACATTTCAATTCACCTTTTAAAACCGCAATAGACTTTTTAAAAACCAGCTTGACAGCATAGTCCAATTCTTATCAAAAGTCAGTCAGAACTGTGGCAGAAATACCGTTTGACTCAGTTTGACAGATGGCTATGCTCCGTCCCAGGATGGCGAAATGAGACACAAGGCAAAAAAAATTGAGAGGAACTGAAACTCGAGCGAGCTGGAGAGGCGTTGTATTTCTCAGTGAAGTGTGTTCTCTTTTCCAGTGTGTTTGGGGACCTGACAGATTAAAGACGTGTATTTATAGTTGGATATCTGTAGTTTGGAAATGTTGCAAAGAAGACACCATGTGGCGCAGAACAATAGTTGCAGAGGGATACTCTGGCCAGCAGAATGTCTAAAGTAGATCTTTACTGATAGTAGATGGTTCTGGGCTTGGTGGATGGTACCTTTTATGGTACTATCTAAGAGACCTTTGAAGAACAGTGCCAGAGAAACGGGCTCAATGTGTTTGACCAAGCTGATGTACTGCTTGCGTCACCTGTCATATCTTTATTGTGGAGTGCATACATGTTTAAGATGTATGTTGATGTGAATTTAGTTCCCCCAAATATTATCAAGCACTCTTGAGAGTGCAGGCCTTTGTTCCAGCCCAGTACTAACATACCACCAACTTTCCAACTATTAATAAGATGAGTTGGTATTGGGCTGAAATAAAAGCCTGCACACCTTATGGGGGTGGATATATTTTATAGTTACTTCGTAAGCATGTTTAATTCCAACGTGTATCATTTATATTGTGTACTTAAACTTTAAAGCCGTGCCCAAAAAAGGATAACAAATGTTGTAAAGCAGAGGATAGACTTTGGTTTGTTGAATAATTCAAGCTAATGTCAGACACAGAAAATTCTAGAAGAAGATGAACACCAAATGTGCATCAGGACAACAAGTTTAATTGTCTTATGGAAGATCTCTTGGCATGCTGAATTGGAGGATTTGTACGTTTGACTTTGTTTATTAATCAATGACATTTCCATATTAGAAACCGTGGTTTGCTATTTCCAGAGCAAGCCTTGCCTTTCATCTGCTCGCCGCCATTCTTTATACAATTGTGGCCCAACAATAGTATTGCTCATTATTTTAGTGAAGAGGCTTTCTCTGAGCATTCATGGTTTGCTATACGTTCTCAATTGTGGATTTTTTAATGACTTAGCTTTTTTATGTCTGCCTTTCCGCACTCAACAATAAAACCAACATTAGGAAGATTTAGATTATTGGAATCTGGGTGAAAACATGTATTGGCTCTGAACAATTATGTCTGACCTCAGATTAGTAAACATAAGGCTTGCACCTGGCCCTAAATGGAGGCACGTTGTAAGGGGTGCGTAACTGGTGGCGCCGAAGTCAGACACAGGAGAGCAGAACTGGGTAATAACCAGAGCAGTGTAATATATATATATATATATATATATATATATATATATAACCACCGGCATCCAGAATAATATAGAATGGGTACAAAACCCATCGCGCACCAGAACAACAATGTGCACAAGCACTTAGAACAAACAATACCACACAAAGACATAGAGGGTACAGAGAGTTAAATACACAACACGTAATCAGGGAATGAAGGTGTGTGGGAAAACAAGACAAAACAAATGGAAATGGAAATGAAAAATGGATCGGCAGTGGCTCGAAGACCGGTGACGTCGACCGCTGAACACCGCCCAAACAAGGAGAGGAACCGACTTCGGCAGAAGTCGTGACACACTTATGGTGCATGTGGCAAGAAAAGGAGGTCATTATTTTATTGTCAAAATTTGTTTGAATGTAGAAAATTATTGTAATTTTCAGTTTTGTTTGAAGAATAAAGATCCTGTTATCCTGGGTGTGTGTATGTGTGTGTGTGTGTGTGTGTGTGTATTTTCTCTAATTACAATAGCCCTATGATGATTGCATGCTGCAAATGTTAGCCCTTCATTGTCTCTGCACTGCTTTGTGTTGGCGTCACTTTTCTTCACACACAGCACATAATCTGATTTTCCAGCACAGAAGAAATTAAGCTAAGGAAGATTTGGCTGTTCAGTATCTTTTGACTCACATTTCCTCCCTTTTAGGCACAGTAAACCCCTCCTACAATACAGGGTAATTCATACCCTGCCACCCTCTGTATCCCTTATGAAGCAGCATTGAGAAAGACACCACAAATACAGAGAAAGGAAACTACAGGACAGTCTATACTCTAAAATGTGCTTTCTGTGGCAGTTTGTGACTGATATTTTGGACATTATGGAGTTCAAGGGTGTAATGGATGTTTTGAACTGATCTATCTAATAGTATCATGATATCCTGACTTTCTATGAATACATTATTGAACTTCTGAACATTTAGTGATGAATTCATGCGTCATCGGACAGCATGCAGATACTATCATTTCAATTAACTGGTACATGAAACAACACTGCTTTGCATATTACTTTCAACTTCACTATCTTTGCTAACATCTACAGCAGCGTAGTCCTTACCAGAAATGCCAAATGAAAGTATGTTTGTTTGTGTGTGTTTGTGTGTGTGTGTGTGTGTGTGCTGGTAGAGCATGGCGCTAGGAGCGCAAGGGTTGTGGGTTCGATTTCCATGGGGGACCGGTCGGAACATGCATGCACTCACTACTAAGTCGCTCTGGATAAGAGCGTCTGCTAAATGCCTAAAATGTAAATGCAATATATCTGCACACGTGCCTGCCTGAGTGTGTATGGGAACTTATGGGGCCTGTGCCAGATGCACACTGTAATTTAGAAAGTGAAAACAACACAACTTCTTTCTTGGTCTCATAACAGAGCTGAGACTGCTAGGCACCTTTTGGCACTTAACAATTCATGTTTACACAGGACAAGACAATTTATGGCATAAGATTCCTCAATTTTTGAGTGTTCAGCACATTCACACACTACAACACACACTTACATAAATGCACACACACACACACACACACACACACACACACACACACACACACATGCGCACACATGCACGCACACACACACACACACACACACACACACACACACACACACACACACACACACACACACACACACACACACACACACACACACACACACACACACACACACACACATGCATATTTGATATGGAATATTCTGTGTGTGTGTGTGCCCACAGACACAGATTTGCCACATAATCACACATTACAACACACACTTGCATAAATGCACACACACACGCGCTCACACACGCACGCACACACAAACAAATGGGTGCGCACACAGAGTAATGCAAACTGGTCAGAGTTTGCGGAGCATTAAGCTTGTGCGCATAGCCTTGCTGAGCCTTGCTACTGTTGCCTAAAGTGCAGCTCAGATTCCCAAGTAGAGCAGTTGAAATGAAATGCTGACCCACTTGGCTTTGTTGTTTAGGAAGAAAGGTTGTGTGGGAAAAGGCTTCCTCTGTAATTTAAACATACGCCCCCACATCCTTCACAAACAAACACAGCTGCAAGTTGTAAATATGTTGTTGCAAAATAACACAACATTCATTGATTTGTGGGTGCATATTTTTTGTTGTTTCATTCAGTGGAAATGGCGACTTCAAAGGGATGAAGCCTCTATCAGCCTCCGAGCCACCAACACCATGTTATTCCTTTGATATGAGTTGGTCTGTATGTTTCCCTGAGGGTGTACAGCCCTTTGAATGATCTCGTGTGGGTACTCAAACCACTTTGTGACCAGAGGACTTTGAAACCCCTGCTGACCCAAGTAATGGCATGTTCATGTTCTAAAGTTGAGTGACATAGTAAAAAACAAGTCAAGTGTCCCCATGCACCTCGTCTGTCTGTCTGCCTGTGTGTCTGACGCCCATCTGTCTGCCCGCCCGTCTGTCTTTCTGCCCGTCTGCCTCTCTGCCCGTCAGTCCGTCTGCCTGCCTGTTCATTTGAGTGCCCCAGTGTGTGTCTAGTCTATAGAAAATACCTAATAATTTGGGAAGGCATAAATTCAGATGAAGTTTCTGTGGTGCTATTCAATCTGGGTTAATCTCTCTGCCTCACAAATCAGGATGTTATTCTATTGCATTCCTCTATCCCCCCCTTTTCTCTGGTGATTGGTCTCTGCTTGGCGAGAAGAGCTGATCTTTGGGCTCAGAGAAACAATGGCAGATGGGCAGCATGAGAGATTACAAAGCTAAGGCAGCTGGCATAGCTAATAGGATATCCCAACCATTTCCTATACTCAAACCCATGCACTGTACTGGATGTTGCAAAAAAAGTTACATGGTGGGAGTGACAAGGCCCATTAAGAGTCATTACATGCATTTCAATGGGAATTAATTTTTCAAACGTAAAAGTAGCTAGTTCTCCGCACAGCATTATTTCTGGCGTTTTGAGTAAACCCTGGTGCGCAAGAGAAAGAAGCATTGAGTAGACCAATCAGTGCATGAAATGTACAATGTGTGTAGCTGCTTCAGCCTAATTTAACAATGTGCTATTCAGAGAAGGAGGGAAAAAGCCAACTGACATTTACTCCTGAGGTGCTGAACTGCTGCATTTTCTATAACCACTGTGGTTATCATTAGACCCTGCTGGTCACCTATGAACGTTTGAACGTCTCGAAGAACTATATGGCCATATACTCTCATAAATCGCCATCTGGCACAGCCTGAAGAGGGTGGAAACCCCTAAGAGCCTGGTTCCTCTCTAGGTTACTAGGGAGTTTTTCCTAGCCACTGTGCTTCTGTAAATGCATTGCTTGCACTTTGGGTGTTTCTGGCTGGGTATCTGATTAATTAAATTTTACAGTTACATTTTATTAATTTAGCAGACGCTCTTATCCAGAGTGACTTACAGAAGCAATTAGGGTTAAGTGCCATGCTCAAGGGCTCATCGGCATATTTTCGGGGATTCGAACCAGCAACCTTTTGGTTACTGGCCCAACACTTTTAACCGCTAGAATACCTACCTCCCCATTGAATGATTGATTAGCCCAATAATTAAGCTATAATACACTGAGTACACCAAACATTAGAAACACCTGGTAACACTTTACTTGACACCCAGTGGTCATAACCATGTCATAATATGTCATAACACTGTTATAACCCATATATCTACACCTGTTGTGACATATATTGCATTAATTTAGGGCTGGTTATGATACCTACATAATAGTGTCAAAATCCACATGTATTCAAATTAGTTTTTTTCCCCCCCAAGAACTTTCCTTTCGGTTGAAAGTTTGTTTCTTAAATCCTTTGTTGTTGTTGTAATACATTACTTACAGTCATGTTTTTTTTCATCATATTTTAATTAACTTGAAGAAAAAATTGGTTTCATAACCAGCCACAAGATAACAGAGAATCAGACAAATTATGCTACCCTCTGCCCATTGGCTACTTTGCTTATTCAACCCTGCCTCAAAATACAACACTGCCCCTTTAAGACAAAAAAATCTCTTTACCTGCCTTGCTTTTCAAACATGTCTAGAAATGTAGACGTTTTGTGCTGTTATAAGAAGCAATCACTTCCCTACAGCTGACTACAAATTATCTATAACTGTCTATAATTAACTAAATGTGCACATGTGGCTACATGCAGCTCTTGTTTTGACCTCAAAACAAACGCATCTACTCATGACCTCTTATGCTGTAAACACAGTTCTGTTCAAAGTTGACGGCACAGATTGATATACGGCAATAGTTGACTTGCATATAGGCCTACTGCAGCTTTGATTGGTATACCGCACGGCCTGTGTAGAGTACAGGCCTACAACAAAATCTCTGATATTTCTTCTGCAGCTTAGAGGGAACATTGATTATGACCATGTCATAACGTGTTACGATGGCGCTGAAGAGGATGTCTGTCGTTTTACATGCCCGTAACCAATTATGCTATTTTTTTACTTTATTTTGTGTTGTTTGTTGCTTATTTTGTGCATAATGTTGCTGCTACCGTCTCTTATGACCGAAAATAACTTCTGGACATCAGAACTGGGATTACTCACCTCGAACTGGAACAAGCTTTTGCCTATAACAAGTCAGATGAGAAAGATATACTGCTCTCCCGGGAACAGGCCCAGATCCCCATTATTTGCGTGAAGAAATGACGGAGGAAAAGAGCATGCAGATTGGGCTGCCTTTTGAGAATTCATAGGAGAGCGAGTAAATTCCCACTGTCATCAATTATACTTGCTAAGATGTAATCATTGGAAAATAAAATTGATGACCTACAATTACGATTATCCTACCGACAGGACATTAAGAACTGTAATATCTTATGTTTTACTGAGTCATGGCTGAGCGACGACACATATAATATAGAGCTGGAGGGATTTTCAATGCACAGGCAGAACAGAGAAGCTACGTCTGGTAAGACAAGGGGTGGTGGTGTGTGTCTTTTTGTCAATAACAGCTGGTGCACGATGTCTAATATTAAAGAAGTCTCGAGGTATTGCTCGCCTGAGGTAGTGTACCTTATGATGTAGACCACACTATCTACCAAGAGATTTCTCATCTATATTATTCGTAGCTGTCTATTTACCACCACAGACTGATGCTGGCACTAAGACCTCACTCAACCAACTCTATAAGGCCATAAGCAAACAAGAAAATGCTCACCCAGAAGCGGCGCTCCTAGTGTCCGAGGACTTTAATGCAGGCAAACTTAAATCAGTTTTACCAAATTTCTACCAGCATGTCATGTGCAACCAGAAGGGAAAAAAACTCTAGACCACCTTTACTCCACACAGAGATGCATACAAAGCTCTCCCCCACCCTCCATTTGGCCAAACATGACTCCAACACTATCATTAAGTTGCTGATGACACAATAGTGGTCGGCCTGATCATCGACAACGATGAGACAGCCTATAGGAAGGAGGTCTGGCAGTGTGGTGCCAGGACAACTACCACTCCCTCAATGTAAGCAAGACAAAGAAGCTGATTGTGGACTACAGGAAAAGGCGGGCCGAATAGACACCCATTAACATCAACGAGGCTGTAGGGGAGCGGGTCGAGAGTTTCAAGTTCCTTGGTACCCACATCACCAACGAGCTACCACGGTCCAAACACACCAAGAGTCGTAAAGAGGGCACAACAACACCTTTCCCCCCTCGGGAGACTTTGAAAGATTTGGCATGGGTCCCCAGATCCTCAAAAATTATACAGCTGCACCTTCGATAGCATCCTGACCGGTTGCATCAACACCTGGTATGGCAACTGCTCGGCCTCAGACCATAAGGCGCTACAGAGGGTAGTGCGTAGAGCCAGTACATTACTGGGGCCAAGCTTCCTGCAATCCAGGACCTATATAATAGGCGGTGTCAGAGGAAAGCTCCTTAATTTGTCAGAGACTCCAGTCACCCAAAGACTGTTTTCTCTGCTCCCGCTCGGCAAGCAGTAGCGGAGCACCAAGTCTGGCTCCTTAACAGATTCTACCCCCAAGCCATAAGACTGATGAACAATTAATAAAATGGCCACCGGGTGCCTCCCGGGTGGCGCAGTGGTTAAGGACTCTGTACTGCAGCGCCAGCTGTGCCATCAGAGACTCTGGGTTCGCGCCCAGGCTCTGTCGTAACCGGCCACGACCGGGAGGTCCGTGGGGCGATGCACAATTGGCCGAGCATCGTCCGGGTTAGGGAGGGCTTGGTCGGTAGGGATGTCCTCGTCTCATCGCGCACCAGCGACTCCTGTGGTGGGACGGGCACAGTGCGTGCTAACCAAGGTTGCCAGGTACACAGTGTTTCCTCCGGCACATTGGTGTGGCTGGCTTCCGGGTTGGATGTGCGCTGTGTTAAGAAGCAGTGCGGCTGGTTGGGTTGTGTATCGGAGGACGCATGACTTTCAACCTTTGTCTCTCCCGAGCCCGTACGGGCGTTGTAGCGATGAGACAAGATAGTAGCTACTACAACAATTGGATACCACGAAATTGGGGAGAAAAAGGGGTAATAGAAAATAAAAAATGGCCACCGGACTATTACAATGACCCCCCCCCCCCTTAATTTGTTTTGTGCACTGCTGCTACTTGCTGTTATTATCTATGCATAGTCACTTAACCTCTACCTACGTATACACATTACCTCTAACCTGTACCCCCACACACTGACTCGGTAACGGTTCCCCTGTATATAGCCTCGTTATTGTTATGTTATTGTGTTACTTTTTTATAATTTTTTACTTGAGTTTATTTGGTAAATATTTTCTTAACTCTTCTTGAACTGCACTGTTGGTAACTAAGCATTTCACGATAAGGTTTACACTTGTTGTATTTGGAGCATGTGACAAATAAAGTTCGATTTAATTTGAAGCTAGGTGTCAAGTAAAGTGCTACCGAACACTTTCCTAATATTGAGTTGCAACACCTGCTTTTGCCCTCAGAACAGCTGCAATTATTAAGGGAATGGACTCTAAAAGGTGTTGAAAGTGTTCCACAGGGATGCCGGTCCATGTTTACTCCAATGCTTGCCACAGTTGTGTCAAGTTGTCTGAATGTCTATTGGGTAGTCGACCATTCTTTATACACACGGGAAATTGTTTAGAATGAAAAACCCAGTAGCGTTGCAGTTCTTAACAATAACCGTTGTGCCTGGCACCTTCTACCACACCCCATTCAAAGGCACTTAAATCTTTTGTCTTGCCCATTCCCCCTCTGAATGGCACACATACACAATCCATGTCTCAATTGTCTGAACGCTTAAAAATCCTTCTTTTAACCTGTCTCTTCTCCTTCATCTACACTGATTGAAGTGGACATCAATAAAGGATTATATCTTTCACCTGAATTCACCTGGTCAGTCTACAGTATATAATGGAAAGAGTTCTTAATGTTTTGTATACTCAGTGTATAGTACCAGTCTCAGTAGCAGACCATCATTATAACCAATGTTGAATATGTAAAACAAAATTCTTTAGGTGTTCATACTTGTTTATGTGCCCTAAAACCAATCACGTCTTGTACATACCTCAACAACAAACTTTGCAAAGGGACGCAACTATGCTCTCCAATATATCTTGTCAGTGCAGGTTCAGTGGTTAGATGGGTAGAACTCAGGAAGTAGTGACTGCAATGTATGAAATCTAAGCCAAAGACAATGCAGCTAGGTGCAGATTCCAAAAGGCTGTTTCTCTAAGCAAACATCAAATCAAATTATTTATATAGCCCTTCGTACATCAGCTGATATCTCAAAGTGCTGTACAGAAACCCAGCCTAAAACCCCAAACAGCAAGCAATGAAGGTGTTGAAGCACATTGGCTTGGAAAAACTCCCTAGAAAGGCCAAAATCTAGGAAGAAACCCAGAGAGGAACCAGGCTATTAGGGGTGGCTAGATTATAACAGAACATGGCCAAGATGTTCAAATGTTCATAAATGACCAGCATGGTCAAATAATAATAATCACAGTAGTTGTAGAGGGTGCAGCAAGTTCGCACCTCAGGAGTAAATGTCAGTTGGCTTTTAATAGCCGGTCATTAAAAGTATATCTACCACTCCTGCTGTCTCTAGAGAGTTGAAAACAGCAGGTCTGGGACAGGTAGCACGTCCGGTGAACAGGTCAGGATTCCATAGCCGCAGGCAGAACAGTTGAAACTGGAGCAGCAGCCCGGCCAGGTGGACGGGGGACAGCAAGGAGTCATCATGCCAGGTAGTCCTGAGGCATGGTCCTAGGGCTCAGGTCCTCCGAGAGAGAGAGAAAGAAAGAGAAAAAGAGAGAATTAGAGAGAGCACGCTTAAATTCACACAGGACACCGGATAAGACAGGAGAAGTACTCAAGATATAAAAAACTGACCCTAGCCCCCAACACATAAACTACTGCAGCACAAATACTGGAGGCTGAGACAGGAGGGGTCAGGAGACACCGTGGCCCCATCCGATGATACCCCCGGACAGGGCCAAACAGGAAGGATATAACCCCACCCACTTTGCCAAAGCACAGCCCCCACACCACTAGAGGGATATCTTCAACCACCAACTTACCATCCTGAGACAAGGCCGAGTATAGGCCACAAAGATCTCCGCCACGGCACAACCCAAGGGGGGGCGCCAACCCCAGGAACCAGACAACCCAGACAGGAAGATCACATCAGTGACTAAACCCACTCAAGTGACGCACCCCTCCTAGGGACGGCATGAAAGAGCACCAGTAAGCCAGTGACTCAGCCCCTGTAATACGGTTAGAGGCAGAGAATCCCAGTGGAAAGAGGGGAACCGGCCAGGCAGAGACAGCAAGGGCAGTTCGTTACTCCAGAGCCTTTCCATTCACCTTCACACTCCTGGGCCAGACTACACTCAATCATATGACCCACTGAAGAGATGAGTCTTCAGTAAAGACTTGAAGGTTGAGACCGAGTTTGCTTCTCTCACATGGGTAGGCAGACCATTCCATAAAAATTGAGCTCTATAGGAGAAGGCCCTGCCTCCAGCAGTTTGCTGAGAAATTCTAGGGATAATTAGGAGGCCTGCGTCTTTGATAGCTAGGAGCAAGCCCATGCTTTGTAGGTTAGCAGTAAAACCTTAATCAGCCCTTGCCTTGACAGGAAGCCAGTGTCGGGAGGCTAGCACTGGAGTAATACGATCACATTTTTTGGTTCTAGTCAGGATTCTAGCAGCCGTATTTAGCACTAACTGAAGTTTATTTAGTGCTTTATCCGGGTAACCGGAAAGTAGAGCATTGCAGTAATCTAACCTAGAAGTAACATAAGCATGGATACATTTTTCTGCATCATTTTTGGACAGAAAGCTTCAGATTTTTGCAATGTTACATAGATGGAAAAAAACTGTCCTTGAAACAGTCTTGATATGTTCGTCAAAAGAGAGATCAGGGTCCAGAGTAACGCCGAGGTCCTTCACAGTTTTATTTGAGACGACTGTACAACCATTAAGATTAATTGTCAGATTCAACAGAAGATCTCTTTGTTTCTTGGGACCTACAACAAGCATCTCTGTTTCATCCAAGTTTAAAAGTAGAAAGTTTGCAGCCATCCACTTCCTTATGTCTGAAACACAGGCTTCTAACGAGGGCAATTCTGGGGCTTCACCATGTTTCATTGAAATGTACAGCTGTGTGTCATCCGCATAGCAATGGAAGTTAACATTCTGTTTTCGAATGACATCACCAAGAAGACAAATATATAGTGAAAACAATAGTGGTCCTAAAACGGAACCTTGAGGAACACCGGAATTTACAGTTGATTTGTCAGAGGACAAACCATTCACAGAGACAAACTGATATCTTTCCGACAGATAAGATCTAAACCAGGCCAGAACTTGTCCGTGTAGACCAATTTGGGTTTCCAATCTCTCCAAAAGAATGTGGTGATCGATGGTATCAAAAGCAGCACTAAAGTCTAGGAGCACGAGGACAGATGCAGAGCCTCGGTCTGATGCCATTAAAAGGCAATTTACCACCTTCGCAAGTGCATGCTATGGAAATCTGGGTCATGATACCAATAGAGCAGCGGAGCTAACAAGCTAGCTTCCCACTGGCATCACTGAGCTCTATGCATATTGTTACCTTGCTACAGCCAGATTGTAGCCTCTGGGTCAACATATGAACTTATTAGGTCATGAGGGACCTGTTTACATCTGGTTGGTCAGCAAGCCTAACAGCAGGTGTTCCAGGTAAAAGATCACAACCTCTTTGATGTGTTCAACAACCACTATGATAGAGACCACATGGACTTTTACTTTCAATGGCTTGGGTTGAACTATAATTATTTAAAAAACACCTATGACTGTCCGCTGTATAAATCTGAATATGACTTGTCGGCCTGTTTACAACTTCCCTTGTCCATACAATGTTTATCGGCATCTCTAAATATTATTTTCTATCCTTTGTGTTTTCTGAGAGCATCAGTAGTCTGATTTATTCAGTAATGTAAAATGAGATTCATTTGTAAATCGACCACCCAAGATTCCACTGTTTGGAAATTAAATGGTTCTGAGGTTCTCAGCTTGTTTTTAGTCTATGTGCTCTGGTAATTTGGGTCTCTTTTGTCTAAATTGTCTAAACAATTCACATTCAAGGCACATTTTCAAACTGTTATTGGAATACTTTATGTTTCACTCTCTGTGGACGTTTTTTTTTCAGTCTGAAGAAGAAATCCTGTCGCTCTGTGTTTGGGAAAGAACACATAATGAGGATAGAAAAGTCAATTTTTCAACAGAAGCGTCCATTCCATTGGCTGTGACAATGCACAGTGAAGAAAAAATAATTAGCCTCTTGTTGTCTAGAGTAGAAATGCTGGAATCAGAGGATCAAAAACGTCCATTCATTAATTTAATTGGCTGCGAAGAGATACTGGGGAGTGTTGTATGACTTTGTTAATAGCGATACTTGTGCAGTATGGGAAATAGGATACAGTCATTTTTTGCCCATCAAACAGAGAGAGGGAAACCCTAATCACTTTCTAGGATCGGCTTCTATATAGAATTCGGCTGTTGAAATCTGCGGGAGAACCCCTGACTAGCCTACTCTCGCTATTAGACAGATCAGCATTGGCCTACCCCAGAGTGTAGTCTAGCAGTCATTTCAATGTGTGTGCCTCTCCACACAAAAGGCACCAGTGTTTGACAGAGCATAGAGGGGGCTAACAGCTCACTTTACCAGAATGGGGGCCTATCAGGAGCTGATTCCAGACCGAGTCTTAGAGACAGACAATAGCCCCATCTGATCAAAGAGAGAGGCAGATGTGACACTTGTATTCAAGTCCATGTGTTGTCTATGGCATCATGCCTGAAAGAGATAGGGAACGAGAGAAGGAATGCATAGAGGGTAACACATATGACATACTCGTAAAAGGGCTCGCGTCTATCCTCTTTCGAGACAGATATGGGACCCTTGATTGTTGATAAGTGCCATGGATCTGACCTCATGTGACCTCTCAGATTCCACGGTCCACTTTCTAGACTTTGTCTTTAATACTAACACTGTGTTCCATTAGCCTCTTGCAATGTAATATATACTTGACTTGCTCCATATTGTCCTCCTTCCCTGGCTCTCTTATAGAGAGGAACAAAAGGGATCGGATGTACTACAGGCGCCGCACTGGGAACCAGAAAGATCACATGACTTGTTTGTGGACAATGATGAATAGAAACTGGTCAAACATTCAGCTCACATTTTCAAATAAAGTATATCTTCTTTCAGTAATTCAGTCGTTATTTGGTAATGAGCATCACACATGCAGTATACCTCTCCACTTATGGGATGTGATTTGGTATAGCCAGCGTTTCCCTTCTCATCTCCTCTGTGAAATGATCTTAACTATGGCAAGCTACTTCCGAAACAGCTCAATCCTCTCTTAAAATTGGAGATAATCAGTGGCGTGTATTCATGGACGCCAAGGGAAGCCAAGCTTCCCCAAAATGTAAAAAATAAATAAACATACAAACTGTATCTTCTGTCTCCCTGTGTTTCATAATTTCCCTTCAATTCGCAAGAGGCTGAATGGATCTCACAGGAGAAAGCATCCGAGCGAGCGAAACTGCGCCCCTATGTCTCTGTACGTGTAGGCTGACTATCTGATACTGTCTCGTCCAAACGAGTATGACTTTGTTGCCCCCCATAGCATTGAATGCAAGGGAATCCAGTGAGCATTTGGCCTCCCTTGACCATTTTTTTGGCCAATCATCGTTGAGCTAAACTGTGAATGGTCCGGGCGGGGGCAAAAAAAGTGTCAAGGGAAGCCAGCTTGGATTTGGTGTCTCTCCTATGAAATCGCTTTGAGAGCATACGTCATTAACAGAAACATCTTGAATTGTTGTATCTTGTTGTGTTGTTGTCCTCCGGTGTCTAGCCAGTTAGATAACATCGGCCCTTTCCTAAATCATAATTCTCCTTACTGCCCAATGACTATAACGGCAATTCTGATCCAACCATTAATTCATACATTGTTGTGCCCCTGGCCTGAGGGGATGGAAGTTCAATATGTACAGTATCTAGACATAGAAAGCTAATGTTAACTAGCTAATGTAGTCCATGAATTGAAGTTAGGCTAGCGAGAAAACATTTTAGCCAGGCAGCCTAGGACAACAAAAAATAAAAGCGTTTACTGAATGACAGTTAGACCATTGTGTCAACATGAAGGAGAAGAGGGTGGCATTGGTGTTTCTCTACAAGTAGGGAGAGTCAACATGCACGAACGTGCACGCATGCACACACACACGTGCGCAAAAATAAATCAGAACCATGGACAGCCACATCATATTTAGCTTATGTTGATTGGACTAAATTGTTTTGAGTATGTTTTAGTTGTCACTGTATTAGACTAAGCAGAAGTGATTTGATGATGTTAAAATGTTGTTGAAGTTGAAGTGGTGCTGGAATGGTGGAAGCAGCTCTTGTTTTCTTTGCGACTTGCAGTAACTCTCTGTGGTTCTAAATCAATAGTTGTTTAGTGGTTTGAAAATGTCGGAAACATTAACTTGCTTTACCATCCTGTAGGTCATGTCTGTTACATACAATATGTTTTGTGGAAAATATGTTTCTCTCCAGTTTTTGGATGAAACAAAGGTGTGGTTGAATTTATTCTACCATTGTCTTCTTATTGTCTCGGCCCGTAGGCCGATATATCACAGTCGCAAGGCAGATGAGGGGGACACCACTACTGGAGATAATATGCAACTTTATAAGGACCATGCAGGGACCATGCAGTATCAATTACGTACTTCCCTCTTCAGTCATCAATAATGTATCTGTGCCCAGGGTTGAGTAGGTTACTTTCTAAATGTAAGCGTTGCTATTTAAAAATAGGATGCTCAAGGTTATTTGGGGTGGGAAGGCAATCCTCTCGAGATACAGTATGTTGTGTTGTGCTTAGTGATAGATTTTTTGAAGAAAGAAATGCTTCCTTATGTAAACAATTCATATCTAATGATGAAGATGTATTTTGGCTTATATGGGCTGGGAAACAATTTAAAAAAACAACACCCCCAAAAAATATAGTGCTTTGTGACAATTGTCTAGGCCCTTGAGGCTATGTGTACCCATCCGCTAGCTGAGGCGGGGATCCGGTCTTCTGCACAGTGCAGATGTTTCCACGTATCAGAGACAGCAGGCAGGAGGGGTAAGGAACAACAGCTGTGCTACAAGCAGGGAGACAAGAGTACATTGAAATGGAGAGCCCTTGACCCATCTCCACATCGCCATCTTCCCCTATGACTTGTTCCATTATGTGATCCACTTCAAATGTCTCTCACTTTGTTTTATCATGCCACTGGATCTACTGGGATGCTGAGGAAGGAAGGCTTAGTAGTTGGGTAGTGGATGAAAGCAAAGTAGACATGGCATATCACCAAGAACTTTAACTGTGAACTACCGTGGAATGAGATTACTTCCTCCTCTTCTACCCCCTCCCCCCAGCTGTGACTTAACTAGAAGTGGTTTCTCTACACTGAGAGATACTGTCTTTTTTCTATGCCTTCACATGCACATATCACGGCTGCTGAATGGTGATCATGATACTTATGGGCAATGGTGTAGGCTGTAGTGCCTTTGAAGGGTAGATATGAAAACTTGTGGTATAGATTAAGGAACTTTTCAATTTTCAAGGCAGCATTATCAATTAGGAGTGACCTACTACAAATGTAGGCTCTTAATTGACCTATATTGTTACAGCAAAATATTGCTGGAGCAACAGGATTTGAATGTTCGGCCCATAATGTTGCTCTATCGCTATTAGTTGACCAAAATAGCTCTAGGCTATTAGTTGACCAAAAGAAGGCTACATAAAAAGTGCAATACTGTTTATATAAACATGTGCCAGCATGGGTTTTCAATTGAGTTATGTAAATCACAAAGCTCAATGTCAACAAAACCAAGGAGCTGATTGTGGACTTCAGGAGACAGCAAAGGGAGCAAGCCCCCATCCACATTAACGGGGCCGCAGTGGAAAAGGTGAAAAGCTTCAAGTTCCTTGGCGTACACATCACTGACGATGTGAAACGGTCCACCCACACAGACAGTGTGATGAAGAAGGTGCAACAGCGCCTCTTCAACTTCAGGAGAATGAAGAAATTCAGCACCCGATGTCACAGGAAGTCCAAAAAGATCATCAAGGACATCAACCACCCGAGCCATGGCCTGTTCACCCCGCCATCATCCAGAAGGCGAGGTCAGTACAGGTGCATCAAATCTGGGACAGAGAGACTGAAAAACAGCTTCTATCTCAATGCCATCAGACTGCTAAATAGCCATCACTAGCCGACTTCTACCCAGTACCCTGCCCTGAACTTAGTCACTGTCACTAGCCGGCTACCACCAGGTTACTCAAACCTGAACCTTAGAGACTGCTGTCCTATGTACATAGACATGGAGTCACTGGTCACTTTAATAATGGAACACTGGTCACTTTAATAATGTTTGCATACTGTTTTACTCATTTCATATGCACAGTACCAGTCAAAAGCTTGGACACACCTTATCATTCAAGGGTTTTTCTTTCTTTTTTTAAAACTATTCTATACATTGTCGAATAATTGTGAAGACATCAACTATGAAATAACACATATGGTATCATGTGGTAACCAAAAACAAATCAAAATATATTTTATATTTGAGGGCTCCCAAGTGGCGCAGCGGTCAAAGGCACTGCATCTCAGTGCTAGAGGCGTCACTACAGACCCTGATTCGATTCCAGGCTGTATCACAACCGGACATGATTGGGAGTTCCATAAGGATGCAAACAATTGGCCGGGTTAGGGTTTGGCCGGGGTAGGCCATCATTGTAATTAAGAATTTGTTCTTAACCAACTTGCCTAGTTAAATAAAGGTTAAGGTTAAATGAAAATGAAAATTCTTCAAAGTAGCCACCCGTTGCCTTGATGACAGCTTTGCACACTCTTGGCATTCTGTCAACCAGCTGCATGAGGTAGTCACCTGGAATGCATTAATTTAAATTAACAGGTGTGCATTTTTGTAATTAATAAAGACATGAATGTCAGTCAATTTGAAAAATGTCAAGAGTTTCTTCAAGTACAGTCGCAAAAACCATCAAGCGCTATGATGAAACTGGCTCTTATGAGGACAGGAAAGGAAGACCCAGAGTTACCTCTGCTGCAGAGGATAAATTCATTGGAGTTACCAGCCTCAGAAATCGGCAATTAACAGCACCTCAGATTTCTACCCAAATAAATGCTTCACAGACTTCAAGTAACAGACACATCTCAACATCAACTGTTCAGAGGAGACTGCATGAATCAGGCCTTCATGGTCGAATTTCTGCAAAGAAGCCACTACTAAAGGACACCAATAATAAGAAGAGACTTGCTTTGTCCGATGAGTCTGATGACTTTGGTTTGATAAGTCCTAATTTGAGATTTTTGGTTCCAACCGCAGTGTCTTTGTGAGGCGCAGAGTACTGTGGGTGAACGGATTGCTGTTCAGTGTTGGCACTGTTTGTGATTTATTTAGAATTCAAGACACATTTAACAAGCACGGCTACCACAGCGTTCTGCAGCAATACGCCATCTGGTTTGCACTTAGTGGGACTATCATTTGTTTTCAACAGGACAATGACCCAAAATACACCTCTAGACTGTGTAAAGGGTATTTGACCAAGAAGGAGAGTAATGGAGCACTGCATCAGATGACCTGGCCTCCACAATCACCCAACCTCAACCCAATTGAGATGGTTTTGGATGAGTTAGACCTCAGAGTGAAGGAAAAGCAGCCAACAAGTGCTCAGCATATGTGGGAAGTCCTTCAAGACTGTTGGAAAAGCATTCCTCATGAAGCTGGATGAGCGAATGCTAAGAGTGTGCAAAGCTGACATCAAGGCAAAGGGTGGCTATTTGAAAAATCTCAAATATGTTTGAACACTTTCTTGGTTACCACATGATTCCACATGTGTTTTTTCATAGTTTTGATGTCTTCACTATTATTCTACAATGTAGAAAATAGTCAAAATAAAGAACATCCCTTGAATTTGTATGGGTGTCCAAACTTTTGACTGGTACTGTGTATACCGTATTCTAGTCAATGCCATCCTATTGCTGTATATGTACTACTGAATCCTATGTATTCTACAGATATACTAAATATTCTATCCACATAGTGTCCATAACGTCTATAATGTCTATACATCCCATCACAAACATACAGTATATTTATAATCTGGACTCCGATATTGCTCATTCTAGAATGTATATATTTCTTAATTCCATTCAATTCAATTCAATTCAAGGGCTTTATTGGCATGGGAAACATGTGTTAACATTGCCAAAGCAAGTAAGGTAGATAATATATAAAGTGAAATTAACAGTAGACATCACACATACAGAAGTTTCAAAACAATAAAGACATTACAAATGTCATATTATATATATACAGTGTTTTTACAATGTACAAATGGTAAAGGACACAAGATAAAATAAATAAGCATAGATATGGGTTGTATTTACAATGGTGCGTGTTCTTCACTGGTTGCCCTTTTCACGTGGCAACAGGTCACAAATCTTGCTGCTCTGATGGCACACTGTGGAATTTCACCTAGTAGATATGGGAGTTTTTCAAAATTGGATTTGTTTTCGAATTCTTTGTGGATCTGTGTAATCTGAGGGAAATATGTCTCTCTAATATGGTCATACATTGGGCAGGAGGTTAGGAAGTGCAGCTCAGTTTCCACCACATTTTGTGGGCAGTGAGCACATAGCCTGTCTTTTCTTGAGAGCCATGTCTGCCTCCGGCGGCCTTTCTCAATAGCAAGGCTATGCTCGCTGAGTCTGTACATAGTCAAAGCTTTCCTTAATTTTGGGTCAGTCACAGTGGTCAGGTATTCTGCCGCTGTGTACTCTCTGTTTAGGGCCAAATAGCATTCTAGTTTGCTCTGTTTTTTTGTTAATTCTTTCCAATGTGTCAAGTAATTATCTTTTTGTTTTCTTTTTGTTTTCTCATGATTTGGTTGGGTCTAATTACTTTTAGATCTGTGTGTATTGTTGTGAATTGTTAGATATTACTGCACTGCTGGAGCTAGGAACACAAGCATTTCGCTACACCCTCAATAACATCTGCTAAATATGTGTATGAAACCAAGAAAATTTGATTTGATCTGCATTTCCTGCAGCGTAGGAAAATTCTCAGCAAAAAAAAGAGTAATCAAATTAAGATCCTACATCTGTATGCTCATCATAATGTGATACACAGTGCATTCGGAAAGTATTCAGACCCCTTCCCTTTTTCCACATTTTATTACGTTAACGACTTATTCTAAAATAGATGACATAATTTTTTTCCATCAGCAACCGACACACAATACCCCATAATGACAAAGCAAACACAGTGGCCTCCATCATTCTTAAATAGAAGAAGTTTGAAACCACCAAAACTCTTCCTAGAGCTGTCCGCCAGGCAACACTGAACAATTCGGGGAGAAGGGCCATGTCAGAGAGGTGAACAAGAACCTGATGGTCACTCTGACAGAGCTGCAGAATCCTCTGTGGAGATGGGAGAACCTTCCAGAAGGACAACCATCTCTGCAGCACTCCACCAATCAGGCCTTTATGGTAGGCCTCGCCAGACGGAAGCCACCCCTCTGTAAAAGGCACCCAAAGACTCTCAGACCATGAGAAACAAAGTTCTCTGGTCCGATGAAAGCAAGATTGAACTCTTTGGCCTGAATGCCAAACGTCACGTCTGGAGGAAACCTGGCACCATCCCTATTGTGAAGCATGGTGGTGATAGCATCATGCTGTGGGGATGTTTTTCAGCGACATGGACTGGGAGACAAGTCAGGATTGAGGCAAAGATGAACGGAGCAAAGTACAGAGAGATTCTTGATGCAAATCTGCTCCAGAGCGATCAGGACATCAGACTGGGGCGAAAGTTCACCTTCCAACAGGACAACAACCCAAAGCACACAGCCAAGACAAAGCAGGAGTGGCTTCAGGACAAGTCTCTGAATGTCGTTGAGTGGCCCAGCCAGAGCCCGGACTGTAACCCAATCGATCATCTCTCGAGAAACCTGCAAATAGCTGTGCATTGATGCTCCCCGTTCCAACCTGACAGTGCATGAGAGGATCTGCAGAGAAGAATGGGAGAAACTCACCAAATACAGGTGTGCCAAGCTTGTAGCGTAATACTCAAGAAGACTCGAGGCTGTAATCTCTGCCAAAGGTGCTTCAACAAAGTACATAGTAAAGCGTCTGAATACTTATGTAAATGTTATATTTCAGTTTTTTTTAAATACATTTGCAGAAACCTGTTTTTGCTTTGTCATTATAGGGTATTGTGTGTGAATTGGTGAGGGGGAAAAAATATTTAATCAATTTTATAATTAGGCTGTAACGTCATTGGGTCTGAATACTTCCCGAATGCACTGTATATTTATCATTTATGTAAAACAATTACACTACTGTTATTACAAACTCTCCAAATATGCAGTATTAACAAATAAACAGTATTAAATCAAGTAAGACAACTGCAATAATGCATTAGAAGCCCCAAGTCACTATTGTTTTCACAGACACAACTGTCTTTTACAGAATATTTTAGTAAATGTTTTCCTATTTGAGGAATGGGAATACAACACAGTGGTTTTGCTGATGATATTGAATGACTTATATAGTCCTAAATAAATGCTGAATAATCAACCTGCAGAGTATTTACAGTATAAATACTGTTTATGAGCTGCGTCTAATTTCCTTATTTTCCTTGTGTTCCCAAAACACAGATGACCTGTATATGCTCTATGCTTACTTAGTGTGTTCCAAGGAAGCTAAAGGTCACTGTCTCCACTGTCTTCCTCTTTCTAATCACCAGTAAAATATTTGGTTTGAATTCACTCACAGCCCCCCATATTCCGTCACTCCTACCCCTTTGCAATCTACCATTTGACATATTGTTAAGTCTTGTCTTGTTTTTTTCCATCCCTAGCATATCCTTACTCCCCAGAAATCCTCCCATGTTTCTTGATCACAGATGAATCGGCAGATCAAACTCACTTTGCATTCTCTTGCATTCAGTTGGATCAAAGCTGTGATCATCATCTGAGCACCATCTTATGCAAATTAATTCTGGGAGACATGCGCCCATATAATATGCTATCCGGGGGGGGAGAGAGGGGAGAGCTCTTGAGTTTGAAATGGATTTCACCCTGTCAAATCTGTCTTCATTTTCTCAAATAAATGAAAGCGAGAGAATACCAAAGTATAGCGATATGTCACCATGAGACCAAAGAACAGATGTAGATGTTCCATCAATGACTCATATGTCAATTATATCTCAAGAGAATTAATGATTTTAAAATGTGTAGCTTCGGAGAGATGCTCAGCTGAGAAAAGTCTTGAGGTGAAGATGAGCATGCGAGAAGCTTTCATAACAATTGGGTATCATTAATGTGTTACCTGCCTGCCTGCCCTGCTAGCAGCTTGTTCTCTGTCAGATCACCTTCATAATCTAGACTGCAGAACCAATAAGCGCACAGACACGTCTGGTAATTAACGCCACAGTGAGCATGCGACAGAAAGTTCTCTTAGAATAAAGGAAGACCACGCTTAATAGTCTTAGGGAAGAGAAAGACGATCATTGAAACGACAGATGAAATGACATCACTCTGCATTGTAGGCTAGTTCGGCATAGAAAAAAACAACATATTCATATTCACTGTGTGTGAGCTGAAGAGTTTGGAGACGGGACTAAAACACAGAGTACTATTTCATAAAAGGGACAGAGATCTCACGAACGGAAGAAAAAGCAAAGACTTTCAAATCCCCGTGAAGGATTTCTTCCTTGAAATTGATGAGCACTAAGTAAAGAAGCACCCTGAAGTCTGGTAAATACAGAGAGACACTTTGACTGTCCAGACCTCTCAAAATCCTCCATGTTTGAACTGGATCTCCAAATGGCTGAACTAGATAGAACATAAATGAATACTGCATCACTGGGAATTAGTATTTATTACACTGCGTTTGGGACATGATTCCAGAGTGTTCTCTGCAGTTTTTGGAAATATAAGAAATATAAGAAATAAGAAATATAAGAAATAATATAATAATAATAATAATAATAATAATAACAATAATAATAATATAATATAAGAAATATATTAAATATGTCAGTTTGGATACATTTTGAAATTGGGAAAATGTTATATTGGCGTATATTTCCTCCTTTCAGTTTGATCAAAGAGAACCACCTGACCCACCCTTCTGAAAGCAGATGTCTTGAATATAGAGGGGTTTGGGCTTAAGTCCTTTCTAAATCTATGAGATAAATGTCATCCCTCGATACTCATCCCCTCGTCGTGCTGTGTAATTCCAAACAAATCGAATTACAGTAGATGCTTACAGTAAACATTTCTACACAGTCAGGAACATTTGTTTAAAGGCTTAGCGATCATGCATCTGTGTGCACATATGGAATTCACTGAGGGTTCATAGCCTGTCTATGCCCATCTACTGTAAGTGATGTGGGTAGTGTGTGCTGGAACATAGGAACCACGTTATAGCTTTTCAAAGGCATAGCAGTGTCATTCCACATGTTTTATGATTACTGGATGTCACATGTACTCTATGTTACCCAGGCGGGTGTTGCTGATCTTGTTATAATTGCTTTTAGATGCCAATTGATGTGTATTTTTTCAATATACATTAATAATCATATCCTGCAATCATCTTCAACCAATGTTTATTTTATTTTGGGGTTTGTATTAACCTCCAGTAAACAACATCTGCGTGACAGTATTGACATGTGGTTAACATGGGAAATGGTTTGCAAATGTGACTGTTGCGCTTCCACAAGCAGCCCAATTCTGATATTCTTTTCACTAATTCGTACTTCGACCAATCAGCTCATCTCCAAAAATGTGATTTGAAAAGATCTGATGTGATTGGTCAAACTATCAATTAGTGGAACAAAATATCAGAGTCGGGCTGCCTGTGTGTACACAAGTGGAATGATTGCCACAATTATTATCCAATCCCTTTTTTAGTTTTAGTTTTTGGGGTGGGGGTAGCTTCTAATGTGCACTATTTGGAAGTACTCATCGAATTCAGCCTTTTTTTCTATTCAACTAGCTCATTAGTGACTTCTCCAAACATCAGGGAAACCTTGTTTTCTGGGAGAACAACTCCAAGCATTGGGATAATGCAAGATTCAAAGTACACCAGTGAAAGCCATCAAAATACTGTAAACACAAAGCTTCACCTCCCCTATAATTTTGTTGGTTCCAAAGCCAATTATTATGCTGTAGATACATTTTAAAGACCAGCTAATAACATGATTTTCAAATTACTTTGAGAAGAGATTGGATATAATGTCTCTGAGTAAATGAAAATTAAGCCTGGTGGTTGTCAGTACATGGCTAAGTATGAGTTGTGGCGAGCTGTTATAGCCAAAGTATGAAGAACAGAGAATGAAGGCCTTGCCACCATTACGAGTCACGTTATAAAGGATAATTGGGCTCGTGACAAGACACCGCAGTCGTTTCATTTGAGGCCGTAATTGGAGAGTAGCTTCACAATATGAAGAAGGCTACTTTAGAACTAATAGGAAGGTAAGTTGACAGTGAACAGTTAAAGCTGCAATCCAGCTAATTTTGCTACCTAGGGGGAGGACTAGGAGGTTCAATATTACTTCAGATGAGAGATAAACTATAAGGGAAGTGAACAGTCATGATACAGCTTCACTAATGAGTCCACCAGATCACCTCTCCAAATCTTATGAAACCAAAGATGCCTTACATTTTTTTGTCTTTACATTTTGCGGGTACTATTTAATGGAGCTGCCAGTTGAGGACTTGTGAGGCGTCTGTTTCTCAAAAATGTGCTCTTGCAACAAGCTGCATTGTGCAGATCTCAGCCTATCTAATTTGTGCTGGTTAAAAAAGAAATGTTCATAGGCCTAACGGACACATGCACTTTGATGGACTTAAAAAGCTGCAAACTATTGAGTTATCAGTGTCACCAACAAAAATGTAAACAACAGGCCTTTAGCAAACGTAGAATATGGCATACATTTTTCACATTTTCGGTAGTGCTCAAAGCATGTCATTCCATGAGAGTAGCATTTATTTTTCAACTTGAAACAATGAGCCCAATCAGTCCTCCATGACAACAAAATCATAAACAACAGAGTAGGATAATGGGTCCTTTGTATTTTGGTTATGCTCAGGTAAAACAATTGGGCTAATCTATACTTCCATGATTGCAAGTCCTATTCCTGAAGATCAAGGGGTGTTAAATGAATTGGAATGACTGGAAATCTGACATAATTTTGTTTTTAATGTAAATATATAGCCTAATTGTAATATTGTCTGTAGTAGAAAGTAATGGGTTAGAGGCCTACATAACCAACCCATAAAGTAAAATGCAACATCCATTTATTGCAAGTTATATAAACTCTTACATTGATTTATCCAGCAATAGTTGCTGTTCAATTGGTATTATTAATTTTTGTCTTCTTCTAGTGCCTCTTAAGGGAAAAGTTATCTAAAAATAACTGAAAGTAATCAGATTACAGAGTTTGGGTAATCCACAACTTTGGACATATAACTAGAAAACTTAATGGATTACATTTAGATAGTAACCTACCCAACACAGCATCATGACATTGTTAAGCTTGGTAACATAACTATCATTACTTCTTGTCCCTTTTCTTCATAAGTGTACTTAATCCTACCATTACCTGTAAGAGTTATTATCTTCTTGTGGATCTAATTATTGTCATAAGAAATATGCAGCGATATAGAACGCATACCCCATGACGTTAAGTACTTCCATGACAGCACACATTCTGGGTATTTTGAATCTGGGTCAGAAATAATTCAAAGAGTGAGAAATTAAACTGTGGCTTGGCCATCAGCCTGAGAGTCTGAGGACTTGAAACAATCTCGATTTAGCCTCAGCGAGGATTGTGAGGATATCAATCCCACATGTTTTAACGTCTGTGGAGAGAAATCAGCTTCATCTGTTTCATATTCTCGGACCGCAAATCAATTAATCTAAAAATAACAACAAAAGACTGAATGTCTATCAAGCTGCAGATACCCAATGTTCAGTGCAAATACGTTGCTATATCTGGTACTAGGTACCTTTTAATCACGTTTGGAGCACTAAAAAAAAACACATTAATGCCAAGTTATGAGTCAGTCCACACTTTGGCAAATACTAAAAAAATTTCAGGCGGTATATGTACTAGGCTGGTTAAAGATGCTCTGTTACACAAGATTGTCAACATGCAGTACTGAGTGAAAAACGAGTAAGCAAAACAGAAATGCCACATGGGCATATATGTTCCCATTTAATAAATATTCATGAAGCATTTATAGAACATCATTTAATACCTGGAGGAAAGCAATTGGTTAAAATAAGTGCTTTGAAGGTAATAATCACATATGGGCATGATGCTTGTTTAAAGTCTTGAAAAGTAAGCAGCTTTACAAGAGCTGGGTATTCCCCATAAACAGAGCAAAGGAAGCTGGATGGCTCTCAGGTGGCATATGGGCTGATTACTTTCAGGAGGCACACACTTCCTTTAAGAAGACAAATGGGTATGACAGCCTGCTGCTGACTCTTGTGAAATGTCAGAGGGCACAGGAAGTTAGAGTGAGTTAGTCAGTCTAGTTTTCTTTGTATGTTTTTTTTTTTAGGATCGGGCAGCCTCATTTTTGAGCTGATCTTTTCCTCCATACTGCTTATAACATCTCACTGGGCACAGACGTCAGTTCAACGTCTAGTTTTTTTATTTATATTTGGTTGAGTTGCAAACTAACACAAATTCTACATGAAATAAAGAAAATGTCGCCATGTCATTGGATTTAGGTTCAAATTTGGGTGAAAAAAAAACAGTGATGACTACTTGTAAATCCAATCTTCTTTCCACATTGATTCAACATCATCACATTGCATTTTGGGGTTGAAAGGACTTGGAAACATTATTGATTCAACCAGTTTTTCCCCAGTGTGATGTGTTAATGTGGGACCATAGAGATGTACTTGAGAGCTCATCGCAATGGCCTCTTCTGTGAAAGGATAGGTAATGGAGATAGCCCTCAATGGCACTGCCCATGCTGTCACAAAAGCAGCTATTTTAAGATGAGCTCTCTCGTCCATCTCTATGAGTTTGACCAGTCTGGATTGAAGGGTTGGTTTTGGACCAGGCCACTTTCTTTGAGGTGTGACTGGATTATTTTCTTTAAGATTTGTATTGTCACACCCTGATCTGTATCACCTGTCCTTGTGTTTGTCTCCACCCCCTCCAGGTGTGGCTTATTTTCCCCGGTGTATGTATCCCTGTGTTTCCTGTATCTCTGTGCCAGTTTGTGCAAGACAACCAGCGTGTATTTCCCATACTCCTGCTTTTTCTATCCTCTCTTTTGCAAGTCCTCCCAGTTTTGACCCTTGCCTGCCCTGACTCTGAACCTGCCTGCCAGACCATTCTGCCTGCCCTGACCTCGAGCCTGCCTGCCACTCTGTACCTACTGGACTCTGACCTTGTTATGATCTTTTTGCCTGTCCACGACCATTCTCTTGCCTGCCCTTTGGATACTAAGAAATATCAGAGACTTGAACCATCTGCCTTCCGTGTCTGCATCTGTGTCTTGCCATGTGCCCTTATATGTATAATTGTTTGTGTAATGCACTTGAATTAGTATGAAAGTAGAAATATTTATTCCTGTCATTTAGACTGTTAAAGTAGATGCATTATGCTGTTGTCACGCCCTGACCGTAGATTGCTTTGTATATTTCTATTTTGTTTGGTCAGGGTGTGATTTGGGTGAGAATTCTATGTTTGTATGTCTAGGTTTTTGTATTTCTATGTTTCGGCCGGGTATGGTTCTCAATCAGGGACAGCTGTCTTTCGTTGTCTCTGATTGGGAATCATACTTAAGTAGCCTGTTTTGCCACCTTAGGTTGTGGGTAGTTAATTTCTGTTTAGTGTGTTTTGCACCTGACGGAGCTGTTTCGGTTGTTCTTTTGTTGCTTGTTGTATAGTGTTCAGGTTTATCATTAAAATGACGAACACGTACCACGCTGCGCTTTGGTCCTGACCTTCATCCTCTGAATGTCATTACAGAACTACCCACCACAAACGGACCAAGCAGTGGGGTAACAGGGAGCGGAAAGTGTTGGACTCATGGACATGGGAGGAGATATTGGACGGCAAGGGACACTGGGCACAGGCTGGGGAATATCGCCGCCCCAAAGAAGAACTGGAGGCAGCTAAAGATGAGCGGCAGCGGTATGAGGTAAGGCAGCGCAACGGGCACAAGAGGCAGCCCCCGGAGTGCTATAGGCCAGCCCCCAGCAAGTGCCATGCGAGAGTGGGCATCCAGCCAGGGTGGTCTTCTGAAACGAGGCAGTCTTCTGGTCAGACTCCGGAGACGGGCACATCGTGCACCACTCCCTAGCATTCCAGTCGCTTGACAACAAGGTTGAAGAAATCCGAGCAAGGGTAGCATTCCAGAGGGACATCAGAGACTGTAACGTTCTTTGCTTCACGGAAACATGGCTCACTGGAGAGACGCTATCGGAGTCGGTGCAGCCAGCGGGTTTCTCCACGCATCGCGCCGACAGAAACAAACATCTTTCTGGTAAGAAGAGGGGCGGGGGCGTATGCCTTATGGCTAACGAGACGTGGTGTGATCACAGAAACATACAGGAACTCAAATCCTTCTGTTCACCTCACAATCAAATGTCGACCGCATTATCTACCAAGAGAATTCTCTTCGATTATAATCACAGCTGTATATATTCCCCCCCAAGCAGACACATCGATGGCTCTGAACAAACTTTATTTGACTCTTTGCAAACTGGAATCCATACATCCTGAGGCTGCATTCATTGCAGCTGGGGATTTTAACAAGGCTAATCTGAAAACAAGACTCCCTAAATTGTATCGTCATATCAATTGCGCAACCAGGGCTGGCAAAACGTTGGATCATTGTTATTCTAACTTCCGCAACGCATATAAGGCCCTGCCCCGCCCTCCTTTCGGAAAAGCTGACCACGACTCCATTTTGTTGATCCCTGCCTACAGACAGAAACTAAAACAAGAAGCTCCTACGCTGAGGTCTGTCCAACGCTGGTCCGACCAAGCTGATTCCACACTCCAAGACTGCTTCCATCACGTGGACTGGGATATGTTTCGTATTGCGTTAGACAACAACATTGACGAATACGCTGATTCAGTGTGCGAGTTCATTAGAACGTGTGTTGAAGATGTCGTTCCCATAGCAACGATAAAAACATTCCCAATGGATTGATGGCAGCATTCGCGTGAAACTGAAAGCGGGAACCACTGCTTTTAAACAGGGCAAGGTGACTGGAAACATGACCGAATACAAACAGTGCAGCTATTCCCTCCGCAAGGCTATCAAACAAGCTAAGCGTCAGTATAGAGACAAAGTAGAATCTAAATTCAACGGCTCAGACACAAGAGGTATGTTGCAGGGTCTACAGTCAATCACGGACAACAAAAAGAAACGGACCAGGATGTCTTGCTCCCAGGCAGACAAAATAACTTTTTTGCCCGCTTTGAGGACAATACAGTGCCACTGACATGGCCTGCAACGAAAACATGCGGACTCTCCTTCACTGCAGCCGAGGTGAGTAAAACATTTAAACGTGTTAACCCTTGCAAGGCTGCAGGCCCAGACGGCATCCCCAGCCGCGCCCTCAGAGCATGCGCAGACCAGCTGGCTGGTGTGTTTACGGACATATTCAATCAATCCCTATCTCAGTCTGCTGTTCCCACATGCTTCAAGAGGGCCACCATTGTTCCTGTTCCCAAGAAAGCTAAGGTAACTGAGCTAAACGAATACCGCCCCGTAGCACTCACTTCCGTCATCATGAAGTGCTTTGAGAGACTAGTCAAGGACCATATCACCTCCACCCTACCTGACACCCTAGACCCACTCCAATTTGCTTACCGCCCAAATAGGTCCACAGACGATGCAATCTCAACCACACTGCACACTGCCCTAACCCATCTGGACAAGAGGAATACCTATGTGAGAATGCTGTTCATCGACTACAGCTCGGCATTTAATACCATAGTACCCTCCAAACTCGTCATCAAGCTCGAGACCCTGGGTCTCGACCCCGTCCTGTGCAACTGGGTACTGGACTTCCTGACGGGCCGCCCCCAGGTGGTGAGGGTAGGCAACAACATCTCCACCCCGCTGATCCTCAACACTGGTGTAACAACATTCTTCTGTTGAAGGAGGAGCGGACCAAAATGCAGCGTGGTGGTTACTCATGTTTATTGAAGAAAATGACTAGACAATGAAAATACTGAAATGTACGAAAACAACAGACGGAAATGTGAAAAAACAATACAGCCTATCTAGTAAAAAAACCACAGAGACAGGAACAATCACCCACGAAACACTCAAAGAATATGGCTGCCTAAATATGGTTCCCAATCAGAGACAACGATAATCACCTGACTGATTGAGAACCGCCTCAGGCAGCCATAGACTACGCTAGACACCCCACAAAACCCCAAGACAAAAACACACCACAATAACCCATGTCACACCCTGGCCTGACCAAATAAATGAAGATAAACATAATATATTTCGACCAGGGCGTGACAGAACCCCCCTAAGGTGCGGACTCCCGGACGCACATCAAAACAATAGGGAGGGTCCGGGTGGGCGTCTGTCCATGGTGGCGGCTCCGGCTCCGGCGCGGGATGTGGAACCCACTCTATAAATGTCTTAGTCCCCCCTCCTCGCGTCCTAGGATAGTCCACCCTCGCCGCCGACCATAGCCTAGTAGTCCTCACCCGGATCCCCACTCGACTGAGGGGCAGCTCGGAACTGAGGGTCAGCTCGGGACAGAGGCAGCTCGGGACAGAGGGGCAGCTCGGGACAGAGGGGCAGCACGGGACTGAGGGGCAGCTCAGGACTGAGAGGCAGCTCGGGACAGAGGGGCAGCTCGGGACTGAGGCAGCTCGGGACTGAGAGGAAGCCCAGCACTGAGAGGAAGCCCAGCACTGAGAGGAAGCCCAGCACTGAGAGAAAGCTCAGCCAGGTAGTTGAATTCGGCAGATCCTGGCTGGCTGGCAGTTCTGGCAGATCCTGGCTGACTGGCGGATCTGGAAGAGTCTGGTTGGCTGGCAGATCTGGAAGAGTCTGGTTGGCTGGCAGATCTGGAAGAGTCTGGTTGACTGGCAGATCTGGAAGAGTCTGGTTGACTGGCAGATCTGGAAGAGTCTGGTTGACTGGCGGATCTGGAAGAGTCTGGCTGACTGGCAGATCTGGAAGAGTCTGGCTGACTGGCAGATCTGGAAGAGTCTGGCTGACTGGCAGATCTGGAAGAGTCTGGCAGATTGGCGGATCTGGAAGAGTCTGGCTGACTGGCATATCTGGAAGAGTCTGGCAGATTGGCGGATCTGGAAGAGTCTGGCTGACTGGCAGATCTGGAAGAGTCTGGCTGACTGGCGGATCCTGGTAGACTGGCAGCTCCTTGCAGACTGGCAGCTCCTTGCAGACTGGCAGCTCCATGCAGACTGGCAGCTCCGGCTGCTCCATGCAGACTGACAGCTCGGGCTGCGCTAAACAGGCAGGAGACTCCAGCAGCGCTGTAGAGGAGGAAGGATCTGGCTGCGCTAAACAGGCGGGAGACTCCAGCAGCGCAGGAGATGAGAAAGGCTCGGGCAGCGCTGAACAGGCGGGAGACTCCGGCAGTGCAGGAGAGGAGAAAGGCTCCGGTAGCGCTGGAGAGGCGGGAGGCTCCGGCAGCGCAGGAGAGGAGGAAGGCTCTGGCTGCGCTAAACAGGCGGGAGACTCTGGTAGCGCTTTAGAGGAGAAAGGCTCCGGTAGCGCTGAACAGGCGAGGCGCACTGTAGGCGTGATGCGTGGTGCTGGCACTGGTGGTACTGGGCCGAGGACACGCACAGGAAGCCTAGTGCGGGGAGCTGCCACCGGAGGACTGGTGTGGGGAGGTGGCACTGGATAGACCGGACCGTGCAGGTGCACTGGAGCTCTTGAGCACCGAGCCTGCTCAACTTTACCTGGCTCGATGCCCACTCTAGCCCGGCCAATACGAGGAGCTGGTATGTACCGCAACGGGCTATGCACCCGCACTGGAGACACCGTGCACTCCACAGCATAACACGGTGCCTGCCTGGTCTCTTTAGCCCCCGGTAAGCACAGGAAGTTTGCGCAGGTCTCCTACCTGGCGTAGCCATACTCCCTGTGAGACCCCCCCCCCAAGAAATTTTTGGGTCTGACTCTCAGGCTTCCTTTCGCGCCGCCGTGCTTGCTTCGCCATCTCCATTCTTCTATAACCAACAAAACTAAGGAGATGATTGTGGACTTCAGGAAACAGCAGAGGGAACACCCCCCTATCCACATCGATGGAACAGTAGTGGAGAGGGTAGTAAGTTTTAAGTTCCTCGGCATACACATCACAGACAAACTGAATTGGTCCACCCACACAGACAGCATCGTGAAGAAGGCGCAGCAGCGCCTCTTCAACCTCAGGAGGCTGAAGAAATTCGGGTTGTCACCAAAAGCACTCACAAACTTCTACAGATGCACAATCGAGAGCATCCTGGCGGGCTGTATCACCGCCTGGTACGGCAACTGCTCCGCCCACAACCGCAAGGCTCTCCAGAGAGTAGTGAGGTCTGCACAACGCATCACCGGGGGCAAACTACCTGCCCTCCAGGACACCTACAACACCCCGATGTTACAGGAAGGCCATAAAGATCATCAAGGACAACACCCGAGCCACTGCCTGTTCACCCCGCTATCATCCAGAAGGCGAGGTCAGTACAGGTGCATCAAAGCTGGGACCGAGAGACTGAAAAACAGCTTCTATCTCAAGGCCATCAGACTGTTAAACAGCAACCACTAACATTGAGTGGCTGCTGCCAACACACTGACTCAACTCCAGCCACTTTAATAATGGGAATTGATGGGAAATTATGTAAAATATATCACTACCCACTTTAAACAATGCTACCTAATATAATGTTTACATACCCTACATTATTCATCTCATATGTATACGTATATACTGTACTCTATATAATCCACTGCATCTTTATGTAATACATGTAGCACTAGCCACTTTAACTATGCCACTTTGTTTACATACTCATCTCATATGTATATACTGTACTCGATACCATCTACTGTATCTTGCCTATGCTGCTCTGTACCATCACTCATTCATATATCTTTATGTACATATTCTTTATCCCCTTACACTTGTGTATAAGACAGTAGTTTTGGAATTGTTAGTTAGATTACTTGTTGGTTATTACTGCATTGTCGGAACTGGAAGCACAAGCATTTAGCTACACTCGCATTAACATCTGCTAACCACGTGGATGTGACAAATAAATTTGATTTGAGGGTGGATTGTGCCAGCTCAGCGCGTTTGGTCTCCGGTGCGCAGGTTCGGTCCAGGTTATCCTGCGCCGGGGAGATTGGCGGAGTCAGGCGAGAGACCTGAGCCAACTCCCCGTGCTTACCGGAAGCATAGTGGTACTGGTCAGGCACCGTTTTATGCGATGAAGCGCACAGTGTCTCCAGTGCGCGTTCATAGCCCGGAGTGCGATAGGCCAGCACCCCGCAAGTGCCATGCGAGAGTAGGCATCCAGCCAGGGCGGATTGTGCCAGCTCAGCAGGTTCGGTCCAGGGTATCCTGCGCCGGCTCTGCGTACTGTGTCTCCGGGGCGTTGGGAGGGTTCAGTTTGCCCTATGCCTGTACTCCGCTCGTGCCGGGCGAATGTGGGCATTGAGCCTAAGGGAGAGGTGCGTTTGATATGCACCCGATCTCCAGTACTCCCCCACAGTCCGGTTCGACCTGTGCCTGCACTCTGGAGGGGCCGGGCTAAAGTGGTCATCCAGCCTGGAGGAGTGGTTCCAAGGTTGTGCACCAGAGCTCCAGTGCTCCCCCAAAGCCTGGTTCATACGGTGCCTCCTCCATGCACCAGGCCTCCTGTAGGTCTCCCCTGCCCTGTGGCAGCCCCACACACCAGGCTGTCACTCCGTCTCCCTCAAGGTTCTCCCGCCTGTCCGGCGCTGCCCAGAGTCTCCCGCCTGTCTGGCGCTGCCCAGAGTCTCTCGCCCCTCGGTCCAGAGTCTCCCGCCCCTCAGTCCAGAGTCTCTCGCCCCTCAGTCCAGAGTCTCCCGCCCCAGTCCAGAGTCTCCGCCACTCAGTCTAGAGTCTCTGCCCCTCAGTCTAGAGTCTCCGCCCCTCAGTCCAGAGGCGCCCTTCAGTCCGGGGTCGGCAGTGAGGGTCCCCGCTCTATAGGCATCACCTATGTGGGCCGGGCCAAAGGTGGAGCGGGGTCCACGTCCCTCACCAGAGCCGCCACGGCGGAGTAATGCCCATCTAGACTCTCCCCTATGGGTTCCGATTTTGTTGCCGGAGTCCGCACCTTTGGGGGGGTACTGTCACGCCCGGACCGTAGATTGCTTTGTATGTTTCTATTGTTGTTTGGTCAGGGTGTGATTTGGGTGGGCATTCTATGGTTGTATGTCTAAGTTTCGGCCGGGTATGGTTCTCAATCAGGGACAGCTGTCTTTCGTTGTCTCTGATTGGGAATCATACTTAGGTAGCCTGTTTTGCCACCTTAGGTTGTGGGTAGTTAATTTCTGTTTATTGTGTCTTGCACCTGACGGAGCTGTTTCGGTTGTTCTTTTGTTGCTTGTTGTATATTGTTCAGCTTGACAATTAAAATGACAAACACGTACCACGCTGCGCTTTGGTCCTCACCTTCTTCCTCTGAATGCCGTTACAGCCGTTATGATAGATGGATGCCCTAATGCAAGAGGGTGTGAGGTAGGTGGTGTGAATCACTTGATGAGTTCATAGGAATGCAGTAGCAGACTAAATAAACCACTGCAGTTAATTAACGACTTGTTTTCTTTGATTGCAATGACATACACATAATGATGAATCATGTGAAACAATGCCCCCAGTCTAGTTTTATGATGCCATTGCAAAAAAGGGATACTCATTGGTCCATTTCATGGTTGAACAAGAAGCATGGCAGCTAGCTGTAGTTTATTACTGGAGGGTAGTTTTAGCTATTAAGCTAACATGTTGAATAGAAAGCATGGTCGGTCGCCCACTGCAGTTTGTTACAGTAGTTTCCAGTAAATGTTGGAAAGAAAGCATGATAACTGTAGCTTATTACCATAGTTTTCACTATTTATCTAACATAATTAACAAAGCATGGTAGCTCACTGCAGTTTGTTTCTGTAGCTGTTCCTAGTTAGCTAGCATGTTATCTTTGAGGAGACATACAAGCTAGCTATGCACAATGATGATTCAAGAATTTCAAGCTATTGTTGTTAGACTAAACGTTTTAGAATGAGACAGATTCATTGATCTGTCGTTGTTTTTGCTCATTGGAAACTTAATTGAGAGGCAAGTTGAACATACTTTGTCACCATTAAATAACACATTCAACCTTCTACAGTAGATCAAGACAGAGGTAGTGTACCTTTTTGGTAATTCATTTAAAAAAAGTCTGTATTTGTTTAATGACTTCCCTGGACAGCAGCCAAGCATTAAATTACAAGGATTAAGCTAATTAAAAAATAATAGTATTGATAGAGCATTAAATCCACTAAGAAACAAGCTCTATACAAACTAAATGCATTAAGTGCCTCACATATTACAAATATAATAACCGATTCACTTGAAGTTCAACATGTGACAACCTTACATTTTATGTGTACATTTTTGTAATTTAGCAGATGCTCTTATACAGAGCGACTTACAGGAGCAAATAGGGTTATGTGACTTGATCAAGGGCACAGACAAATTCTTCACCTACAGTACTTGGTCAACCAATACATGATATTAAGATGTAAAGTATGAATGCATAGTGCCTTCTATCAGCTTAATGTAAAGTGTTAACCATAGGGTGTAATAATAATAATAAGAATAGTAATAATAACTCAATTCAAATTGCTGATAATTTGCAATAACACATCTGTCCTCTATGTCTCTAAGCCTAATGTCAATCATGTAACCACTGAATCAGACACATGTGAATGAAGCCGTATGGGATGCCTTAAAGAGTGACTCCCCCCAAAAAGCAACTTATCCCTTTGAGTGTAAATAGGATAATTCTGGTAATAAAATCAATCTCATCTGAAATGGAGTTTGGAACCTCAGTGCGTCACAACGAGTAAATGAAGGTTGGGTTTGTGTCAAGAACAGTAGCAGTGCGTGGGTAAAATAACCAGTTGAAGCCAAGCCAGGAACAAATAGCCATATTACAACCTTTGTGTTGTTTGACCGAGACAATAAGAAGAATAAATTCAACCACACCTGTGTTTCGTCACCAAACTGGAGAGCATCATCGTCTGGTGAAGTCCACATAACATATTGCATGAAACAAACAGTTCCACGATCTACAGCATGGTCAAGCAAGTTCATGTTTCTGACATTTTCGGACTACGAAACACCTATTTATTTAGAACCACGTTGAGTTAGGCTACCCCAAGTTGCAAAGAAAACAGAAGCTGCCTCCACTATTCCAGCACCATTTCAATGTTAATATTTCAACATCATCAAATCATATATAGTTAGTCTAATACAGTGAAAACTAAATACCAAAAGCAATTTAGTCCAATCAACGTAAGCTAAATATGATGTTGCTGTCCAAGGTACTGATTTCTGTGTGCACATGTGTGTGTGCTTGCTTTACTTGTAGAGTAATGCCTTCTCTCTTTCAGGTTTCCTAAATGGTCTATGACTCATACGGTCTCTGACTCATATGTCATATACAGTACATTCCCCCGCTAATAAGTGAACACTCAAACACGGAAACTTTGAGCGCTGGCCTCAGCAGTGATGCAAACCCAAACTATGAAGAAGGGCTGAGAATGTTATGTCACAATGCCATAAGCAAAAAACCTGCAAAAATCGCAACAGATGCCCTCCAAAGTAGACTACCATTCAAAGAAATGTTTCTGTAGAACATGTATCCCGACATCATGAACTACTTGGGCCCTACAGCCCACGTAGGTTTTTCAATCTCAGAACTTAGAGAGTTAGCGAGCACAGTCTTGAGGCATCAAAAGTGAGCAACGCTAAGAGCCCTGACATCACAGGTTGCAATATTGAGCAGGAGCACTCACTCCAGTTAGAGGGTGCGGCATCAGGGATAGGTGCTGATGATGCACAAAAACGGTATCTACCATGAAACCACGACACCAATAACCACTGTGGTAAGAATTACAATAAAGAATGTTCCCAACCAAACAGGTACCACAACGATCGAACTGGCCGCTACGTTCCTGCACCTAACCCACACAAAGGGTCAGGGCACAAGGGTAACAAGGGTGACAAAGGTTTCCATGACGACCAAATCGTAGACCGATGCTCTCTAGAAGTTCTGCTAAAAGAAGTACAGAAGCAAAAAAAAAATTGAGGAAGAGGAAAAAGATAAGTCACTATGACTAGGCGTGGAATTTCCAGAGAACAGGTCAGCCGAAATTAACACCACTCTAACGAGGACGGAAACAATAAAATTACCCCCTCGCTCTCACTCAAAACCCTATCCAGGGCCCACTTGATCAAGAAACATGCCCACAGGTTTTGTCTCAGATACAAATGTTGTGACGCACAAGGTAAGCAACACGCAATTGCAGATTCCACTCAAGCTCCGATAGAGGACCCAGTTGGTCACGAAGTACGCCAGTCTGTTTTTATAATTGAAACAGATAACACACCACACCATTGCGAAACCCCACTCCACTTAGTTGGTGATATGACGCATAAAAACGACTCAAAGAGGCCATACCTCAGAAGAGTCTTCGAGGACTTGGCGTGGAATGCCTTGATAAAATCATCAAGAACATCCGCAACTCCCGGCACAGCCAGAAGATGACTGTCCACCCCTCAGAACCTGGTTCCTCTCTAGGTTTCTTCCTAGGTTCTGGCCTTTCTAGGGAGTTTGTCCAAACCATAGTGCTTCTACATCTGCATTGTTTGCTGTTTGGGGTTTTAGGCTGGGTTTCTGTACAGCATTTTGTGACATCGGCTGATGTAAAAAGGGCTTTATAAATACATTTGATTGATTGCTTAACCTGTGATACACTGATTGATTCAGGCATGACATATTTGCCTCATACCTCAAACTTTGATGGACAAACCGAAAAGGGTGCGGTGGACCCAGCAAAACGTTGGTTAAAAACTAAATGATGCAACCCTAAACTTCGAGGTTTCTCTCAGGCTCTCGCCTCTCACCAGGCATCTCCTACTAAAATGGAACTTCCAGAGCATGTCACTTATCCTCCCTGTGTACATGACTAGCATTGACACAGAGCAGATACTGATTAGGGTAGATTTAATAGACCGTTTGGTACCACTAATGGATTGGAAAAACAGCCAAGTATGGTGTAATAACCATGCCACCCCCACTGACAACACTGCCTACATCGAAGGCTACCTGCAATACATTACGCAAAGACGAATGAACAGCAATTTTTGGGGTGAAGGTGTTGATGATTTTATCAAGGCATTCCATGCCAAGTTTGCTTCATCCCGTTGGCAAGTATGGGCCAAAATGCAAAGTGGAGAAGCCAAGCATTCAGTCTACCTCACCTCTCATCAGGCGTCTTGAACTTCCACATCATGTTACTTATCCCCACTGTGTACGTGACTATCCACCTCCACTGACACCACCACCTTCATCGTAGGATACCTGCAATATATTATGCAACGACGAAGGAATGGCGACATCAACAGACAAACCACTGGTGAACTTGGTCATGAGTCCGCCATTAGTGGCAGATGACAGTGTGACCATTTAAACTCGAAAGTTGAACAAACATGAGGTTTTCCTGTTTGGCTTGGGTGAATCTCCAGCCGACACATACCGCCCTCCACTAATAGGCAGCGTGTGCCTAAACGGCACAATGGTTGAGGATGCCATACTGGCAATATGGTCGGAATAATCAATAATCAACTTGGAAATGTTCAAAATCAGCTAACTGCCATCCCATTGATCCAACAACGGTCAGATTCCCACTGGGAATGACTCCCCGGACAAGACTAACTGCTTTAGGGTTGTGTGCGCTATCACTCCACATTTGCCCCAAGGAAGTGTCTCACTACCTATTGGTTGTCATGAACCTCCCACATACAGTCTATGTGGGAGTGGGCATTTTGGTGGGAATGGGTGTTAAACTCGATACCATAAACCAAGTTCTGTGGTCTTTGGTGCAACCAGCTCAAAATTACTTTTCGTTCGACCCTGTATGGATGACATCCGTGCAGACTATTCCCATGCTTACCATGGCAAGAACCACAGAGGTTTCTGTAAGACTGAACCTGGCGCTCAGCTACCGAATGGAAGGCACTGTTGCCTTCTTCCAACCCTCTCTGCGACTATTCGACTTAGGGCTAACTATCAACCATAACCTGTTGTTGGAGCTAAACGCTAGATCCACTTACCTCTTGGTGCAGAATCTGACTCAAGCGAATGTTTTCATTCCCCGGCATACTCAGTTTGGAACACTGATCGATTACTCCTTCCATGATTGTGAGCTGGTTGTTCCTGTGATTAGGCTATTTCCTTCCTCACTAGACCCATGCGGTGAGGGAGAGGTGCTTTTTACTTGTCCGTTAAAGGCAATCGCAATATCTCCCGCATTACCAGTGCATGACATATCCATGTTCAGACTGGACGTCGACTCAAAACACAACATGTTGATATACTCCATCGTCACGAAGGAATAAAGCTCATTTTCTTCTGCATTGGAAGTACACACTGACGAGGCAGGTGATTAATACCCACCACTGACAAGCCATCACCAACTGATGAAGAACTGTATGATGAAGAACTCTTCTTCGTCACGTTGAGTGAGAGGTTGTTTACGTGACACCACACTCCGAATGCCCTCACCTCCTCCGTGTAGGCGGTCTCATCATTGTTGGTAATCAAACCCACTACTGTTGTGTCATCTGCAAACTTGAGTTGGAGGCGTGTATGTAGGGCGGAGATGAGACGCAGGGCCTCAAGCTTAATGATGAGCTTGGAGGTCACTATGCTGTTGAATGCTGAGCTGTAGTCAATGAACATCATTCTTACATAGATATTCCTCTTGTCGAGATGGGATAGGGCAGTGTGCAGTGTGATGGCAATTGCATCGTCTGTGGACCTGTTGGGGCGATATGCAAACTGAAGTGGGTCTAGGGTGGCAGGTAAGGTGGAGGTGATATGTTCCTTGACTCGTCTCTCAAAGCACTTCATGACAGAAGCACTTTATGACAGAAGTGAGTTCTATGGGATGATTAAGTTCAGTTATCTTTGCCTACCTGGGTACAGGAACAATGGTGGCCATCTAGGAGCATTTGGGGAAAGCAGACTCGGATAGGGAGCGATTGAATATTTTCGGAAACACACCAGCCAGCTGGTTTGCGCATGCTCTGAGGACGCGGCCGTCTGGGACAGCAGCCTTGCGAGGGTTAACACATTTAAATGTCTTACTCATGTCGGCCACGGAGAAGGAGAGGGGGAGCCCGAGCTGTGTCGGTGGAACTGTATTATCCTCAAAGCGGGAAAAGAAGTTTCCATACGATGCTTGTGCCTGCAATATGAAACATAATGACAGTGTTTTTGTTAAGAGCGGGATGTGATTTGAGAAGCAGTAAGAGATAATTGTTTTCCATGAACTTTGCACACTCAGTTGTCACCTCCCCAGAGTGAAGTTCAGGGAGTGTGCCAGGCTGCCGGAATGACCCCTTTTGAGCTAAATCTATAAATGATGTGTTAAGAAAAAAACACATTGGAACATTAAAGTGGTAAGCTGCAGCTGCGTGTTTAAAGTGGTTAGAACTTTGAATCTCAACATGAGGTGGTAAATTCACAACCCAGACAATCACTGGTGCGGCTGATTAGATGTCCAAAGTAAAGTATCTCCAAAAGCTAATTTATGTAGGACCATCCTGTTACTCTGCTCAAACTATTGATATGGCTGGCTAGCCTTAGGAAATCTCTGTAGTTCAGTTCAGGACTACACAACAAGTCACCGGATAGCAGACAACTACAAAGATGGACAACAGAAGAAGACTTGTTGGAACGATTTTGAACAATCAGAGCCTTACAAGTGTGCTGCGAAAAGGCCCAACCCCGTTTCCAAAGCTGCAAGAGATCCCCGGAGAACCAAGGCATTTCACGCAAATACATTGATAATTTCTTACTCAAAGCTGTCAGCAGTTTGTGTGCAAAGTATATGATTACTGTAGGTGAGAGTAGTTTCTGATTGTACCAATGCACTGTCCAATTTACAGTAGCTATTACAGTGAAAAAATACCATGCTATTGTTTGAGGAGGGTGCCTAATTTATGAACATGAAAAGTTAGTAATAAACATATTAGGCACATTTGATCAGTCTTTGATACAACATTTTAACAGAAATGCAATGGTTCATTGGATCAGTCTAAAACTTTGCACATACACTGCTGCCATCTAGTGGACAAAATCCAGCATCTGGGCTGGATTGATGCATTATGCCCTTCTCTTGCATTTCAAAGATGATGGTACAAAAAAAAGCAACAAAAAAAACATTTTTTTTTCTTTTGTATTATCTATATTGTTATATTCTCCTACATTCCTTTCACATTCCACAAAGTCCAAAGTGTTTCTTTCAAATGGTACCAATAATATGCATATCCTTGCTTCAGGGCCTGAGCTACAGGCAGTTAGATTTGGGTAAGTCATTTTAGGTGAATATTGAAAAAAAGGGGCGCTTCCTTAAGAGGTTTTTAAGTGCCTCTGTCCCTCTCTATCTCCCTCTTCATCTTTAACAAGAAGACATGTTGTTGTCATTCCGCTAGGGACCTGTTTTCAGCATATTACATCTTCAGTCAATAACTGGTGCAGAGTGTGTATGTTTATCCCGTGTTCCCATTTAATTAGCTAGTAAATAAATAATTAAACCAATTTGTGTAGTACTGAATCACAAGTAAGGCTTGGGTTTTTGCAGAAGCAAGGAGGTTAAGACTGTTCAGAATGATGATATAATACAAGGTAATGATTAATATGATTAATTTGACTGTTTATAGATGTGATAGGTAAAGACCTTTAGAGTTTAATTTGGGAGACGGTAACTCTTCAAAGAACTGCTCTCGTGGTGCCCCAGATCCTAATGAGTTAATTGTTACATGAATCATTTAATCGTGTAACAATTAAACATTGTTAGTTAGTTAGATAAATAACCGTCTTCAGATTAATGTTAAAGTCAAGTCATGACAACTGTGGGACCTTATATAGAGAGGTGTGTGCCTTTCCAAATCATGTTCAATCAATTGAATTTAACACCGGTGGACTCCAATCAAGTTGTAGAAACATCTTAACCTCTTACATCTATGGGGGCGCTATTTCATTATTGGATAAAAAAACGTGCCCGTTTCAAGCGCAATATTTTGTCACAAAAAGATGCTCGACTATGCATATAATTGACAGCTTTGGAAAGAGAACACTCTGACGTCTCCAAAACTGCAAAGATATTGTCTGTGAGTGCCCCAGAACTGATGCTAGAGGCGAAACCAAGATGAAACTTCAAACAGGAAATGAGCAGGATTTTTGAGGCTCTGTTTTTCATTGTCTCCTTATATGGCTGTGAATGCGCAAGGAATGAGCCTGCCCGATCTATCGTTTCCCCAAGGTGTCTGCAGCATTGTGATGTATTTGTAGGCATATCATTGGAAGATTGAACATAAGAGACTACATTTGCCAGGTGTCAGTTCTTCAAAGGTAAATGATTTTATTTGAATGATTTTCTTGTTTTTGTGAAAATGTTGCTGGCTGAATTCTAGGCTTATAGCTATGCTAGCTATCAATACTCTTACACAAATGCTTGTTTAGCTATGGTTGAAAAGCATATTTTGAAAATCTGAGATGACAGTGTTGTTAACAAAAGTCTAAGCTTGAGAGCAAATATATTTATTTAATTTCATTTGCGATTTTCATGAATAGTTAACGTTGCGTTATGCTAATGAGCTTGAGGCTATAAATAGGATCCCGGATCCGGGATTGCTCGACGCAAGAAGTTAAGGATGATCAATCCCTGGTGACTTTCTTCAGCAACGATGGCTGACAAAATGCACCGGAGCTCAATTTCAAGTCTCATAGCAAATGGTCTGAATACATTTTTTAAAATTCATTTGCATAAAAATCTAAAAACCTGTTTTTGCTTTGTCATCATGGGGTATTGTGTTTAGATTTCTGAGGATTATTACTATAACTTAACACTTTGAATACTTTCTGAAGCCACTGTACATGTATGGAGCCAGTACTAGGGAGATTGAAAGACCGACAGATAGGATTGTGTACTACCACCACCCATGAAATTAGTGCTAACATGTCTCTGGAACCTCCCTACAGCACAGGTTCTCAAGCTGGGAGATACTGTATTTGTCCAATATCCACATGTACACATGCAGGGGATATGATATGAGTAGTTCTGGGATTAGTCACCTTGTACATATCTAGCAGCAGACATAAGGTTGCTTGCTAGTTTTGTTTGGTAGAAAAGGTGATGTAGCAAATGAGTGTCATGAAACACATGCTGACATTGGCTTTTGTCGATCTTCAGCATAACTGTGATTTCATGTAGAAATATCAGCGAGCAACTCTAACTAACTGTAGAGAATTCCATATAGCCTACACAGCAATTTTGTCAACAAACATGTGGGTGACTATAAAGCTATGGACTAAACTACTACAGCTCTCTAACAGAGGCCCATGTTCATATTAAGCATTATTGTCTAGATAAAGATGTGTCATTGTTTCCTAACATGCTAGCTAATCTGGCTACCATTCCCCGGTCCACTCTTCCAGTTCGTTCGACAGCCACCGGTTCATTTTGGGGGGCCAGGGCAGCCAATGGCTCATCCTTTAGAGCTGTATATTATGACCGTCTTGAGGTGACTCAGGTTAGGGAGTCCTCAACTTCAAAACTTCTCTCCGTAGCAAATCTAGCTTCACCGATCTTCATCATCTCTACTGCTACCGTCCATGATTGTTTGTTGTGATTGAGTGGGTTAGAAACAGCTGCGGGCATAGTTCTGACAGATGGGTGTTTCTTGGTGGTAGCAAGGACACACCCAAGAAACACCCACATCAAACCACACCCCCAGCCTCCCGAGAGGCGCAGTGGTCTAAGGCATAGGCTTCAAAGTATCCCCCTTTTTACTCCAAACATAACGAGGGTCATTATGGCCAAACAGTTATATTTTTGTTTCATCAGACCAGAGGACATTTCTCCAAAAAGTACAATCTTTGTCCCCATGTGCAGTTGCAAACCATACTCTGGCTTTTATTGGTGGTTTTGGAGCAGTGGCTTCTTCCATGCTGAGCGGCCATTCAGGTTATGTGCCACTAGAGATCCTTTATCGAGTTCAGGCTCTGTCTAAGCCGACCGTGACCGGGAGACCTATAGGGCGGCGCACAATTGGCCCAGCGACGCCCGGGTTATGGGAGGGTTTGGCCGGCAGGGATGTTGTCTCATCGAGCTCTAGCAACTCCTGTGGCGCGCCGGGCGCAATGCACGCTGACACGGTTGCCAGGTGTACGGTGTTTCCTCTGACACATTGGTGCGGCTGGCTTCCAGGTTAAGCGGGCATTGTCTCAAGAAGCAGTGCGGCTTGGCTGCGTTGTGTTTCGGAGGATGCACGGCTTTCGACCTTCGACCTCTCCTGACTCCATACAGGAGTTGCAAGAATTAGACAAGACTGTAACTACCAAATGGATACCTCGAAATTGGGGAGAAAATTGGTTTAAAAAATTAAATTCATGTTTATGTGAGCATTTCTTGAGGTGTGGGCGAAAAACCAAATCAGCGAGTGCAGTTCCACCTTTAAAAGTTGTGAGATTACACCGCAGGACTTAGAGGTACCCAGCATCATGGTTTCATTGCTCCAGACTACCACAAGGGGGAGTTAGAGCACTCATTATGCATTTGGGTCCCAAGGTTTTTATATGACCAATCATATTGAGTGGTTCCAATGACGAATTTGACGTGAGCTACCTGTCCCTGGTGACTTTCTTCGAGGGCTGACAAAACATTACGGTGTAAGAAAATGTAATTATAACGTCATAACGAGTCAAGCAAAAATGTACAATTGAATATGTTAGTTATTGTAGAGACAAACAACTTAATTTTAAATTTTAATATAAAGTTAATTTATGAAAATCGCTATTCATCAAGTTTTTTTACAGTCATATCCAATACTAGGGGATTCAAACTCCATTCTATTGAATGATGTTGTATCTGCATGTATGTATTGCAATTATACACTTCAACAGTTTACCACTCCTGCACCTGGGACATCAATGATTACACATAGTAACTATGCAATAGACTAGAAACATGATTTAAGAAAAGGCTGATTTGTAATTCATATATACAGAATAAAAAACTGTACATCCCACCAGCATGCCCACAAGCGTGCTGAATGACACGTGGAAGAGAGCGAGGAATGAGATGGGAGTAACAATCCAGGCTATTATCTCTGAGACTGGCATACACATTTAATGAAACAAGCAGGGAGCAGCAAACCCTCAACATTCTAGCCCGAAGTCCAGCACGCTACCGAGTGTGCCCAAACGTATTAATTGGCGTTGGGGCAGATTGTGACTAAAAGCAATATCAATTGGATTCATGTGGAAAAGTGAGAAAGTATTATTATAAGTTTTTCAAAAGTGAAGCAGTATGGGCTATTACCTGAAAAATAGACTATTCAACCTTTACTAAAGAATTGTCTAATAGCCGAGCAACCCCCCCCCCAACTTGCAACAAATAATTTGTATCTATCTTTCAACATCTAGCTACACATGTATCTACCTACACATGGTTAATGTTCAGAATTGTGTGTATATATATATATATATATATATATATATGGAGTGGCCATATATATGGCCACTCCAATACCTTGACCTCGCTGTCCTTATATATATATATATATATATATATATACACGACTTATACAGTTGAAGTCGGAGGTTTACATACACCTTAGCCAAATACCTTTAAACTCAGTTTTTCACAATTCCTGACATTTAATCCAAGTAAACATTCCCAATTTTAGGTTAGTTAGGATCACCATTTTATTTTAAGAATGTGATATGTCAGAATAATAGTAGAGATAATGATTTATTTCAGCTTTTATTTATTTCATCACATTCCCAGTGGGTCAGACGTTTACATACACTCAATTAGTATTTGGTAGCATTGCCTTTAAATTGTTTAACTTGGGTCAAACGTTTCGGGGAGCCTTCCACAAGCTTCCCACAATAAGGTGGGTGAATTTTGTCCCATTCCTCCTGACAGAGGGGGTATAACTGAGTCAGGTTTGTGGGCTTCTTTGTTCGCACACGCCTTTTCAAATCTGCCCACACATTTTCTATAGGATTGAGGTCAGGGCTTTGTGATGGCCACTCCAATACCTTGACCTCGCTGTCCTTAATTTCTTGCGTCGAGCAATCCCGGATCCGGGATTCTATTTATAGCCTCAAGCTCATTAGCATAACGCAACGTTAACTATTCATGAAAATCGCAAATGAAATGAAATAAATATATTTGCTCTCAAGCTTAGACTTTTGTTAACAACACTGTCATCTCAGATTTTCAAAATATGCTTTTCAACCATAGCTAAACAAGCATTTGTGTAAGAGTGTTGATAGCTAGCATAGCTATAAGCCTAGAATTCAGCCAGCAACATTTTCACAAAAACAAGAAAATCATTCAAATAAAATAATTTACCTTTGAAGAACTTCAGATGTTTTCAATGAGGAGACTCTCAGTTAGATAGCAAATGTTCAGTTTTTCAAAAAAATATTATTTGTGTAGGACAAATCGCTCCGTTTTGTTCACGTTTGGCTATGAAAAAAACCTGTATCCAGATATAGCCTCAAGCTCATTAGCATAACGTAACGTTAACGATTTCTGAAAATCGCAAATGAAATGAAAATAATATGCCTGCTCTCAAGCTTAGCCTTTTCTTAACAACACTGTCATCTCAGATTTTCAAAATATGCTTTTGAACCATAGCAAATCAAGCATTTGTGTAAGAGTATTGCAAGCTAGCTTAGCATTTTGCGTAGCATTTAGCATGCAACATTTTCACAAAAACCAGATAACCAAATAAATAAAATCATTTACCTTTGAAGAGCTTCGGATGTTTTCAATGAGGAGACTCTCAGTTACATAGCAAATGTTCAGTTTTTCCTGAAAGAATCTTTGTGTAGGAGAAATCGCTCCGTTTTGTACATCACATTTCATTTCCTGGTTGCCGTTTCATATTGGTTTTGCCTGTAGCTCCTGTTCTACGGCACCCACAGACAATATCTTTGCAGTTCTGGAAAATTCAGAGTGTTTTCTTTCCAAAGCTATCAATTATATGCATAGTCGAGCATCTTTTTGTGACAAAATATCTTGTTTAAAACGGAGTTTTACGCCCCCAGAGTTTCAAGAGGTTAAGCCATTTTGCCACAACTATGGAAGTATGCTTGGGGTCATTGTCCATTTGGAAGACCCATTTGCGACCAAGCTTTAACTTCCTGACTGATGCCTTGAGTTGTTGCTTCCATATATCCATATAATTTTCCTCCCTCATGATGCCATCTATTTTGTGAAGTGTAGCTGTCCCTCCTGCAGCAAAGCACCCCCAAAACATGATACTGCCACCCACGTGCTTCACAGTTAGGATGGAGTTCTTCGGCTTCAAAGCCTCCCCCTTTATACTCCAAACATAATGAGGGTCATTATGGCCAAACAGTTCTATTTTTGTTTCATCAGACCAGAGGACATTTCTCCAAAAAGTACAATCTTTGTCCCCATGTGCAGTTGCAAACCATACTCTGGCCTTTATTGATGGTTTTGGAGCAGTGGCTTCTTCCATGCTGAGCGGCCTTTCAGGTTATGTCGATATAGATACTTTTGTACTTGTTTCCTCCAGCATCTTCACAAGGTCCTTTGATGTTGTTCTGGGATTGATTTTTCTCTTTTGCAACAAAGTACGCTCATCTCTAGGAGACAGAAGGTGTCTCCTTCCTGAGCGGTATGAAGGCTGCGTGGTCCCATGGTGTTTATACTTGCATACTATTGCTTGTACAGATGAACGTGGTACCTTCAGGCGTTTGGAAATTGCTCCCAAGGATGAACCAGACTTGTGGAGGTCTAATATTTTTTCTGAGGTCTTGGCTGATTTCTTTAGATTTTCCCAGGATGTCAAGCAAAGAGGCACTGAGTTTGAAGGTAGACCTTGAAATACATCCACAGGTACACCTCCAATTGACTCAAATTATGTCAATTAGCCTATCAGAAGCTTCTAAGGCCATGACATTATTTTCTGGCTTTTTCCAGCTGTTTAAAGGCATAGTCAACTTAGTGTAAGTAAACTTCTGATCCACTGGAATTGTGATACAGTGAATTATAAGTGAAATAATCTGTCTGTAAACAATTGTTGGAAAAATTACTTGTGTCATGCACAAAGTAGAAGTCCTAACCGACTTGACAAAACTATTGTTTGTTAACCAGAAACTGAACATGTAGAGAAGAAAAAATATATATATTTAGATATACTATAGGCCTAACGAAGGTGTTGTAGGTCTTTTATTTATTTTATTTAATCCTTATTTTACCACATAAAGTTCTACTTTGCTGGCGTCTTGACCCAGTTTATGCCCTCATTTGCAATGCAAACCCGGGCATCAGTGTGTTTTGAGTCATTTTCTGCTTTTTGAGAAGACATAAAGACATTTAGCCTAACAGCCAACATTAGGTACAATAATGGAAATATACATGTAAATAGGCCTAAATGTAACATAATGTTCTATAATCCTACATTGAAAGAAACGATGTGTACCCAGAAATACCTCTCTGACCTAGAGTCCAGCATATCTCTTGATGATTTCTTCCTGAAATAAATCTCGAGCCATGATACATGAAAAAGGAGGCAGGAATGAATTATAGTGGAACACATAACAGTCCGTGAGGTGTAGACTACAATATTTTATGTACCTTCTGCTTTATAAATAGCCAAACTTACCATCAAAAATCAAATATGGGCCTGGTGCCTGGCGAGAAATTGCCCCCCACACATGGAGTTTGATCGTATGCTTAGGACTCAGCTTGCCTGATCTTCTTCCTTTTTTTCTGTAGCAATTTTGAGCAAATTGCTCAAGGGCCACGGTTGATTCGTCTGTGAAGATGACGTTATTGAATGTCTCGCCAGCTTTGATCCATGCCTGGGCCTGCAGGACACAAAGTTCTTTGTTTGTCAGACAAATCATTGGGTCGAATCTACAGAACAGTACAAAACAAGCGAACACATATGATTGATGTTCTGAGAATTTAAAAAAATATGTATTTATATATATAAAACATTTCTTACTGAGCCATTCCACACAAGTTTCATCAACTGTCTTCTGACTGTGATTAGAGCAATGTTGATGTTGTGCTGTGATGCCAGCAGATTACAGATTGCCTTTGTTGATCACTCATCATCTTCATTAATCAGTAAGTCAATGGCTTGAATAGTTTCGCTGGAAATGAAATACAATGTAAAATGTGCAGCATACAGTAAAGACCAACAGTCTAATTATTTAGTTAAGCTAGATTCTTAAAATGTGTACGCAACATTTGTGTGTTGGAGTCACTTTTTGATCTACCATTTCTATCAAAGGACCACTGTAAGTGATGGGGGCTCATGGCGGTACCATCCTGCTCATTTGATGAAGGTGCTCATGGGTGAGATTCAAAGTTTGAAGACCAAGATCAAGTCATTGAAGGCAGACCATCAGAAAGAGAAACATTCTCTGAGGGCAGAGATCCGGGTGACAACTGATGCATTGGTCCAGAGCCAGGCGCATTGGCGGAGAGTCACTCCTCATTAGCGGAGAGTCAGGCGGCATTTGTAGAGAGTCAGGCGGTATTGGCGGAGAGTCAGGCGGCATTGACAGAGAGTCAGGTGGCATTGGCAGAGAGTCAGGTGGCATTGGCAGAGAGTCCGGTGACATTGGCGGAGAGTCAGGCGGCATTGGCGGAGAGTCAGGTGGAAAATGACGCTTTGAAAAGGGTGAGGAACGAGATGGAGTCACAATCCATGCCAGACACACCTGTGAGCTCTGGAACTCCACCTCCAACAGGCAGAGTCAACATACTGTACGTGACGGGTTCGTCAGGTCGTCGGTTCACCCTGATATTTTCATTTCTCTTCTGACAACAGACCTTGACCAATTGATCACCAGGCACAGCAAGGGCCGCCTGAACTGTTATTCTGTTCTGCTATTCCAAGGATGTGTAACCGAAGAGAGATACCACGAGTGGACACAGAATACATAGATGTCCACAGCGGGAAGGCTATTTCAGCATCGTTTCGCGCTGCTGTGAGCCAAGCATTAAGAAACAAAATTGGTAAAATATTCCACGAAATTCTTAAAATATGTGTTGACTGAATACTCAAGTGATGTCTGCTAAATAATCAAGTTAGTTTTCTCCAGAAATAAATTATTCTATATAACAAACTGGCTTTATTTACAAATTAGTGAGAAGGTCTCACCCCATGTTCAAGAATGGCCTTTTTCTCGCTCATTCTAGGATAAATTAAAATGAAATCTCCAAAATATCGTTACTTTTTAAACAAAGCGATTATTATTATTAATTAATTTAGAATGACATAAAATCCCCTTAGATATTCTCAGATATTCTCACAGATCCTAAAGGAAAACGCCCCATAGATATTAATATAGAGTCCTCCAATCCTCTAAATTTCATTATTGGTGGAGAGTTACGTCATTGAAAATAACACTTTTAGATATACTGTAGGCCTAGCATAGGCAAAATGAGTTAGAAGCAAAAGCCTACAATTATTTTAGCACCGTTTCTCGCTGTTCTGAGACAAGTACGCCTGAGCTGACAAGGTACAAATCTGTCGTTCTGCCCCTGAACAGGCAGTTAACCCACTGTTCCTAGGCCATCATTGAAAATAAGAATTTGTTCTTAACTGACTTGTCTAGTTAAATAAAGGTAAAAAATAAAAAGTATGGGCACTGGTCTTGATAAATCAATGAGATTTTTATTTTCACTTAATCTCAGTTTGGGTATTGATTAGACAATAATTATAAAATGAAGGTGCAGAAATGTTATGCTCTTGGTGTAACCTTCATTTAACTAGGCAATTCAGTTAAGAACAAACTATTATTTACCAGCACAGCCTACTCCTTCCTCCCGGTCAGGGAATTGAACCCAGTCTCCCTTGTGCCCTGCGGAGATTATTTATCTAAATAGCCCAGTACTACACTCCCAACCGTCAAGTTGTACAGCGCCATATTTTCCATTCCATCCTAATGGAAACCCAGAAGATTTTTCGTTTTTCTAGGAATAGAAAACCATAATATTAATCAAATTAATTAAGCTGTCACGCCCTGGTCTTAGTATTTTGTGTTTTCTTTATTATTTTTTGGTTAGGCAAGGGTGTGACATGGGTTTATTATGTGGTGTGTTTTGTCTTGGGGTTTTTGTAGGTATTGGGATTGTGTCTTAGTGGGGTTATCTAGTATAGTCTATGGCTGTCTGGAGTGGTTCTCAATCAGAGGCAGGTGTTTATCGTTGTCTCTGATTGGGAACCATATTTAGGCAGCCATATTCTTTGAGTGTTTCGTGGGTGATTGTTCCTGTCTCTGTGTTAGTTTGCACCAGTATAGGCTGTTTAGGTTTTCTCGTTACGTTTGTTTTTGTGTTGTTCGTTTTCATCTTTATTAAAGATGTATAATAATAACCACGCTGCATTTTGGTCCGCCTCTCCTTCACCGCAAGCAAACCGTAACATAAGCAAGTACGAGTCAAAAGTTTGGACACATCTACTCATTCCTGGATTTTTCTTAATTTTTTACTATTTTCTACATTGTAAAATAATAGTGAAGACATCACAACTATGAAATTACACATATGGAATCAGTTAAGAACAAATTCTTATTTACAAGGACAGGCTACTTTTTCCACGCCTTCTGGGATTTGAACCCCGGTCTCCCACATGCCCCGCATTCAGTAGTACAGACATGGCCTGCTCTCGCTTATGTAAGGAATTAGGCACTTTCCCAAGTTTACGTATTGTAAACTGCACAGTAGCCTAATAATCAAATGCAGGTGGCTTATTTTCAAAATGCTTTAAATACTTTATTTTTAAAATCTAAAAGCATATACTGTACCGTACTGTATTTCTTCATCAGCACCTTTATGCTTTTGTTAATAAAATAATGATAAAAATAATATTTCAAAATGCAGATGTTGATTTAGTTATGGATCCATAACGAATTGACTATATCACTGATTTACAGAAATATTGGAACAAAGATGTTTAATGAATGGAGAAAAAAAATGTAATACTCCAATCCTCATGCTGTAGCCTACTCCCGACCGTCACGTTGTACAGCTCCATATTTTCCATTCCATCCTAATGGATCGTTTTTCTCTTTTCTTGGAATAGACAGTATGACACAACTTTTAAAAGAGGAACCGAGTTTTACAATGTACAATGTCAAATTGTGCCACTGAGCAAATTATGTTTGGTGTAACTGCAAGAAATTTGGTGTCAACATGTACAAGTGTCTATACAGATCACATTATAATGTTAAGATTGTCATTACCTATCATACTTCCAGGGACAATTGTTTAAAAGCATATAGTATTGTTATTTTGTTATGTTCTAAGACCCGGAAATGCCAAATATTGTCGTTTGTGAACTACAGCCTTTTCTGATCTGAATAATCGTTGGTATATACACTGAACAAAAATACAAGTGCAACATGCAACAATTTCCAAGATTTTACTGATTTACAGTCCATATAAGGAAATCAGTCAATTTAAATTAATTAATTAGGCCCTAATATATGGATTTCACATGACTGGGAATATAGATGTGCATATGTTGATCACAGACACCTTAAAAAAAGGTAGGGGCCTGGATCAGAGAACCAGTCAGTATCTGGTGTGACCAACATTTTACTTATGCAGCGCGACACCTCTAATTCGCATAGAGTTGATCCGGCTGTTGATTATGGCCTGTGGAACATTGTCCCACTCCTCTTCAATGGCTGTGTGAAGTTGCTGGATATTGGCGGGAACTAAAACAGGCTGTCATACATGTCAATCCAGAGCATCCTAAACATGTCACCCATGTCTGGTGAGTATTCAGACCATGGGAGAACTGGGACATTTTAAGCTTCTAGGAATTGTGTACAGATCCTTGCGACATGGGGCCATGCATTATCATGCTGAAACATGAGGTGATGGTGGCAGATGAATGGCATAACAACGGGCCTCCGGATCTCGTCAAGGTATATCTGTGCATTTAAATTGCCATCAATAAAATGCAATTGTGTTTGTTGTCCGTAGCTTATGCCTGCCCATATCCTAACCACACAGCCACCATGGAGCACTCTGTTCACAACTTTGACATCGCTCGAGACTATCGCACAGCACGCAGAAGGAATGTCAGTTCACGGAGAGAAGCACAAGATTGAACTTCACTCAACTTTCGCTGTTTGTTTACACTATCAATCTTTCCCTTTACTGTGGCAATTAGGATCGAAGTAACGCAATATTAGCCATTTTCAATGCAACATACCAAAACAAAAAGAACTATGCAAGATATTTTGTTGAAGGCTCAACACATAGGAGTAGGATTTTATTATGCATGACTCAGCCCGTACTCTACACAGACCGGTCTGGCATAACCAATCAGAGCTGCAGTAGGGCTATATGCAAATAGACCATTGCCATATATGGATCTGTGCCATTTACTTTGAATTGGACTGTGTTTACAGCTGTGGTCATGTGTACAGTAGATGCACTTGTTTTGCAAAGCAAGAGCTGCATGTAGACACGTGTGCACATTTTGTTCATATCCTTTGCTAGTTAGTGAGTAATTAGCCGGGTTATAGATCATTTGTAGTCAAGCCCCTTTTTACATCAGCATATGTCACAAAGTGCTGTACAGAAACCCAGCCTAAAACCCCAAAACGCAAGCTACGCAGATGTAGAAGTACGGTGGCTAAGAAAAACTTGGAGATTATAAACGGAGATTATAATTAAGAGTACATGGCCACTAAGGCCATTAAGGCGATTAAGGCCCAATTTTTCTTCAAGATTTTCAAATGTTTATAGATGACAAGCATCGTCAAATAATAATCATAGTGGATGTATGGGATGAAACAGGTCAGAAACTCAGGTGTAAATATCAGTTGGCTTTTCATAGTCGAGCATTTAGAGATCGAGACAGTAGGTGTGGTAGAGAGAGAGTCGAAAACAGCATGTAGTACGTCTGGTGAACAGGCCAGGGAGAGAACAAGATGGAGCATACTTAAATTCATACAGGGCACCAGATATAACAGACTGACCTGACCCTAGCCCCCCGACACATAGATTATTGCAGCATAGATACTGAAGGCTGAGACAGGGATGGGTCAGGGGACACTGTGGCCCCTGTCCGACAATACCCCAGACAGGGCCAACCAGGCAGGATATAACCCCACCCACTTTGCCAAATCACAGCCCCCACAACACTAGAGGTATATCAACAGACCACCAACTTACTATTCTGAGACAAGGAGGAGTATAGCCCACGAAGATCTCCTCCACCACACAAGTACAAGGGGGCGCAAAACTACTTCCTACAAGAGCACAAAACGTGTACATTTCTAGACATCCTTGAAAAGTGTAAAAAAGTGTTTGTTTTTTGTATTAAAGAGGTAGTGTCGTATTTTGAGACAGGCATGAATAAGCTAAGTAGCCAATAGGTAGAGGGTAGAATAATATATCTGATAATAATAATGGTAATAATGATACGGGAATAATAATACATTTTTTTACAAAGTGGTTTCTTGCATCAAACAACACAATAACATTTTCATTCACCTCCTTGTCTGAAGGACAAGTTAATAAACAGGTTCATGTCAAGCCCTGCATGTTTTTTTTTCAAAAGTCTCACACCCCTTGCTGTCCCCAGTCCACCTGGCCATGCTGCTGCTCAAGTTTAAACTGTTATGCCTGCGGCTATGGAACCCTGATCTTCTCACTGGACATGCTACCTTGTCCCGGACCTGCTGTTTTGGACTCTCTCTCTCTACCGCACCTGCTGTCTCTGAATGATCGGCTATGAAAAGCCAAATGATATTTACTCCTGAGGTGCTAACCTGTTGCACCCTCTACAACCACTGTGATCATTATTATCTGACCGTGCTGGTCATCTATGAAAGTTTATTTCTATTTCACCCATGGGCAAAGAAATTCAAAAGGGGTAATGATATTAATTAACAGCAATTTTGATCCAAATGTCCAAATTGTCCAAACAGATCATCAAGGTAGATGGATTATTTTAAATATGTTATTAGACAAACAGATATGAATTATTAACCTATACGGTCCAAATAATGACGATCCAAGCTTCTTTGAAAATATATATAAGAATTGATCAACTCTAAAAGCCACACTAGACTCTATTATGATGGTGGGGGATTTTAATGCGGTTTTAAATACCTCTATGGACTGTAAAGGAAATTACACTACAAACTCAGGCACTTAATAAGGAAATCATGAATGTCATGGATATATTGGAATTAGGGGATATATGGAGGCTTAAATACCCTGACCTAGTCAGATATACATGGCGGAGGCTTAATCAAGGTAGTCATCTTGATAACTTTCTTATGTCATTCTCTCTGGCCCCAAAAGTTTAAAAAAAGTGCTGACGAGACAGAATGTGGTTGGATCATCCCATAATTGGCATATATATTACTCTTAAACAATTTCCACATGGGCGAGGATATTGGAAATTTAATCAAAGCCTACTGGATGACAACTTGTTCATAACTAGGACAAAATCATTTATAACTGACTTTTTCCAACATAACATAGGTACAGTAGGTCCCCTTAATGAATGGGACACTTTTAAATGTGCCTTTAGAGGCCATGCAATTCAGTACTCATCTATAAAACAAAAGCAATTTAGATCAAAAGAGTCCATATTAACAAAGGAAATTGAAGGATGAACAGTACAGTTAGATAGCAATAAAAACTGTACCATAGTTTCAGTCTCCTCCATCTCCACTAACTGAAGCTAATTGTATGGATTGTTTTCCTATTAATAATGTAAAATTCACATCTGTACAGAAAGACTCATTTGAAGGCCAAATTATAAAGGGAAAATTTCTTGATGCAATTAAAGCCTTTAAGGCTGGGAAAACTCCAGGGCTGGATGGCATACCAGTAGAAGTGTACCAAAACTTTTTTTGGTATACTCAGAGGACCATTATTTGCATGTTTTAACCACTCCTATATAAATGGTAGATTATCAGACACGCAACAAGAAGGTCTGATATCATCATTACTGAAACAGGATCCAAGTGGTATATATAAAGAGCCAGTCCATTTAAGAAATTGGAGCCCTCTTACACTTTAGTGTTGTGATGCAACAATTCTAGCTAAATGCTTGGCACATAGAATTAAGAAGGTATTGTCAGATATTATTCATCCTAATCAGACAGGATTTTTAAATGGACGATACATTGGAGATAATATAAGACATGTACTGGAAACAATAGAATACAGACAGAGAACAGAACTGCAACCGGCCCACGGTATTATACAAAAATAGACATTCTGATGAGAAGCAACTCACAATCATATAATGAATATAAAACATCTTACCTATGTTACCAACTAATTCTGATTATTCCCCAACAGTATACAAATCCCAAAAGAAAGAAATGATCTCACTCCAATACATTTTTATAGAAAGTTAGCAACAATAGATAAGATCTTGCTATCATGGAAAGGAAAATACCTGTTTAATGTGGAAAAATCCCCCAGTTTACCTATTTGCTTATGGTTTTGCCTACACCTAGTGACCTGCTTTGTAAATCATATGAACGAAAAATATTCAATGTTATTTGGAATGGCAAGCCAGAAAAAATAAAAAGAGCATATTTATATAAGGAGTATGAATTCGGAGGGCAGAAATGATTATGTAGTAAAGCATTAGACCACTCACTAAAGGCATCAGTCATACAAAAGTTATACTTAAATCTGAAATGGTTCTCTAGTAAATTAGTAGGAATGTCTTTCCCTTTATTCAGATTACAACTGCTCACTTTCGGTTGTTTGAAAACGAAATCATATCCAAAATATTGTTATTTGTTATTAAACAAGTCTTGGAAAGTTGCTTGCAATTTCAGTTTAATCCACCTGAAAAGACAGCACAAATAATACAACAAATATTGTGGTTAAACTCAAATACACTAATTGAAAAAAATATTTTTCGATAATAAAAAAAATAAAAAAGTATAATTTTTGTCAATTATATCATAAATAGGACTGGTGGAGTTATGTCACACATGCAGCTAACACAGACATATGGAAATGTCTGCTCTACCCAAATTACAACCTACTAATTGCAGCATTACCACAAAAAAACGGAAGAGGCAAAAAGTTAAGAACTTGTATTTCGGCCCTGCATTAAAGAACATAAAAGGTTAAAGAAAAGTGTGATAAATATAAACATATACCATTTTAATTTAAGGACCAATGAATTGACAACTGTGCCATATAAACCGCAAAATAATTGGGAAGAGATTTTCGATGTGCCATTCCATGGCACATGGTTTATGAATTGACACGCAATACAATGCCGGATTCAAAACTTCAAATTTTTCAATTTAAATTATACAAACCAATAGAATGTTATATACAATAGAAGTTGGAAGTGTAAATACACCTTAGCCAAATACATTTAAACTCAGTTTTTCACAATTCCTGACATTTAATCCTAGTAAAAAGTCCTGTATTAGGCCAGTTAGGATTATGGCCAAACAGTTTTATGTTTGTTTCTTCAGACCAGAGGACATTTCTCCAAAAAGTACAATCTTTGTCCCCATGTGCAGTTGCAAACTGCAGTCTGGCTTTTTATGGCGGTTTTGGAGCAGTGGCTTCTTCCTTGCTGAGCGGCCTTTCAGGTTATGTGAATGTAGGACTTGTTTTACTGTGGATATAGATACTTTTGTACCCGTTTCCTAGCATCTTCACAAGGTCCTTTGATGTTGTTCTGGGATTGATTTGCACTTTTCGCACCAAAGTACGTTCATCTCGAGGAGGCAGAAGGAGTCTCCTTCCTGAGCGGTATGATGGCTGTGTGGTCCCATGGTGTTTATACTTGCGTACTATTGTTTGTAGAGATGAACGTGGTAACATCTGGCGTTTGGAAATTGCTCCCAAGGATGAACCAGACCTGTAGAGGTCTAATATTTTTTTTCTGAGGTCTTGACTGATTTATTTTGATTTTCACATGATGTCAAGTAAAGAGACACTGAGTTTGAAGGTAGGCCTTGAAATACATCCACAGGTACACCTCCAATTGACTCAAATAATGTCAATTAGCATATCAGAAGCTTCTTAAGCCATGACATAATTTTCTGGAATTTTACAAGCTGTTTAAAGGCACAGTCAACTTAGTGTAAGTAAACTTCTGACCCACTGGAATTGTGATACAGTGAATTATAAGTGAAATAATCTGTCTGTAAGCAATTGTTGGAAAAAGTACTTGTGTCATGCACAATGTAGATGTCCTCACCGACTTGACAAAACCATAGTTTGTTAACATGACATTTGTGGAGTGGTTGAAAAACAAGTTTTAATGACTCCAACCGAAGTGTATGTAAACTTAAGACTTCAACTGTAAAGTATATGGATACATAAATTTACCAAAAGAATATATGGGGGATTGGAAATGATGCAGACAATTACAGTGATGGAATCAACAATCTTTCTGCAATATTAAAGATGATCCACATTTTAACTCACATTTTAGACTCACATTTAAATGCTTTGTCCAATAAATTCCATCTGATTTCTCCGTCAGTAAACTCAGAGAACAAGTGCACTAAAGGAAGTTATACATTTCCGTTACGGACATGAATGTGTTAAGTTTCATTTCTTGATGACATGACACATTAATCCAAAATGTTGTTCACTCATGCAAAGGTTATTGCAATTAAATTAATGAATGTTGCTTTAGGCTTGGAAGTTAAACTAAAGTCATTTTCACCAGAAAGAATAGTTGACGGGAGGGAAAGAAATGAGGGATGAAGTGAAGCTGAGTTACTTGTTGCTGTGAGCAACTTGGACTGGGTGACATTTGATTTCTACAGCTCCTCATGCACATCCATCTCTCGTCCCTAACGCCACAGAGCGATGCAGTATTATGGCGAGAACTATTAAAGGTTCATTACCATCTGTGTTTTTATCGTATTTTGTTCATGGAGATTAGATCACATGACAGCCCATTGGAATTCAATTTAGATTTTCACCGTTTAATTATGGGGAAACTTAGTACATGATTAGATTTAGACCTGGATAGGATTTAGGCTGCTGCACATGGGGTCATAACTGCAGTGACAAATTTGTCAGCAATCTTAGAAAAACCTTCAGTAAGTATTATAACCACAGACAAGACCATTATTGCACACAATCAAGAGCACTGTGAACTAAAATTGCAGAATATAAAAATGTCACTCAGACGATCATCTCAAATTGAGTCATTTCAGCTATGAGAGAAAGGTATGCACAATAGTGTTTGTGCAGGGTAACTGATAAAAAATAACTGTAATATGTTACGCTACCAGCAAAAATATTGTAATCAGATTACATATACTTTGAAATTCAGAAGAAAAAAAATATTTTACACCTTTCTGTTTTCTCAATGACACTCAAATCAGCATTGAAAAAAGGCTCAAGTTTAAGTTTGGATGGACCGTGGAAAAAAGCAGGAACAGGCTTTTGTAGGCCACAGTCCAAGCTAAGACAAAACAAAGGAACTAAGGTCAGAACGTGACACATGGGGCATTTATAAGAGAATCAATTGGTCTGTAGCAACTACAGAATGCCCCTTTAAGTCTATCAAAAGTGCCCGAGTTTGAGCATGTGTCCAGCTAGGCCTATGGGCATGTTTGTTTTAATCAGCAGGAATTAGAGTGAGCAATAAAATAGCTGCAAATTCTTAAATTAAACTAGTTGTTGACAGTATAAAGCACAATACCACGAGGGAGTTTAGAAGGTAGGGACTCACTCAAACTTTTATTCTATAGGCTGAGATCTGCATTATGCAGCTGTTGCAAGAGCACATTTTTCACTACGCAGCTTAAACTTTTCGGTTAAAATACACATATACATTTGTGATGAGCCATCCACAACAACCACAAGTAAGGCGCAAATAGCTAAATGAGAGAGCAGCAATGTGATTCACATCAATGAGTTATGTAGGCATCAATAATAAGTGATATCAATTTTGCCCGTAAGCTACACTGCTGCTGTCGTCCTTACCTCCAAGCGTTTATTCAAGTGTGATAATCTTTGGATGCCGACAGTAGTCACACCATTGGAAGATATAGCTTGGACTGTAGCCTGCAAAAGCCCATCCCTACTATTTTCCCGCAATCCATCAAGCACATTTCGTGTGTCATCATAGTGTTCTCATCATAGTGTTCTCTGACTCGCTCAGGCGGAAAACAAACTTCAACTTGTGCCTTTTTTCAATGCTGATTTGAACGACATTGAGAAAGTAGAAAGGTTGTTTTTTTTTTTAAATCGGAAACAACCTTTCTGAATTTTAAAGTAATCCTAGAAGCAATCTACTTTTTCAAAAGTATCTTTAGTCTGATTTCAATATTTTTGCTGGTAACATTGTTTTTTTGTTTGTTTTTGTAATCCGTTACATGCAATCCTTTACTCCCCAACTCTGCTTACAACCAAGATAATATATCACATACTGTGTGTTTAAGTCACATCAGATCAGAACAGTAAGCACCAACTCACAATTAAAAAGGAACACGACAGCATAAGGTTGAACTGCCAAGAAAGCTGCCTACATGAGATAAACAAAATTCAACTTGGTTAATTTCAAACATCTACTTTCTGTAACCCAGCACAACAGAGGAGAAGCATTCCACTGCATTTGAATTCATTGGTCCTTGACCTGCTGTATTCAGAGGCAAGGGCTTTTTGAAAAACATTCTTGTCCGAATCAGCACTTCTGCCGTCTCCCAAAGGGCTTGTAAGACACCCGTCAAAACACATTGACTTGGAATGACACTGTGATGGCACCCGGATCACCCAATGTGTTATGATGGAACATTAAAAAAAACAGCACGCCTTGTGACTTGACTTCACAACCTATACACATTAAACTAGCAATACTGAATGCGATGTGTATAGAAGGCTGCCTGCCGGCCGTGTCTTCAGTATGTGCAGCTTGTGACACCCACCCGTGACAAAGATGGCCTTGAGGACCTCGAAGAGGCGCGTTGCAGGCAGTAAAGTCACTTGCATGTCTGTTCTCAGTGTTTGAGTCCAATAATAACATTCATACAAGGGCACAGTGCCGCCTAAAAGGCGATTGATTCCAAGGGCTCGGAGCACCACTGAACAATACATTTCAGTCCCATCAACAAACATGGATTCTGACAATGTTAAGTTCCACTGGTAAGTGTTGGTGATCAAAATAACTGCGACATGGTGTTCTTTCTGGAGAGTAGTGCTGTTTCCACCTGCATAACTTCTATTGTACATGACAATATCCAACTATACCATCTGAAATTTGAGAATAAATAAGTAATCTCAGGGCTGGTATGCATTTGCTTGAGAACATGATACGACTTCTAAAGTTAAGGGCTAAAATAAGTGTGATTGCTGTCTCTGGACAATCCTTAAGTGGAAATTCTTGAGAACAGGAGAACACTAACTTGATATGAAAAGGTGGCAGGCTCATCAACTAACTGGATATGAAAAGGCAGCAGGCTCATGAACTAACTGGATATGAAAAGGTGGCAGGCTCATCAGTGACCAACAACATTTGTGTGAATGTCACTCACTGACACTTGGATCATGGCACAGCCCTGTTTGACTTGGTGGATGGGTTGAGGGACAGGAACACACAGTCAAAGTCGCTGACAGGGCTAATACTAATGGGTGATATTCTAACGGTTAATACATTAGCATATCAGCAGAACGGCACACGCTTATATTACATTAGCTTAGTGGTGATTCGTAGATAACAGGTGAATAGTTGAGCGGGAACTCACAATACACTACATAGATGCTGTTCAAGAAAATGGTCTCAAGATGAATCCCCATATTGTACGTGGATAATTGTTGACGTTTCAAGTTCTGTGAAATTACAATCACAAAGCACATTTATTAACCTGTGTAAGTATCAAAAACGATCAAACAAATCAAACTTGTCAAAAAACAAACTGTCAAACAAACATTCAGCACATGTATATGTATGCAGTATCAGGCGAATAGTTGAAGAACAAGGTTTTGGTGTCTTTAGGAGGCTGTTTATTTATCAGCTTGAGGGAATGTGTTTGGTAATGCACACAGGTTCCTTGTCACAGCTGCAGAATTCATCTTGATTGGTAATTGTTGGGTGAGTCTTGTCAGGCTTCTCCACACAGTAAGGCATATCTATCCTGGTTAGTTCCCCAATTGCACCTGTGACTATCATGACTGCTTGGAACATCAAAACACTAACCACCACCTTGAATTTGTGATCCTAAAGATTGCAACGTAGGCATAATGCAGCATTTGCCTTCTGCGACTACACCTCATAGGGCAAAGCGACAGCTCCTTTAATCAATTTGATTACTGCTCATCCTCACAAGAGGAGCGGTATTGCACAGAGAGGTCTGCCACTTAGGAAATAAAGGATGTTATGCAAGCAGCTGGCGAGATTTAAATGAGAGAAGATGTGCCCCACCGGCCTGCTTGAAGATTATGCATAGTAAGCGTTAACCTGGGCTTTTAGCCTGGTACAATGGGCCCAACACTCACTCAACCCACACAGCTGAGTTCGGCGACATCTCCCTCAAAGCATTGGTCGCGCGGCGCATCTCCCAGCCCAACAAAGGAAATGAGTCATACATAAAGCATTTAATTTAACCTTTTCATTGGCATTTTCAGTCTTTTTTTCTCTCTCGAAGTAAAACATGATTAATAATGGAGTTCCTAGTGAATTTTTAGAATCTTCACATTTTAATGATGTGGAATTTGACATGTTGGAATTGAGGGAAAAAGAAGATAACCAAACGTGAGCAACAACGACTTTCATGTTTTCAAGCCTACTCTTCTCAGAAGGCTTTCTAACAGCAATACATTACCATTATGTACCCAGACAGTAAGTTTGGCTTATTTGCATAATATAAATACCAGCCTGCCTGAGTCCTTGAAATATACAGCAAAATGAGAGGCCATTATCCAGTTGGTGAACAACATTATTTACGTCATGAATGCAATTGGTATATTACCTTTAGACACGTATTTGCACACCAAAAATTGAAAGGCTCGACATTGGATCATAATATGAATCGTTTAATTGCCAATGGCCTTGTTTCCAACACTGAATGTGATGAATATATGTTAAACCATGTTAATACTTAATGAGTGTTTTGCATAACCCCAGTGTCTCACTAGCTCGTGAAAATATCTGTACATTTTTCCTCATGTTAAATCGTCACAGAGGGAAATGTTTCTCTATTTTATTTATCAGTTTTAGTGCAACAATACATTCTATATTCAGAGGCAACTCTGTTGCTAGCTATGCACCTTGTGTGAGTTAGAATTATAAGATTTAGGGAAATGAGGCCATAGTTTTATTACAGCTGTAAGGCCAAAGCTCAACAGGCGTGTGAGCGATACCACCTAGTTCAATTACATGTTTTGTTTATTTAAAATGGATAACTCATATGTCTACTATAGGTGGAAGCAAACTCACTCTAGCCATTCATCAAATAATTCATCAGATATTGCAAATTAATAAAATATGTATTTAAACTGACAGCAAGACCATAAATTAACCTTAGGGATAAGCACAACAAGAATAGCAGAATGTGTGGTCAAGGCCATATTAAAACTCTTGGACAGAGTGAGAAAGAGTGGTAGCTAGCTTTGAGTGCATTAAATAGCCTTCGGGGGCTTAATTTGTTCTCTCATCAGGCATGGCTGGACACAATATGGGAAAGACAGCTGCATTTTGTTGCAAGGATAGGACTGTTTAAGCGCAGCAAAGGGTAATCAGAACGATGTGAATGTGTAACGGGTCAAGCAGGGAGAGCTCTGTGATTATACGATTTGCAGACACTCTGATCCATCATGTTTAGTCGTGTTGATGGCTTTGCGACACTGTAGTTAAGTTATTCGGCCCATGTTTTGGTACCCAATCAAAAGCCATTTTTTCATGTTATCTTTCTTTCCTTAAACAACACATTCAATTGTAGTAGTATTTTTTCCACTTTCTGTGACAGCATCCATTTTCCTCGAGTGATGCATACATTATTTACACTTTGTTTACTTTGTCACAATTCCACATCATATTGTCATCTACATAGTCTGTCACTAATGTGCGGTGACCCATGCTAGCTTTTGTCATATACACTGAGTGTAAAAAAAACATTAGGATCACTGCTCTTTCCATCACAGACTGAGCAGGTGAATCCAGGTGAAAGCTATGATCCCTTATTGATGTCACTTGTTTAATCCACTTCAATCAGTGTAGATGAAGGGAAGGATTTTTAAGCCTTGAGAAATGGATTGTGTATTTGTGCCATTCAGAAGGTGAATGGGCAAGACAAAAGATTGAGGTGCCTTTGAAGGGGGTATGGTAGTAGGTGCCAGGCGCACCAGTTTGAGTGTGTCAAGAACTGCAACGCTGCTGTTTTTTTTTTACACTCAACAGTTTCCCGTGTGTATCAATAATAGTCCATCACCCAAAGGACATCCAACCAACTTGACACAAATGAGGGAAGCAGTGGAGTCAACATGAACGAGGATCCCTGTGGAACGTGTTCGACACCTTGTAGAGTCCATGCCCCGACAAATTCATTCATTCACCAGATCTTATTTAGGGTCTTCATAGGAAAGGGGTACATTTTTTGAAACACGTTATTTTTTTACATTTCACATCACCAATTTGGACTATTTTGTGTACGTCCATTACATGAAATCCAAATAAGAATCTATTTAAATTACAGGTTGTAATGCAACAAAATAGGTAAAAATGCCAAGGGTGGTGAATACTTTTGCAAGGCACCGTACATAGTGTCAGGGAGAAACTATAAATCCTAAACCCCAGGGAGAACAAGGAAGGCCATTAAAGACAATTCACATCCCTATATGTCTCCTTTGACCTCCCACCCCTGACCTGCCGCACATCTGCCAAGAGAAAGGTAGAAAGCATGTCATTTCCCTGAGGTCAGCCTTTACCTACTGTGTCTATATTTACCACACACTGCCTTCCCAGCGCATTTCAAAGCATTTCAAAGCATTGAAAATCTAAGTTACCGACTGGCTGTTAAAGAATGATTCCAAAGCGTAATCAATTTCCAATACATTTAACTAGCTTGGTATAAATCTCTGTTAAATGACTAGACATGTTTTTATTTGAGGGCCTGATGCATTTCAGTATTGTAACATCAGTGTTGGACTCCTATAGACACATAAAGTTAGCAGATCTTTGTAGTTTCACAACTTTATGTTGGCACATACAACACAAGTGGAATTCCCTTACTTAAAATGATATACTGCACAAATCACTACTTGGTCCAGAAACACCTGTTTAACTATAGCAACCTTTGTTAAACATTATACTTATTTATATGGACAACAAAACACTCTTGAGAAACTATAATTAGGTGTTCAGTACAGCATGTTGATGTTTTTCATGAAGGTAGCCAGAGTGCATAAAGGTAAGGGTGGGGTGAGGATCTGTCTGCACAACACTTAATCACAGAGAATCCAAAATAGAACCTCATTTCCCTGCCTCAGGCAAATGCTATGCTTCTGCCCCTTAGAACAATAGTGTGTTGGACTAGGAACCCTTTGAAGGTGACATTTCACAGTCTTGGCAATGGCACTGACGACGTTGACAAAGTATTGTTCATCAGTAAAGTGTGTGCTCTGCACCTGTGCCGGTTTCTCTAAAGATGGAGAGGGAGATGGGCTGAGGTTGTTAGACACTGTGTTTGCTCCTGTATTGGGTTACCTAGAGGTGCCGTGTTTGTCTTGCCATTCTGAATGGAAAGAGGCACCATGAATGATGTACATAATGACATCTACAGTCTTTTGGTGACTCCCTTTGTTTTTAGGTTGTATGTCAGAAGAGAAATCTTTCCCCAAGATATGACCATCCAGTTAGCTACAGTACAATGGTCTAGCAGTTCTGTCATTTCCAGAAATCCCCAGACCATCTGCTGTACACAAGACACATTCAACCCATCGACAATCTCCTGCTGTGCGCTCCAGGCGTTTATTCCTCACAGTTCTTGTCTTTGTCGCGCTCTCTCTTGTGATTTTGAATGACAAGCGGAAAGCATCAAAACACATTTGACTCTATTTTTGAAGATGGGCAGAGTTTTGGATCGTGCTGATGATATGTGTCTGGATCATTTCCTCTTAGGACAAACAAGGTGGATCCACTGACAGTTTGAAGAACATAAGGCAATGAGATCTCTACCCAGGGGCCAATTGTCTTTTCATGGCAACCGATGAGAGTGGTTGTTTTACTGGAACTCAATATGCTTTATCCTCTAACGATTGAGGTTAAAATGACTTGAGAATGCAGTATGATGTTGTAAAAGTATAACAGCCTATACTGTAGTACAATATAGTATATTTTAAACTGGATAGTTCGAGCCCTGAATACTGATTGGCTGACAACCGTTGTATATGACACCTTATAGCACAGGTATGACAAAACATTTATTTTTACTACTCTAATTACGTTGGAAACCAGTTTACAATAGCAAGGCACCTTGGGGGGGATGGGGTATATTGCCAATGTACCACGGCTAAGGGATGTGTCCAGTGAACAGTCCTTAGCCATTGCTTATTGCTTAAGTATAGTATAGTATTAATGTACAATATATACTGAGATAATATATAAGCTCTAAATATGTAAAGTGTTGGTCCCATGTTTCATGAGCTGAAATAAAAGATCCCAGAATGTCCCATATGCACAAAAAGCTTATTTCCCTCATATTTTGTGAACACATTTTGTTTACATCCATGTTAGTGAGCATTTCTCCTTTGCCAAGATAATCCATACACCTGACAGGTGTGGCATATCCAGAAGCTGCTTAAACAGCATGATCATTACACAGGTGCACCTGCTGGGGACAATAAAAGGCCATTAAAATGTGCAGTTCTGTCATACAACACAATGCCACAGATGTCTCAAGTTCTGAGGGAGCATGATATGCTGACGGGGATGTCAACGGAGCTGTTGTCAGAGAATGTAATGTTTATTTCTCTACCATATGCTGCCTCCAATGTCATTTTTGTGAATTTGGCAGTTCCTCCAACCAGCCTCACAACCTCAGACCATGTGTAACCACGCCAGTCCAGGACCCCCACATCTAGCTTCTTCACCTGTGGGATCGCCACTCGGATAATGAACCTGAGGAGTATTTATGTCTGCAATAAAGCCCTTTTGTGGAGGAAAATAAAGCCCTTTTGTGGGGGCTCCCACAGTTCATATAAGGAAATCAATCAATTGAAATAAATAAAGCCCTACTCTATGGGTTTCACATGACTGGGCAGGGGTGCAGCCATGGGTGGGCTTGGCAGGGCATAGGCTGCACCCCTGCCCAGTCATGTGAAATCCATAGAGTAGGGCCTAATTTCTTTATGTCAATTGACTGATTTCCTTATATGAACTGGAACTCAGTCAAATCGTTGAAATTGTTGCATGTTGCATTCAAATTAGTACAGTAGGGTTTAATGCGGTGCAGGGCTAAGGATGCATTTAATTACAGTGAAGAGACTGGTATGCTAACCTTTATTAACGCTGAGAGGTAAGATGTCGCTGACTGAGTCGGCATATTGTGTTGCGCGCGTGTTAACTTCTAATCAAGAAATAGCCCTGAGAGCACTCGGAGAAAGGAGCCCTCTGCATTTTCCCAATTAAGCATCGGGGGGGGGGGGGGGGCTAAGCAACAGAGGAGCGCTCTGGTGAAGCATGGCATGCAGACGTGGGAAAAAAAGAGAGAAGACGTTCACATCACTTTATGGGATGCGGATTCTCGATCCAATTTCTTAACAGTCTTCTACATAACGTAGTCACTGGTTATTCCTGTGAAATATGCATGTGCCGAGTGCTTAGAACAGCCAGTGGGTTATTAATAATGGATTCCGGGCCCTTGCTAAGTCCGGTGGCTCCTGAACATTTCACTGTGTCATGGTTTAAACAGTGTTGTCTTACCAAATGGAAACCCCCTTTGTTAGACTCTAAGGTGGTTCTGTTCATTTTTCATTGCCAGGCCACTCCCTGTAGATAATGATTACATACACGGTCCAAAACAACTGGGAAGATGGAGAACCATTCCAGTTCTGGGCAAGTTCTTTAAAACCACCGGTCTACCCCTCACTGTGTGACACGTACTGTATAGATGGTTGGAATTCTGAAGTAGGTTTTAATGTTGAAACCTCTAACAGTGAGGACATGAGGGGAACATGTACTTGAAGTTCATTTTTAACCTTCCATTATGACCATGTTGGACTAAGTGGCTGATCATCTGTTCTACTACTTAGTAGGGATGTGTCGAGGTCCCAGTAAAAGGGGTTTGAAGAGGAATAACAAGGTCAAATGCAATTGGATGATTAAATATAACAAAATGAAGGTCCAAAACAATTTCTTGTGTTCAAATCAAATTGCATTTGTCACATGCTCCGAATACAACAGGTGTAGACCTTGTGTGAAGTGCTTACTTACAAGCCCTTAACCAACAATTCAGTTTTAAGAAAATCAAGTTATGAAAACATTTACTAAATAAACTAAAGTAAAAAACGTTAAAAAAATTACACAATAAAATAACAATACTGAGATTATATACAGGATATACAGTATATATACACTAGTCCTGTTGGAGGTTTCTAAACAGCACTGTGCAGGTGATAAAGCTATCATTCCTTATTTTGTTTCACTTCACACTGATTGTGATGGCATGGGAAATCTGGTCAATTAGGCTGGAGGAGAGGACTATTGCCTGGACTAACCGGGGCTCCGCTTTAGCTCAGCGCAGGGAGGTGGAGTAGTATATTCTCCTGCGGGCCACGTCGGTGCTACGCGCGCGAAAGTGAGACCATTATGTCAGGCCAAGCCGCAAAGCATTCATGTGAGGACTGCCATGTTCTGAATTCATTCTCTGTGTCGGAGACTGATAAGGCAGGGTTCTGGTGGGGAGACGAGGGTGAGAATAATGCAGTAGTAAATCGGGGATGAAAATGTCGATCTGTATCATCTTTAGCATCCTGATGAAGAGGATCTGATCATCTGCCCCCGGGGTATTGGCTCATGCATGCATAACTGTGATTTTGTCACAGAGAGGCGGTCAGTAAACAGGGACATCACTCCAGGCCACCCATACTGACACACAGTGATTATTCATATGCCACAACAAACCAGTTAACTTTTGAAGCTGTGGTTGCTAAGGCGAGTGTGTTTTCAGTTTGTCCACAGGATGTGGAAACAGTTTAGAATTCTACAAAGGCGGGTGACGGTATTGACACAAATAAAGTGCACTAGAGAGGAAAGAGATTCACTACCATACATGGGAAGACGGGATGAGTTGCTGAAAATCCTCAAGTAAAACCTTAAAACCTTCTCAACCCACCGCATGGACGTTTCCTTTTTTTTTTATTCCCCTCAATTTCTTCATTTCATGCAACGCTGTGCAGCATATTCTTGGAGACTTAGGGGACACCCATGCTCAGAAGTCCAATTTTACACTTGCTGCGGTCTCCACTTTAACCACCTCTCAATTGACTTGGAACATCTGTCATGGGGAAAGACTGGATAAGTTTTGCTCCACTAGAGGAGAAATGCTGCATTATACCTTCAGTGACTAGGCCATGGTTTGGGGCTCATTTCTCCCAAGTTTATCTCTGGTTGGCAAACATCCCACAGTGTGGCTAGCGTCTTTTTTCTGATCCCACAAGGGCGGCTGGGCGGCAATGGACTGTAGAGAAAGCATTTCTCACCTTTCTACCCTCAACAAGACCTATAAATGTTTAAGTGCTTAATCCAGATTAATCCACAGTTAACTGAAAGTCCTGTGTGACTCGACTGAATTAACTGAGGGATGTTAATCCCCGTTCAAAGAAGACACACATACGCACAGGCACTATTCCTATGGCAATACTATCTGGCCTCTATATCTCCGGTTTTAATGTTGATTAAAACCTCAGTCAAAACAGAGATGACAACATAATTGCTTATGAGTGTGTGTGCACACAACAACTGGCAAACACTGTTTTACACACACACACGCACACGCACACACTCGCCCTATGCACTACCACACAAACCTCTCCCCCTGTTGAAACACACACACACACTCTCCCTATCCACTACTCCACAAATCTCTCCCCTGTTGATACACACACATACACAGAGGTCCTCCTCTGTAATACCCTTGGGGGCAGAGGCAGCAGAGGTTTGTCTTCTCATACTCTGAGTCATGCAGTAGTGCAATTAGCAACTGCAGAGTGATGCACACATATGACCAGAGCACGGTAGGCACTACTTAAAAACACAGAAACACCCACGGTTGGAGAAGGAATCAGCAAAGCGCAACGTGTTTGTTCTGTGCTGAACTGGATTTTAGGTCACAGGGAATGTAAATCTCTTTGGTGGAGTTAAACCTGCACATGGGTGCGTTCCAATGCCATTAAATGGAACCAATGATCATCAGTGTGTTGTCAGCAGCACACTGGATTTGGGTCCCACGGTGCAGTGTGAGCTAAATTTACATGGTGAGTCTTGGTTGAATCTCTATGTAGGACGCAGACGGATGTTGTGTGGACACCTGTTCTCATTCCACACAGGAAGTGCATTAACCAGGTACTGGTACATAACTACCAACTGATATCCATGCACGATCTTGTACATTGTGTATGTGTAACCTATCATTTACATGTCAGTGGTTAAACGTTGAGGGTAGACAAACACAATGGAGGTAATATATAGCCAAGGTTGTCCTCTAAGCAACACATAAGCACAGTATATGCCACATGTAGTATGAGTCATCGTTCTAAAGTAATTATTTTAAATGGTTTGGGTGTGTGTTTCTGACTCTTAAAACTGGGCTGTGTCCCAAATAGTACCTTATTCATTGCTTTTGACCACAGCCCTATGGGATATAGTCACATCTGGGACACAATCCTGGAGTACTTTACTTCTGTCCTGTTCCCCCCGCGATACCATCTTCGTCTTTCCTGGAGTTATGGCGCATATGCTGGCAATAAAATGTAGAGTTGAAATGAGAGTTAACAACACAGCAACTGTCTTCTTCCTTTTACTGCTGGTTCTTGTTATGCTCAGCTGCTAATCCATCTGCTTTCCGTCCAATTGAAAATGCAGAGCACCAGCTTCTCACATTGACAAACCCAGCTATGTTCTCTTTGATGATGCTGAAGGACTGTATTTTTACATTCTCCACTAACTCTGAGATTATAGCTGGAATGCAGTAAAGTGGAGCCTAACATCTGGGCTTTTACAAGAGCTCTGTGTTTTGATCTTGTAACAATTCAGTCTTGTGCATTTGATTAATGTAGGTGTATCTCATACTGATGTGTCCCAGGATGTTTCCTTGTCTTATGATCATGAAATGGTAATCGGTTTTTGAGTTGAACTTTTGGTCTCATCAAAACAATGAAAACATGTCCTATCTGCCCATGAAGGAAATATTATGGAAATAATCATATTTGAGTGTTTAACAGGATTACCATATTTAACAAATCTCCGACAATGCCATATATAATAATCGTTCACCAGAATATTTAGGTTTCTGCTACATTGTAATTCCACAATACCATATAGTCGTGCTTTCCTCTATTGAGCTGACAATAGGTCTAAAAGAGGAAAGCTGCAAATGTCGACTTAAATAGCATGCCTCCATGTTTATTACATTAGAACTATGCACAAGTGTCTATCAATTACATACAAATATCTATTTGGGACCACCACTTCATAACCAGCCATGGTACATGGTCGCCCCCTTGTGGGCTATTTATGCAAACACATCTAATTCGTATGCAAGTTCTTTCTTGTTGAACTGTTCTGCTATTTCATGCACCATTAACACCCACCGAGCGTTGACTATAACGATGGTAATTAGATTTGAAATGAACACAGTTAATCATTTGTTGAGAAGAAGGATGAAATGATCGATGACAGTGTACACGCCGTGCACACATCACCATTATGACCGCCATCATTGTCCCTTAGTCAACCTGCAACCGTTCATCCATTTTGCACTATTACAAAGTTACGTATTTGGATTATTTCAAGTCTTACCTTTTATATCAAGGGCAAATCCAAATGCAACAATGTGTGATAAATGATCTCAGAAAATATTATATTAGCAGAGGTGCTTTAGAAATGCTATTAGAAGCATGCTCATTTGAGGTATATTGACATTCATTGATTGCCGTGAGAGAATGCTAGCGGGTTGGTGGCAGTGGCTAAGTAAACAAACCCAACGCGAGGACTGAACTCTGTCCTTGCACATGAGAGTTTTCTGTAAAATAACAAATGTAAATTGGATGAACTATCCCTTTAACATAGCTTTTTCAAATACTTTTTGTCCTCATAATTCTCTGGAGAGGAACTTGAACATTTCCTGCCTCAGCTTCCACAGTCCCCGATAGCAACTCTGTGATGTAGTAAGCTAACTCAGGCTGGGAACACAGCCTCCAGACATAGCATCTTTGTACTTCTTCTGTCACATTCACCCCCTCACCACCCTGTCATCGTGGAACAAGATAGCAAGAAGGCATAGAGGCTGGCTGTTCACTGTGGTCGAGTGTTCTTATTGTAGGTAGGAGTTGGCAAGACCGGGCTGTTTCCTGCTGGATTGGCAAAGACATTGTGAGCCAGTGAAGGATGCTGGGCCTGTAGAGTGCTTGTAATCCAGCTCACGTTTACAGAGCACAACAGGGATGGTGGTATAAAGCTGCCAGAAAGCAAACGAATGCCATTAACTCAAGCGGTATAAAGGGTCAGGGGGGGACATTGAAAAATACAATTCACAAATATTCCAACACAAGTCCAATGCAGGCTTCTGTGAATGCGTGCATTTAATGGATCGCCCACAAACTACATATAGGGGGGTAATTTCAGAACAGTGTCACGCAGATAATTGTTAGTCTGTGTGCTTCTATGAAAAATAAACCCACTGGGCACAAACCGGTTGAATCAATGTTGTTTCAGAGTAATCTGTCAACGTGTTGTGACATGGAATCTGTGTGGAATCTATTGTTTTGAGGGTGAAATTTCAACCACAGGATTATGTCATCATTATAACTTATTTTCAACATAGACAAACCTTGTATAAAATATGTTGATTTTGTACCTTTGAGAAACAATGTCAAATATTCAACGTTATAGCCACTGCCAGAAAACATTTTTTAAAAGTCTGTGCGGCACCTCTTACTGGAGAGTTGATCTTTAACTATTCATTTTGTCTCCCATCAAGGGTTTTAACAAAGCCCAGCCCTGCTTAGCGTTTATATTTGTCACTGGCTAGTACCAATATGCTATTGTGAGAATGAATATTGAGATATCTCTTAATAACTAAATATGTTTTACTGTTTCTATCAAAGTCATTGCAAATGGTAGGTTTAACAGAGCAAATGAAGTCGAACCATAGTTTTTAAGTCATATTATCAATGATACTATTTAGGCCTTTATAGCATTTGCAAAGTCATCAAAAGCTAATGTTTCAATTCATCCCAGGGTTCAACTAAAACAGACAATACATATAGGCCTAGGGCTCAAGTTTTGGTTGATTTCCAATGTAATCTTCAAGTTAATCATTCATATGTTGGATTCACGTCTCCATCTCAACCCAAAATGTAGGTTAAAGGAGAATTTTGCACTAAATGTATTCAATATCATTTTTTTATGATCAACAAGAACCTTTGAACATCAGATCAGCAGTTACTAACCTCAATTCCGGCTTAGACCTCGACTTTCACTCATCTGCCCTGGGCTCTTTGTGTAATTAAGACCCAATTTTCGGGCTCTCCAAGAGGAAACGCAGGTGAAAAAGAGGTCGGAGAGGGGGAGACATAGCAAGATGTACAGTCTATTGATAATAATAAGATGGATGACCTTTAATTGTGGATTTGTTATCAAAAGGACTCTCTTAACTGCAATATATTCTCTGCTTTTCTGAAACATGGCTATAGGACAAGATACCTCCATGGCTATCCAACTCAATGGATTCTCCATTCCCCGAGCAGACAGGACATTGGATTCTGAGAAATTGAGAGGGGAAAGGGTTAGTCTCTTCATTAACAACAAATGGTGTGCAGACTCTAGCACAGTGTAAGTATTGACCCATTGTTCACTTGTCTAGGAATACCTGATGGTCAAATGCCGACCCTTCTAACCTCCCGAGAGAGTTTTCATCTGTTATCGTGACTGCTGTATATATACCACCTCAGGACAAGAAAAACAACAAGCCGGCACTTAAACTGTACAAGGCTATAAACAAGCAGGAAACCATGCACCCAGAGGCTGCTGGTTATTTTAATTCCACGTCATTAAGACAAGTAATTCCATCAGCACGTGTCCTTCGCCATTAGGGGCGATAGAGTCCTAGACCACTATTACTCTACCCAAAAGCAAGCATGCAAGGCCCTCCCTCATCCCCCCTTTGGCAAATCAGATCATGACTACACTCCTGCTTCCTGTTTAACGAGCATAAGATCAAACAGGAAGTACCCGTGATGCGCTTTGTTGAGAAATGGTCCTCCGTTTCAGAGGCTATACTACAAGACCGCTTTGCTTCCCTGTTCCAAAGAACTCTAAGGCTACATGCCACAATGACTACCGTCCTGTAGCACTCATCTCCAATCATGAAGTGCTTTGAAAAGCTGGTTATGGCACACATCAACTCCATCATCCCTGATACCCTAGACCCACTCTAATTTGCATACCTTCCCAACAGACCCATAGACAATGCAATCTCAATTGCTCTCCACACTGCCTTCACCCACCTAGATAAGAGGAATATCTACAGTATGTGACAATGTTGTTAATTCACTACAACTCAGCGTTTAACACCATCGTCCCCTGTTCAGCCACGACTGCATAGCCATGCATCACTCCAACACCATCCTCGACAAGTTTTCTGATGATATGACGGTGGTATGCCTGATCACTGGCTATGATGAGACAGTGTGGTGCCATGACAACTACCTCTCCTTCAACATCAGTAACACTAAGGAGCTGATTGTTGAGGGGTGGGAGGATGTTGAAAAGATTAGGCATGGGATCTCAAATCCTCAAAAAGTTATACTGCTGCACCATTGAGAGACTCTTGACTGGCTGAGTCACTGCTTGGTATGGCAACTGCACCGCCCTCGATTGCATGGCACTACAGAGGGTGGTGTGGCTGCCTGCCATCCAGGACCTCTGAAATGAAGGCCCGGAAAACTGTTAAAGACTCCAGCCACCCAACCCATATATTATTCTCTCTGCTTCCATACGGCAAGCGGTACCGGAGCATCAAGTCTGGAACCAACAGGACCCTGAACAGCTTCTATCCCCAAGTCAAAAGACTACTAAATAGCTAACAAAATGGCTACTGACTATCTGTATTGATCCTTCTATTTTTTGTTGTTGCACTCTCGATGCACACTCACTCTAGGCACATTCTACACACTCAGTCACAGACACACACACACACACACTTAGTTTGCTCACACACACATGCATACTGACTGCACACACACGCACACTCACATACTATCATCATATATGCTGCTACTCTGTTTGTCATATATCCTGATGCCATGTCACCTTCCCCCCTGTGAATAGCTAACTCCACCACTACAGTATCCCTGCACATTGTAAATATGGCATTGGCACAGACCCTGTATATATCTTGTGTTTCTTTTTATTTCTATTTCTCGTGTGTTTTACTATTTTATAAAATGTTTATAGCACTACTGCATTGTTGGGAAAGAGCAAGAAAGGCAACAACAAAAAAATAAAGAAAAAAATAAAGGCACTTCATTGTACTAGTGCACGTGACAATAAAAACAAGATTTAATTCAAGGTGTTGTAATGGCATTTTATGCCATGCAATTTTAAATTCAATATGGTTCTGAGATCAACAATTAGCAACTAAGCTCCAGGTCTGCATCTTAATTGGTATGAAAATAGGCCTACTGTACATAAACCACAATTGCAACTCCCATGACCAAACGGATATTGTATATCCAAGAACGTTAAGCTGTCATCAAGGCAAAGGGTGGCTATTTGAAGAATCTCAAATATAAAATATATTTGGATTTGTTTCACACTATTTTGGTTACTACATGATTCCATATGTGCTATTTCATAGTTTTGATGAATTCATTATTATTCCACAATGTAGAAAATAGTACAAATAAAGAAAAAGCCTTGAATGTGTAGGTTTTCTAAAACTTTTGACCGGTAGTGTATATACACCAGATGAATTCACACAAGATATACTCAGAATTATACGTGGGACAACCGTGTGAGACAACAGTACAGAATGGCACCTTTTATTTGAGGGTAAATTCATACATACAGTGGGGCAAAAAAGTATTTAGTCAGCCACCAATTCTGCAAGTTCTCCCACTTAAAAAGATGAGAGAGGCCTGTAATTTTCATCATAGGTACACTTCAACTATGACAGTCAAAATGAGAGACTTGATTACACATAGGTGGATTGTATTTATCATCATTAGTCATTTAGGTCAACATTGGATCATTCAGAGATCCTCACTGAACTTCTGGAGAGAGTTTGCTGCACTGAAAGTAAAGGGGCTGAATAATTTTGCACGCCCAATTTTTCAGTTTTTGATTTGTTAAAAAAGTTTGAAATATCCAATAAATGTCGTTCCACTTCATGATTGTGTCCCACTTGTTTTTGATTCTTCACAAAAAATACAGTTTTATATCTTTATGTTTGAAGCCTGAAATGTGGCAAAAGGTCGCAAAGTTCAAGGGCGCCGAATACTTTCGCAAGGCACTGTATATAGCCTCGTTATTGTTATTTTATTGTATTACTTTTTATTATTTCATAATAAAAATAATTTCTTAACTCTTTCTTGAACTGCATTGTTGGTTAAGGGCTTGTAAGTAAGCATTTCACTCTTGTATTCGACGCATGTGACAAATAAAATTTGATTTGATTTCAGACAAGAGATGAACCTCAAAGATGATTGAAATGGAATGGAATCAAATCATGATCAAACGTTTTGGAATTGCTGAGGTGGCAACATGCATTGTACTGGAATATTCCATACCAGTACCGTGAAGGGGAGGATAGCGTGTGCCAAGATTCTGGCATCAGTGTTTATGAGAGAGAGGAAGATGCATTGTAACTGGGTACTGTAGGTAGAGATGTGACTCAGTGCTTCATCAAGTGGCCATCTTATGAAATTGGAGAAAATAGACCACACACAAATTATTATGACCACAGTAGATGTAACCAACCATGTATTAGGGGTTATTCATAAAATTCAACTGTTTTTCTACTGATTAGAGGCTGGATTAATTAACAGGCTACACTAGATGTTAACAAGGCCTATGCATTATCCTGTGTATGGAAAATACAGAGTGTACAAAACACTAAGAACACCTGCTCTTTCCATGACATAGACTGACCAGGTGAAAGCTATGATCACTTATTGATGCCACTTGTTAAATCCACTTCAATCAGTGTAGATTCCGTTTTTTTTATATAAAAAAAAAGCTTAGTTGGGACCCAAATTAGAAATGTTGTGTTTTCCTGGGACCCAAGCTTTGGAAAATATTTAACTATATGTAAATATTGGTACATTTCATTGCCCTTATGCCTAAAACTAAAATTCAATATAAACAAAAACAAATAACAATTAAATTAAATATTCATATAAACATATATTCATGTTTATTTTCCCCCATTAAAAACACTCTTGCATATATGTCTAGGTTGGAACTGTTTCTGTTAAAATACAATAAATCATTTTCATTCTGAGCTGGAAAAAAAAACAGATTGATCACACCCCACAGATCAGTAACAGAATGCACACACAGGCTTTTTGAATGGGTTGCACTAAGTAACAGTACAGATGAAAAATGATCATTGTTATAAGAAAATCTAGGATGGAACTGTTGCTATCTAAAATACAATAGATAATGTTTTATTCTGAACTAGAATAAACTGATTGATAACATCACACAGATGTAGACGAGAAAACACACACACACACACACACACACACACACACACAGTCCTAATGACAGGTGTGTGGCTGGTTGAAGTTTTCAACAAGCATGTCTATTCTGTGCTCAGTTTTTGACAGTGAAACACTGAGGTCATACTCAGCAATGAGACCATTTCTGTACTTGTTTTTTTTTCAAGTATGTCATAGTTGAGAGTCGTGACTCGCAAAGTTCGGTGGTGCCAAACTGGATCAGAACATCACCTGTTTTCTCATTCATGCAGGAGGCCACTTCCTGCTGTAGCTGAGCAACCCAGAACTGCGTGATTGTTTGCCTCAAAAAGCATCTTGCTTCAATAAGTTTATTCCAGTTCAGAACACTAATTATTACTTGAATTGTAACAGCAACAGCTCCCACCACGCCTAGTTTTGAACAATAATTTGTACAGTAAGATGTACAGTAGGCCTGATCATTTTTCGTCTCATCTGTACTGTTACTAAGGGTTGCACCATCAGTAACACGCTGGCTTGCTTTGGCTAATGTTAGCTATTAGCTGTGTAACTTACAAGGCCACGGGAATGTTTGAAAGAGAAACTCACATCTACTACTATGAGAGTTAGTTCTCCCTTATTTCTGCTTTGCATCGCCTGTTATAAAATGACAACAATGTCTTGCTAGCTGACTTACTTTTCCATTGTCGAAGCACTGCTTCCTGAATCATTCTGCCCTGTTCTGAATGAACTCCCTGGGTTTACCATCATGCTGTATGTTTGGTCAGGACGAGTCGTTTTATTAATTTGTTCCGTTTTGAGAGACTCATCAAGCACCTCCCCACACAAAACGCATTGTGGGCGCTCCTCGTTATTTCTCAAAGTTTGTATGAAAGAGAGAAACTCATCCCTGCATTTGCGTATCATGACAATTGTGCGCAGTCAGAACCTGTGGCAAGCATGAATCCATTTGCGGTGAGTGATGGCGAGTGAGAATGACAAGTCACAGTGGCTGACAGCGCATCATCTGCTGCTGAACGACAGCGCTGCATCGTGTGTCGCGGAGTGATCGTCAAGAAAACTGCAGAAAAAAAGATTCAGTGAACCGCGAAGCACACGCGCATCTCCTACTCCCACTCGCGCAGCTGCCAAACTGAGCAGAGAACGCTGCTAAGAAGAGAGCGCAATGAACAGAGAGCACAGAGGCACTTGGCCAAATCAATAACAGTAATTCATTAAATAATTATAAATTAACAGGTCCGTGACCCACATTGGGTCGTGACCCATACTTTAAGAAGGGCTGGTGTATATGAATGGGAGGAGACAGGTTAAATAAGAGACAATTGAGACATTTACATTGTGTGTGTCATTCAAAGGGTGAATGGGCAAGACAAACAATTTAAGCGCTTTTGAGCGAGAATGTGCCAGGCCACTGGTTTGCGTCAAGAACTGCAAAGCTGCTGGGTTTTTCACGCTGGACTGTTTCCAGTGTAGATCAAGAATGATCCACTACCCACCACCCAAACGACATCCAACCAACTTGACACAACTGTGGGAAGCATTGGAGCCAGCACCCCTGTGGAACGTTTTCAACACCTTGTAGAGTCCATGCTCTGACATATGGAGGCTGTTCTGAGGGCAAAATGAAGATGTTCCTAATGTTTTGGACACTCTGTAAATTGTGTTACATTTATAAAACAATACTATGTACACACATCTATCTGTTTTGTTGACTATATTTTGTTTAGAACTAGACAATAAAGCTGCCTCTCTCGCTATACAGTATATTTGATAACACAACCAAGCATTTCCTCCCCTCATCATTGTAGGCCTATGCCTCTATTTGCACAAAGGTTTGTATGAGTTCACAAAATACACAATGTGTTACATAAACCAGCATTTAATTTGCTCTTAAGTTTAAAGTGGTTATGAAACAAACATTTAGAGGGATCACAGCTGTCTAATCACCCTGAAGGCATTGCTCCATGAGCGACTCTTGTTCAATTAATCAGATTGATTATCAGCGGCAGATCCATATAAATCATTACAACACGGGCCAATCTGTCATTAATGAAATCTAACAGTCTTTAATAGCCTTAAAAAATGATGGAACAGATGTCCAAAGTATAACCTCATCAACATTGGTTATATAAAGTGTCTTGTGAGAGGATGCCACTAGATGGCAATGTTGAATCAAGCAAACTGTTTCCTTTGTGGAGAGAGGCTGAGAGGGGGGGGAGACATGGCGACAGATGGAGATGGAGGGAGAGTGAGAGGAGGACATAGGGAAACATAGATTAGATATGTCTTTATCATCAGATTTTTACAGATGAAAACACACTGTGATAAGATGAAAGGCATGTCATTGGCCAGAGATAACATCAAATATACACATTCACGAAAACAAAATACAAATGGCAGCTTAAGGACTCTTACCCCTCCCTTTCCCATTACATAATTGCCCCCTCCCCCCACTCATATACATATTACACATCCACGTAATGTCCAATGTATCTTTGCATTGCACATAATGTTATTGCACAACCCTATAATTTCAATATCCATATTACATTTTGCTTATCACTTTCCACTATTCCCTCCTTATTTGTTCATAAAGGTCAGTGGGTGTGGCACTAATTAGTTTTGTACAGAGATAGCGGGGGTAGAGAAACAGACGGGGGGAGATGAAGAGAGGGCGTAGAGAGGGAGATGGGGAGACAGAGGAGAGAGCCAGAGCGACAGAGATAGAGAGATGGAGGAGATGTGAGGTTAAAGCAGCATAAACATCATAGCAGTCTCCCCACTGTGTTAATTTACTTTTATTATTATCATCTTTCTGCTTTCTGGGTCAGCGATGCATTTTTGCACGTTTAATGGTACAGTCTTAAAGGAAATCTGGCTAAATTCCTCAGAAACTACACAGGAAAGCAGCCACATCCTCACAAAAAAAGCAACAATCAGGACAGGGATGAAAAGCATATAGGCCTAAGCACTACACCGCGTTTACAGGTGCTAGTGAAAAGCAATATACCGCACGGTGAAATATGTTTACCAATCAAGCCGCTCCCAAAGGACAAACAGAGCGAATGGAGATGGAAAATCTCATTTGTTTCTGCACACATGCCCCTCTCTCTCTCTCTCTCCATCTCCCCTTCTCTCACTCACATGTCTCTTCAGGCAAATTCTGTCATTGTATTCTTGAAAAATAAACCACATACATGCAGTATATACATTATATGATTACATGGAGTAAAGATCACCAAAACAGATATTTGGCACAGCAAAGCACCGCAAAGAGAAGGAAAAAAGGGACAACCATGTTTGTGAATGGAGGGGGGTTCATTTAGCTTGCTTGTACAGTATGCTTAGTTATGACTCGTTAGCGCTGACACTAATGAATGTGGACTGGCAGAGTCAGACTGAAGCCAAGCCGCAGTTTTTGGTTCACTGCCTCTCGTTTGTTCCTAGTCTGGCATGTTTCATGGGGATGTGGTGCAACGATGCACACTTGTCATATGTTATGGGGTGATTCGCCATGGATCCGTCTATAGCCAGATGTGATGGCGATAACATGCCAGACTACCCCTCTACTGCTCTATCAACTTTTTGTCTGCTTCACCAATGGCACCCTATTCCCTATTTAGGGCACTGCTTTTGATAAGGGCCCATTAGGATCTGCTCAAAAGTAGTGCACTATGTAGGGCATAAGGTGCTATTTGGGGCAGAGATAATCTTTGTCCACTACATGTTGTCTGGCTAGGAAATGGATTCTTGCTGGACGTGTCAACTTGTGTTAGCTTTACAGCACCTGGCATATATCACACATATATTTCTCCATATATCTTTTGTGGCTTCCTGCATATTTTAGAAGCCCTAGTGGGTGTTGTGACTTAAAAGAGGCAGGCCCAGTCGGCCGGGCACTACCACTAGTACACATATGAATTTTAGAAATAAAAAAACATGAGAAATGCCTTAAAAGAGTTCCAGCACAGCTAAGGGATTTACGTTATCCTAGTGAAATGTATATTTCAGTGCTACCTCCATAAATTGGGAAATAATAGCCATCACTTAAATCATTGACAACTTTATTTTCATCCTACTATCTTAACAGTAATTACAGATAGAAGTCGATTGCAATTAGCTTTATTTTTAATGAATCGGGTGGAATTATTTGAACGATAAAACATACTGAACCCATTATAATATGATCTCCTATTCAGTCTTTGTTCAGTCTTTGAAGCATATTTACGTGTGCCCTCTAAAACATACACCCACACTCTGCTAAGAGAAATTTGGCTGCACATTGTGTTTCTATTGAGGAATGGAAAGAAACATAGCCTTTTTATCTCTATCAATCTCTATCATAACTATATTGCTATACCGACACATACAGTTGAAGTCGGAAGTTTACATACACTTAGGTTGGAGTCATGAAAACTCATTGTTCAACCACTCCACAAATTTCTTGTTAACAAACTATAGTTTTGGCAAGTCGGTTAGGACATAAACTTTGCGCATGACACAAGTCATGTTTCCAACAATTGTTTACAGACAGATTATTTCACTTATAATTCACTGTATCACAATTCCAGTGGGTCAGAAGTTTACATACACTAAGTTGACTGTGACTTTAAACAGCTTGGAAAATTCCAGGAAATTATGTCATGGCTTTAGAAGCTTCTGATAGGCTAATTGACATAATTTGATCAATTGGCGGTGTACCTGTGGATGTATTTCAAGGCCTTCCTTCAAACTCAGTACCTCTTTGCCTGACATCATGGGAAAATCAAAAGAAGTCAGCCAAGACCTCTGAAAATTGTTTTGTAGACCTCCACAAGTCTGGTTCATCCTTGGGAGCAATTTCCAAAGGCCTGAAGGTACCACGTTCATCTGTACAAACAATTGTATGCAAGTTTAAACACCATGGGTCCACGCAGCCGTCATACCGCTCAGGAAGGAGACGTGTTCTGTTTCCTAGAGATTAACGTTATTTGTTGCGAAAAGTGCAAATCAATCTGAAAGGCCTGTCAGCATGGAAGAAGCCACTGCTCCAAAACCACCATAAAAAAGACAGACTACAGTTTGCAGCTGCACATGGGGACAAAGATCGTTCTTTTTGGAGAAATGTCCTATGGTCTGATGAAACGAAAATAGAACTGTTTGGCCATAATGACCATCATTATGTTCGGAGGAAAAGGGGAGGCTTGCAAGCAAAATAGCACATCCCAACCGTGAATCCCTGGTGTGGCAGCATCATGTTGTTGGGGTGCTTTGCTGCAAGAGTGACAGGTGCACTTCACAAAATAGATAGAATCATGACGACGGAAAATTATGTGGATATATTGACGCAACATCTCAAGACATCAGTCAGAAGTTAAAGCCTTCCAAATGGACAATGACCTCAAGCATATTTCCAAAGTTGTGGAAAAATGTCTTAAGGACAACAAAGTCAAGGTATTGGAGTGGCCATCACAAAGCCCTGACCTCAATCCCATAGAACATTTGTGGGCAGAACTGAAAAAAATGTGTGCGAGCAAGGAGTCCTACAAACCTGATTCAGTTACACCAGCATTGTCAAGAGGAATGGGCCAAAATTCACCCAACTTATTGTGGGAAGCTTGTGGAAGGCTACCCGAAACGTTTGACCCAAGTGAAACAATTTAAAGGCAATGCTGCCAAATACTAATTGATTGTATGTAAACTTCGGACCCATTGTGAATGTGATGAAATAAATAAAAGCTAAAATAAATTCTCTCTCCTATTATTCTGACATTTCACATTCTTAAAATAAAGTGGTGATCCTAACTGACCTAAGACAGGGAATTTGTACCAGGATTAAATGTCAGGAATTGTGAAAAACTGAGTTTAAATGTATTTGGCTTAGGTGTATGTAAACTTCCGACTTCAACTGTATGTGTTTTATCCAATTCTCAATGAGTTTATTCAATCGCAATTTCATTCTTAATTAATGACGTGTGGAAATGCCACCATAAAGACACATTTAGCTTCCATCTCCGGGAAATGCACTTGACAATATTACTTACACTCTCTCAAGAAATGACAGGAAATAGATCTCATTAGGGCTTTGGATCGTGCTATTCCTCTATTATTAAATGCCAGCTTTGGGAAATCAGTAACACAATTCCCACTCTGACTCAAATACATAATTGGTTCTATTGACAGTGGGCCGGTACGGCTTTTTAGGCAAGGCTCTCATGTGTGGTTGAAAATGTCAGCTTTTGTGCACTTTAAGGGTCACGGCCAGAGACAAACAAGTCATTGGCCTGCTTGCCCAACATGGAAGGAGACAGGTGCCAGAATGAATCAGAGACTCGGTCCACTGGCCGACCTTACTGGAGTATCAGGATGACTCAGTGTCTAGATGGGGCTAAAATGACTGCTCAACTGTGTTGGGACTGGAGACACACACACTCACAAACATATTCTTAGACCAGTGGCCAGCAGGACCTGTACTGTTGTGTTTGAGGCTGATGATGAGTAAAATTAAATACCCTTTTCCCCTGAGACCTCTACTCTGACTGTCTTTGAAGATAATTGCAGCAGCAAGGAACATTAATGTCATTAGACCAAAACAGAAATGACAATAGATTTGGGCACCAGTTTTGGGGCTTTCTTTTAAAGCTCCAGTAGGTACTGTCTGCCCCCCCAACCCCCTCCCTTCATATCTCTTCCTATCCTCCTCCCACTCCCTCCTCTCCTCTTACCCAAACCATCAGTGACGTGTGGTGTGATGGCGCCTATCTGATCATGGCCACATTAACTGGGATCGAGGGTGACTGTTGGCGAGATGAGACTTGTGTAGCGGATAAAACTCACCGGCCCCCCCACCGCCGTCGTTAGGTAGCCGTCTTAATGTGGGGAAATGTTACCAGTCCGCTGGGCTGTGAAGGGCTGTGCTCACCTTGGGCGTCGCTGTCGGCCTTGCCTGAACAAACGCCTCCCTTCTGTCTGTTCGACAGCGAGAGAGGGGAGAGGGGGCTGCCTGCTGGAAATGGGCACTGGAGAATACCTTAGTGCCAGCCACACGCACACGAGTGTGGATACACACACACACCCTGCAGCCCATCTAAGAGACACACACATGCCATAACCAGAGGGGGAAAATTGATTTCCCGGCTCTCGCTCAATTAGCTAAACATTTTTTAAACATCTCTCTCTTTTTAAGATGGCAAAACAAACAGCGGCAACCTTCAGATAACCTCCGCAGGTGGGTCTGGCTCGTGTTGTCACCGGAGAAGACAACAGCTGAAAGGGTGATGTCTATCTCTCCTCTTATCAGTAGTGACAGGGTGTCTTAGACATAAGAGCATTCTCTGTTGATGTATGGTCAATGGGATAATCTTTATATAGAGTATAAAACATGCTCTATATAAAGTCAGACCAAGTCAGGTGATTGCTTACTAAGAGTTTAGATATGCCTGTGATGAAGTCAAGTGATTGATTACTAAGAGTTACGATATTCCCATGATAAAGTCAAGTGATTGATTACTAAGAGTTACGATATGGCCGTGATAAAGTCAAGTGATTGATTACTAAGAGTTACGATATGCCCATGATAAGGTCAAGTGATTGATTACTGAAGAGTTACGATATTCCCATGATAAAGTCAAGTGATTGATTACTAAAGAGATTGATTACTAAGAGTTGAGATATGCCTGTGATAAAGTCAAGTGATAAAGTCAAGATTGATTGATTACTAAAGTCAAGTGATTGATTACTAAGAGTTGAGATATGATAAAGTCAAGTGATTGATTACTAAGAGTTGAGATATGTGATAAAGTCAGTGATTGTGATTGATTACTGTGATAAGATTGATTACTTTAGATATGCCGTGATAAAGTCAAGTGATTGATTACTAAGAGTTAGATATGCCCGTGATAAAGTCAAGTGATTGATTACTAAGAGTTGATATATGCCGTGATAAAGTCAAGTGATTGATTACTAAGAGTTGAGATATGCCCGTGATAAAGTCAAGTGATTGATTACTAAGAGTTGAGATACTAAGATTGATTTTAGATATGCCAGTGTGATAAAGTCAAGTGATTGCTTACTAAGAGTTTAGATATGCCAGTGATAAAGTCAAGTGATTGATTTAAGCGTGATAAAGTCAAGTGATTGATTACTAAGAGTTTAGATATGCCCGTGATAAAGTCAAGTGATTGATTACTAAGAGTTTAGATATGCCCGTGATAAAGTCAAGTGATTGATTACTAAGAGTTTAGATATGCCCGTGATAAAGTCAAGTGATTGATTACTAAGAGTTTAGATATGCCTGTGATAAAGTCTGATAAAGTCAAGTGATTGCTTACTAAGAGTTTAGATATGCCCGTGATAAAGTCAAGTGATTGATTACTAAGAGTTTAGATATGCCCGTGATAAAGTCATGTTCCAAAAAATGAGAGATGCTGGCATTTCCTCAAAATAAAAAAAACATTTGTTTTTGCTGTCTTTTTGGGAGATTTTATTTCAGTCACTTAGCAGACACTCTCATCCAAAGGGACTTACAGGAGCAATTAGGGTTAAGTGCCTTCCTCAAGGGCACATCGATATATTTTTACCCAGTAGGCTCGAACAACGACCATTCCGTTACTGGCCCAACGCAAAATAACCGCTAGGCTACCTGTCTCCATTGATGCCATTGGAAGTTGATCTTTTACTGTTCAAGTTCTGTGAAACGCTCAACCAGACAGGATTGGAACTGCTGATGCTGTTGAGTAGTCTGCAGCCTCTTGTCATAAATACATCTTGATATTCCCAGAACATACACGCTAAAATGTCAAGAAAGTACAGTGCCACTGACACCCATTAATCAATGAAATGTCCTTATCAAGAACATTTACGCTGTTTATGCATTGATGACATCTCACACACCTGATATAGGCCTACATTGTTTTGTCTTTTCTCTGTCTGAACAGGCCTGTGACACTTTTTAGTGAGTGCAATTCATCAGACAGACAGCATGCTTGACATTTCAAATAGGCATAATGGCTAGTCCACAAATGTGAGCGAGCGTTGTGCCTTTTCCTGTTGAATGACGTCTACACATTTTTAGGTTGCACCTCTACTCACATTGGTTGAGCACCTTCTACTTGTTGTCCTTGTGTAATCTTTCAAGGATTTTATGTAATTTATCACAAGATATCTAGTGGCCCTTTTGGGCACTTCAGATTACCACAGGTGTCTGTAATTATCTCTGTCCCTCTGTGTGGCTTTCATCATATGTAAAATATATGAAATAATTAAATATGATCATTTTAAATACAAAATATAATGACAAAGCTGTAAGATAGTATCCTAAATACAGTGAGCTTACAACACATTAGGACACATTCCTAATATTGAGTTGCACCTACTTTTGCCCTCTGAACAGCCTCAATCAATTTAGTGAATACCATTGGGTTTCAGCATGAAATATCCTCCATGTATATTTCATTTATTTTACTATGTCAATATGTACTTGTTGTCATCAAACTGGTGGCAGTTGTGAACACAGTCAATAGTTGGAAGAGTTTCAGAGTTCATTGAAAATAATGGCATGATTAGATGATTAGTTGTCCTGTGTGGCTCAGTCGGTAGAGCATGGCGCATGCAACGCCAAGCGTCATGGGTTCGATTCCTGCTGGGGCCACCCATATGTAAAAGTAGTGGCCCCAGCCGACTTGTAAGTCGCTTTGGACAAAAGCGTCTGCTAAATGGGATATAATAATAATATATCCTTTTTTCATTAATTAGGAAATGTTCTCTTCAACCATATGATCAACTAGAAACTCATGGAAAATATGCACACAGATATTATGAATGAATATATGAATACATATTTTTAAAGTAATTCAATTATAAATTACCAAAGTTACAATAGATTGCCATAGATTTTTGGTTAATTCACAAAATTACTAAAGATTCCGGTAACTTTGCTAAGTTTACCGGTAGCTTTACAAGCCTGTTTGGTCTTGAGAGCATAATCATTTCCTGAACCTTCAATTCAGACTTTCTTAAGATGACAAGGACACCAAATTGTCTGCCTTGAAGAAAACACCGCTTTCTCGCACTCCTTGAGACAAGAGGCCATCATTATTTGACTGTCAAGATGCAACAATTCATTTGAGATGAATCCTATTGTTGGTCTACACTTAAACAGAGCCAGTCTTATTCGTCAGGGTGCATTCCAGGGTGCATTCCAGATGTCTCACTGCTGCAGACGTGCTTTTTTGGAGGCAACCTCAGGTCACAACATTGCACTCACTGCTCTGTAGTGATACTTTAAAGGAGTGCCCTTCTTCCCAGTCATCCAGGTCTGCATCACAAACGGCACCATGTTCCCCTATGTAGTGCACTACTTCTGACCAGGGCCCATAGAGCTTGGGTCAAAAATAGTGCACTATATAGGGAATAGGGTGCCATTTTGGTTGCACACCCAGTCATTCAGAGTAAGCCACAGTGTTTGTCTGCACATTTGATGTCATGGGGGCATACATTATGCAGAGGAAGGATAGGAGGTCATGTTTGATGAAGTCTTAGGGAAGGCTCTTTACAAGAGAACAGCATGGTGGAGTGTCCTTTGCCTTGACATTACGTGTTCTCCGTCTAGTCAAGGAAGAGCAGGAACAGGAAGTAAACAGGATGACTGTCATGTCATCTGGATGTCATGTGGATCTACAGTATACCATTATAGCTTAAAGAAATTGTACATGAGAGGGCGTGGGATTGGCTTTTTTAGCACGACTGTGCTGTGGTCTTAGGTATAAGGCAAAGTCGCCAACACACAACTGTGAGTGTACAATTGCTTTCTTTACAATGCGTTACCATACAACATATTAACAATGAGATATTTCATTCAAATCTTTATTTTGATACATTTGTTAATACTATTTCATCCTTCCACGAGGATATCGTCCCCACACAAATCTAGAGTTGCTAGCCAAGATGACTGGTTGTTCATTTGATTGGCAGGTTGCTGTGCCAAAGAAAGATGGTTAGGTGCTTCCCCTTGCTAGCTAGCCAACTACACACGTATCTCAATCACTTCAAACTGAAGCTGGAGAGACAGCAAACTAGCTGCATTTTATTTTGTTCTTCCAGTTTGTTTTATTGACATTTCTTTGCATATACAGTGGGGAGAACAAGTATTTGATACACTGCCGATTTTGCAGGTTTTCCCACTTACAAAACATGTAGAGGTCTGTAATTTTTATCATAGGTACACTTCAACTGTGAGAGGCGGAATCTAAAACAAAAATCCAGAAAATCACATTGTATGATTTTTTTAAGTAATTAATTAGCATTTTATTGCATGATATAAGTATTTGATACATCAGAAAAGCAGAACTTAATATTTGGTACGGAAACATTTGTTTGCAATTTGCCCCATAGTTTTTCTTGCTAAACAACCAACCCTTCTAGGGGTGGTGAAGATCATATTACAAATTTAAATTAATGTTACAAAAATTGGAGCAGCAGACAGGAATGTTTGTATAAAGCCATGTTGTTGCAAACCAAATGCTTGGCTAGAACCAAGGGGAAGTCATGTAATTTGTAAAAGCTTTATTGCTTTTCTCTTGTCTTTTGCCATGGTATAAAGAACAGTACAGTTATATTTCCCATGGAACAGTAAAATGATTTTTGCATCAAATGCATGCTACAGTTTTTGTAGCACGGCTTAACCAATCAAAATGCATGTTTTGACCAACCCGTTGTAGAAAAGTCTATAAAGGCTTCTACCCAACAGACAGCAAGAGCAACTGTCTCATCTTGTTTTGACTGAACATTTCTTTTCATGTCATCTCAGCAATCTCGAGTTTCTATTGAGGTTGTCAGAAATCGAAAGGCCAGACATGTAACTGATCCCACACAAAAATACTGACCTTACACCCACTTCGAGGTGGAATATAAAATATATCGCCAGTCATTTATCAACTACTGAAATTTATGGAAAGCTTATCTTTTTCTCTCTGTCTACTACACCTAAGAGACATGATGGCATTTCAGATAGCATGGGCATCTGGATCGTTAGAAAGGAGGTGGATGGGAAAACGTAGTCCTGTAATTGACTGAGACAAGTGGAAAGTGAGGACAACCACTGGGAGTAAACAAAGGATTAAGACTCAATTCAGTTTTGTCAGAGTCTAATTGGATGAAGATGGGGAATGTGAGTGGAGTGACGGGATGGAACAATTATTTTCATTGTAACAAACCTTTTCTCAAGCATTTAGTGGATATTTACGGAAGTGGCACTCCAGTCTCCTTTTTTCACCTCGTGTAACATCTGACTTACTTAACAAAAGGTTCATCTCAGTAGGTGGTCTAGTTAAGTGATAGCATATTACAAGTGGGGGGCAGCTTTCTGCTTTTTTTCTCTACAACATTAACATGTTAGTCATTTAGCAGAAGCTCTTATCCAGAGCAACTTACAAGAGCAATTAAGCTCAAGGGAACATCAACAGATATTTTTAACCGCAAAATTTTTTAACCGTTAAAATGTTTTAACCTGTTAAATCTATGGGGGCGCTATTTCATTTTTTGATAAAAAGACATGCCCGTTTTAAGCGCAATATTTTGTCACAAAAAGATGCTCGACTATGCATATAATTGATAGCTTTGGAAAGAAAACACTCTGACGTTTCCAGAACTGCAAAGATATTGTCTGTGAGTGCCCCAGAACAGAAGCTACAGGCAAAACCAAGATGAAACTGCAACCAGGAAATGAGCAGGATTTTTGAGGCTCTGTTTTTCATTGTCTCCTTATATGGCTGTGAATGCGACAGGAATGAGCCTGCCCTATCTATCGTTTCCCCAAGGTGTCTGCAGCATTGTGACGTATTTGTAGGCATATCATTGGAAGATTGACCATAAGAGACTACATTTGCCAGGTGTCCGACCGGTGTCCTCCGTCGAAATTGGTGCGTCATCTTCAACTGCACGTCTTTTTCCAAGCGATTCACCGGAGAAAGGAGACTACCACGAACATATATCAATGAAGAGATATGTGAAAAACACATTGAGGATTGATTCTAAACAGCGTTTGACGTGTTTCAGTCGATATTATGGAGTTAATTTGGAAAACAGTTTGCCATTTTGATGACTGAATTTTCGTTTTTTTTGGTACCCAAACGTGATGTACAAAATGGAGCGATTTCTCCTACACAAAGAATCTTTCAGGAAAAACTGAACATTTTCTATGTAACTGAGAGTCTCCTCATTGAAAACATCCGAAGTTCTTCAAAGGTAAATGATTTTATTTGAATCCTTTTCTGGTTTTTGTGCAAATGTTGCCCGCTAAATGCTACGCTAAATGTTACGCTAGCTATCACAAATGCTTGTTTTGCTATGGTTCCAAAGCATATTTTGAAAATATGAGATGACAGTGTTTTTAAGAAAAGGCTAAGCTTCAGAGCTAGCACATTCATTTAATTTCATTTGTGATTTTCATAAATAGTTAACGTTACGTTATGCTAATGAGCTTGAGGCTATAACTGGATACAGGTTTTTTTCATAGCCAAACGTGAGCAAAACAGAGCGATTTGTCCTAAACAAATAATATTTTTTTGAAAAACTGAACATTTGCTATCTAACTGAGAGTCTCCTCATTGAAAACATCTGAAGTTCTTCAAAGGTAAATGATTTTATTTGAATGATTTTCTTGTTTTTGTGAAAATGTTGCTGGCTGAATTCTAGGCTTATAGCTATGCTAGCTATCAACACTCTTACACAAATGCTTGTTTAGCTATGGTTGAAAAGCATATTTTGAAAATCTGAGATGACAGTGTTGTTAACAAAAGTCTAAGCTTGAGAGCAAATATATTTATTTCATTTCATTTGCGATTTTCATGAATAGTTAACCTCTTACACTTATGGTGGCGCTATTTCATTTTTGGAAGAAAAAAGTTCCCATTTTAAACAAGATATTTTGTCACAAAAAGATGCTCGACTATGCATATAATTGCTACTGTTCGAAAGAAAACACTCTGACGTGTCCAGAAATACAAATATCTTCTCTGTGCGTGCCCTTTAACGTGAGCTTCAGGCAAAACCAAGATGACTTGGCATCCAGGAAATGACAAGGATTTTTGAGGCTCTGTCTTTCATGATCTCCTTATATGGCTGTGAACGCAAGAGGAATGAGTCTGCCCTTTCTGTCGTTTCCCCAAGGTGTCTGCAGCATTGTGACGTATTTGTAGGCAGATCGTTGGAAGATTGACCATAAGAGACCACATTTACCACGTGTCCGCCCGGTGTCCTGCGCCGAAATTGGTGCGCAAAAGTCACCTGCCAGTATTTTTCCATGGGGCACAGAGAGAGAAGCAAGCTTCCACGAACTGCATGTCAATGAAGAGATATGTGAAAAAACACCTTGAGGATTGATTCCAAACAACGTTTGCCATGTTTCGGTCGATATTATGTAGTTAATCCGGAAAAAGTTTCACGTTGTAGGTGACTGCATTTTCGGTTCGTTTCGGTAGCCAGGCGCAATGTAGAAAACGGAACGATTTCTCCTACACACAGACGCTTTCAGGAAACACTGCGCATCTGGTATGTGGCTGGGAGTCTCCTCATTGAAAACATCAGAAGCTCTTCAAAGGTAAATTATTTTATTTATTTGGTTATCTGGCTTTTGTGAAAATGTTGCGTGCTACATGCTACACAAAATGCTATGCTAGCTTTGCATACTCTTACACAAATTAGTCAATTTCTATGGTTCAAAAGCATATTTTGAAAATCTGAGATGACAGTGTTGTTAAGAAAAGGCTAAGCTTGAGAGCAAACGCATTATTTTAATTTTATTTGCGATTTTCAGAAATCGTTAACGTTGCGTTATGCTAATGAGCCTGAGGCTTAGTCACAATCCCGGATCCGGGATGGGGAGTTTCAAGAGGTCAACGTTGCGTTATGCTAATGAGCTTGAGGCTATAAATAGAATCCCGGATCCGGGATTGCTCGACGCAAGAAGTTAACCTCTTAACCACTAAGATACCTGCCCCCCGATTGCTCCACAATTGTTCCTCCAGTAAAGGGGAGGCCGATGACATCACCGATTCCCATCAGACTAATGCCTTGAAATCCCTACTCCTTAAAGTTTGGAGCTGTGACAAAAAAATCTACACATTTTTTCCCCCTTTTGTGTGTGTGTACTATGCTGTATTTAAGATTTTTTTTAAATCGCAAGATGACGTCTTTAAGTTCCCATTATGTTAATTTTCACATCACCCAATGTCTCTCTCTCCGAATGAAGAAGGGAAGGGGATTAGTGGGTTCTGCCTCCCATACTAAAAGTCTGAGGGTGTACTTAAAAACTGTTGCTAAGGTGCTAAGGCAAATTAAAGGCTAGCTGTAGGCTGTGTCCTTGGGCACTTGAAAGGGTTGCATCTGAAATGACACCCTATACCCATAATAGTGCACTATGTTTGACCAGGCCACACATAAGGGTCTGGTCAGTAGTAGTGCACTACATAGAGAATATGATGCTATTTTGGACACATACAGCTGAAGTCAGAAGTTTACATACACTTTAGTCAAGTACATTTAAACTCAGTTTTTCACAATTCCTGACATTTCATCAGTGTAAAAAGTCCCTGTCTTAGGTCAGTTAGGATCCCCACTTTATTTTAAGAATGTGAAATGTCAGAATAATACTTGAGAGAAGGATTTATTTCAGCTTTTATTTCTTTCATCACATTCCCAGTGGGTCAGAAGTTTACATACACTCAATTAGTATTTGGTAGCATTGCCTTTAAATTGTTTCACTTGGGTCAAACATTTCGGGTAGCCTTCCACAAGCTTCCCACAATACGTTGTGTGAATTTTGGCCCATTCCTCCTGACATAGCTGCTGTAACTGAGTCAGGTTTGTAGGCCTCCTTGCTCACACAAGCTTTTTCAGTTCTGCCCAAATAATACAGTGCCTTGCGAAAGTATTCGGCCCCCTTGAACTTTGCGACCTTTTGCCACATTTCAGGCTTCAAACATAAAGATATAAAACTGTATTTTTTTGTGAAGAATCAACAACAAGTGGGACACAATCATGAAGTGGAACGACATTTATCGGATATTTCAAACCTTTTTAACAAATCAAAAACTGAAAAATTGGGCGTGCAAAATTATTCAGCCCCTTTACTTTCAGTGCAGCAAACTCTCTCCAGAAGTTCATTGAGGATCTCTGAATGATCCAATGTTGACCTAAATGACTAATGATGATAAATACAATCCACCTGTGTGTAATCAAGTCTCCGTATAAATGCACCTGCACTGTGATAGTCTCAGAGGTCCGTTAAAAGCACACCAGGCAGGTCCGAGATACTGTTGTGAAGAAGTTTAAAGCCGGATTTGGATACAAAAAGATTTCCCAAGCTTTAAACATCCCAAGGAGCACTGTGCAAGCGATAATATTGAAATGGAAGGAGTATCAGACCACTGAAAATCTACCAAGACCTGGCCGTCCCTCTAAACTTTCAGCTCATACAAGAAGAAGACTGATCAGAGATGCAGCCAAGAGGCCCATGATCACTCTGGATGAACTGCAGAGATCTACAGCTGAGGCGGAGACTCTGTCCATAGGACAACAATCAGTCGTGTATTGCACAAATCTGGCCATTATGGAAGAGTGGCAAGAAGAAAGCTATTTCCTAAAGATATCCATAAAAAGTGTAGTTTAAAGTTTGCCACAAGCCACCTGGGAGACACACCAAACATGTGGAAGAAGGTGCTCTGGTCAGATGAAACCAAAATTGAACTTTTGGCAACAATGCAAAACGTTATGTTTAGCGTAAAAGCAACACAGCTCATCACGCTGAACACACCATCCCCACTGTCAAACATGGTGGTGGCAGCATCATGGTTTGGGCCTGCTTTTCTTCAGCAGGGACAGGGAAGATGGTTAAAATTGATGGGAAGATGGATGGAGCCAAATACAGGACCATTCTGGAAGAAAACCTGATGGAGTCTGCAAAAGACCTGAGACTGGGACGGAGATTTGTCTTCCAACAAGACAATGATCCAAAACATAAAGCAAAATCTACAATGGAATGGTTCAAAAATAAACATATCCAGGTGTTAGAATGGCCAAGTCAAAGTCCAGACCTGAATCCAATCGAGAATCTGTGGAAAGAACTGAAAACTGCTGTTCACAAATGCTCTCCATCCAACCTCACTGAGCTCGAGCTGTTTTGCAAGGAGGAATGTGAAAAAATTTCAGTCTCTCGATGTGCAAAACTGATAGAGACATACCCCAAGCGACTTACAGCTGTAATCGCAGCAAAAGGTGGCGCTACAAAGTATTAACTTAAGGGGGCTGAATAATTTTGCACGCCCAATTTTTCAGTTTTTGATTTGTTAAAAAAGTTTGAAATATCCAATAATGTCGTTCCACTTCATGATTGTGTCCCACTTGTTGTTAATTCTTCACAAAAAAATACAGTTTTATATCTTTAAGTTTGAAGCCTGAAATGTGGCAAAAGGTCGCAAAGTTCAAGGGGGCCGAATACTTTCGCAAGGCACTGTATTATGGCCAAACAGTTCTATTTTTGTGTCATCAGAACAGAGGACATTTCTCCAAAAAGTACTATCTTTGTCCCCATGTGCAGTTGCAAACCGTAGTCTTGCATTTTTATGGTGGTTTTGATGCAGTGGCTTCTTCCTTGCTGAGCGGCCTTTCGGTTTATGTCGATATAGGACTTGTTTTACTGTGGATATAGATACTTTGTACCTGTTTCCTCCAGTATCTTCACAAGGTCCTTTGCTGTTGTTTTGGGCTCGATTTGCACTTTTCGTAACAAAGTACATTCATCTCCAGGAGACAAAACGCATCTCCTTCCTGAGCGCTATGAAGACTGTGTTGTCCCATGGTGTTTATACTTGCGTACTATTGTTTGTATAGATGAACGTGGTATCTTCAGGCATTTTTTAATTACTCCCAAGGATGAACCAGACTTGTGGAGGTCAACAATTGTTTTCTGAGGTCTTGGCTGAATTCTTTTGATTTTCCCATGAAGTCAAGCAAAGAGGCACTGAGTTCGAAGGTTGGCCTTGAAATACATCCACAGGTACACCTCCAATTGGCTCAAATGAGGTCAATTATCCTATCAGAAGCATCTAAAGCCATGACGTCATTTTCTGGAATTTTCCAAGCTATTTAAAGGCACAGTCACAGTCCCACTGGAATTGTGATACAGTGAATAAAGTGAATAATAAGTTAAATCATCTGTCTTTAAACAATTTTTGGAAAAATTACTTGTGTCATGCTCAAAGTAGATGTCCTAACCGATTTGACAAAACTATAGTTTGTTAACAAGAAATTTGTGGAGTGGTTGAAAAACTAGTTTTAACAATCACTCCAACCTAAGTGTATGTAAACTTCCGACTTCAACTGTACAAGGTATTTTCTTTCTTCTCTCAGCCAAGGTACCACAAGAACATTTATTTTGTTCTGAAACCTTAAGTTACATAATGCATTTCATTTGTGACCACAGATCGAAAGATCTACTCGAACTGCTCAAAATGAAACGATCCGTTGTTTGGCTCTGTACTCCGTATGCATTTAACCCATTTTCTCAATGTGAGATCATTTGTTACAAAAGGAAAGAAGATAAAAGATTGAAGGCTCTTCCTGCATGGAAGGACATTGCTCGACCAAACTGAGACAGCAGCGCTCAGACGAAGAGGGTTGCAAGCTGAGCTAAACATTACAGCAGGAAGGAATAGGCTTTGCTGTTTCATTTCACTCTGGAAGATTGTTGGACGTGTCAATAGCCTTGAGGACACAGCCACCCAGTCTTGTGCAGGACTTGTGTGAGACAGCGGTAGTCAGACACTTGAAAGGGGAACGTTGAGATGATAGGGGAAGATTGTCCTCAGACCATCAGTGGGTGTCAATGGACGTGCCCTTTGTATGGTGACCCAGATGGCCAGTACCTGTGTAACTATAATATTACACGATAATTAACAAAATATGTTTTAGACATAGGGGACAAATACCCAAGTGCAAGAAAAAGTTGACATATTTTGCTTGCCACTCTCTACTGTCAATACCTTCATTAAGACAAATAACCAAATTAACTAAGAGTTTGCTCTCCTTGGTTTATCCATTACAGAAAAAAGAAACAGGTGTTAACTTTGCAACCTTGCAACATGCTCCTTTAGTTATGGATAAACCACCAAGAGTGCAAACGCTTTGTAAATACTGACCGAATCAGTTTTATAGGCAAACAATGCAGAAGTAGCTGAAGACAGAAGCCCTTCAATGACTTGCAGTACATTCCCTATACATGTATGCAATTTTATGATTTAGAATGTATCCCTCTCCCCTCATGAAAAAAGAGGCAGTTTTAAGATTGCATTACTTTCACACTGTTTTGTGCTAGAGGCCCTATACTGCATTGTGCTTGAACAGATGTGCTTGTCAGTAGTTTAGCATCAATTTCAGACTTGAGAATAGATGGAAAAACATCTCACAACACCACAGAGTAGAGCACATGAAATATAAAAGAAATGGGTATAAAACACCTGGCATCTTTGTAACTGAACTTTTAACATCACTTTAACACAGCATAGCACATGCATTTTATAGCAATCCAAAGACTGTTCAGAATGGCTTCCATTAAACTCAAATAAAAGGGAAGGTATGACGGTAGTGCATTGTGTTATTGTACTTCTTTGGATTAGTGGATTAGTGATGAAGGGGGTCGAGGTCAGGTCAGGCCACGTTAACTTCTTTGGGGTACCCCGCCCTTCTTCTCAATTTCTGCCTAAAGACATACCCTAATCTAACTGCCTGTAGCTCAGGCCCAGAGGCAAGGATATGCATATTCTTGGTATCATTTGCCAGGAAACACTCTGAATATTGTGGAAATGTGAATTGAATGTAGGAGAATATAACACAATAGATCTGGTAGAAGAAAATACAAGGAAATAAACATACTTTTTCTGTTTTTTATTGTTGCTGCATCATCTTTCAAATGACCAAAAACAGCCAAACATACAGATAGGATGCTGTGGATGATTTGAATGAAGAACATACGATGGCAACAATAGCTGAGCAAAGTTTTGGACAGATAACTTAAAAAATGAGCGAGCTACATGACATTAAGCATGAAGTCACCTAGGTGTCCCACACAAATGTACCCAAATGTACCCAAGCGGCCGAATTGGTACAGTGATACATTTGGAAGGAAATAACTATATACAAAATACATAAATGCTATTCTAACACAAATATATATATAAAATAAAATATATATAAAAAATAAAAATAATAATAATACAAACAATTAACAAGGGTAACTATTTACATATTTTCTATTTACAATATTGTGAAGACCCTCAGTCCTCTACACAATATTGTGCTTCTGGTGCCATGGCCCATAGCAGTCTCTTTCTGCTGTAAAGCAAAGGCTTACTGAACAGGTGGTGCAGGTGATGGGGCATTTCCTATGACAAAGGGCACAACGACGTCTCCCTACTGTGCCCTTTTTGCCCTGAGGCACATTCATGCCTGCAGAGATGAATCTGGGCAGGTGAACACCACTGGTTGGAGCAGAAGGGACAGAGGTAGAGGGGACAGAAGGTGCTCCTGGATGAGCAGCTCCCTGAAGGCTAGCTGTGAGATGGGGGGTTGTCCACAGCTCTTAGCCATTTCCTTCTGGAGGATGAAGGCATTCACCACAGCAATGTCAATGAAATGATAGAAAAATGTCTTGTACCATTTCATGGTCTTGTGGAGAACATTGTAGGATCCTATCAGCGCATATGACAGGTCCACACCTCCCAGGCTCTTGTTGTAGTCCTTCACAGAAGCTGGAATGGGGACATTTTTGTGGTCCATGCCCCGGCACCGTCCTTCACATGCCTGACGACGTATCTATCTATTTCCTCTATAATTTGGGTTAAATCTGTATACCTAGACTTTGTTTTAGATTTTCCTGATTTATTCGCCATATTTTAAATATATAAACCTGTTAAATGCTATTGAAAATGTACTGCTATGCTTAACACCCGTGGCTCCGTCAAGTAGGATTTGCAATGGTGAATGAACCTCTTTTACGCCAGAGTTTACGACAAAGGCTGGTCTTCAAACGTATAACCATTACATATTGCCATTTACCTCAGCTCATTGGCTAACTTCCAAGCTCGATTTCAAGATGATCAGTGGTCATTGGGCAAAAACACAGTCAATCAACAATAGACCGGTCCTACCATTGGTGCACAATGATGTCATTGATTGGTGTCTTCAAATCAGTTTGTTTCGGTCAATATGTCCTGGGGGAAAAAAACACCAAGTATGGTTGTGTTAGTAACAACCAGAGGATTGCAATGGAACCAACCATGACTGGCTAAATGTTTGTTTAGTGTGTGTAATTACCACGAACGCATCTTCCAAAGTTGAATGAGACGGAAATCATGACGCAAGCGCTTTACAAATGTTTCGTGTTAGGCCATAAAAATTGATTTTATCAAACAAAACAAACATTCACTGTGTAGTTAGGACACTTGGCATTGCCACCAGAGGAAGATCTTCAATGGTAAGCGATTTATATTATTGTTATTTCTGACTTTCATGACACTAATGCTTGGTTGGAAAATGCTAGTAATACTTGTGTGTGCGGGGCGCCGTCCTCAGAAAATAGCATGTTTGCTTTCACAGTAACAGCTTTTTGAAATCTGACACAGCAGCTGGATTAATAAGACGTTCATCTTTTAAATTATGTAAGATACATGTATTTACAAGAATGTTTACTATAACAAATGGTGTATTTAGAATGTTAGCTCTCTGCAGTTCCATCGGATGTTGGCCTGGTGGGATGTTAGCATCTCACCTACCCTAGAGAGGTTAAGGGAGAAATAAAAGTTTATGGCCGTATTACTTAGTTTTCAGCCTAGCAGTAAAGATACAATGTTTGTTCAGATGGGTACTAGGAGACTCAGCCTAGGAGGAAGGGTTAAATTATCAGTGCTTGTGTGAAAATGTTTTTGTCTAATGCAGCTGTACTGATCCTCTGGGAAGAATAAACTTGGTTAAGCTTTCATAGTGTCTGTTGAGTTTTTAACTCTGAGAATTAGGACCTAACAGATGCTTTCAGGTTTGAATGTAAACAACTCCATTCATACGTGTCATTTAGATGGGTGCTCACAATTTAAAAGATTCTGGCATTTATTTGCAGTTGGCTGTAATACAGAACTCAAAAACATGCGGGACTTGTGCGGGACTTATTTTAAAACGGTGGTAGTCAGACATTTGAAAGGGGAGAATTGAGACGATAGGGGATGATTGTCCTCAGACCGTCAGTGGGTGTCCTTTACATCTGCCCATGCCACGTCCTTTACTTATCATCCCGTGTCTCCCTAACTCTTTTGCCACTCCTCCAGTGATCTCTCCCTCTCTCCTTCTCTCTCTCTGTGTGGGTGTATCTGATTGTGTGAGTGGAGACAGGGGTGCTGGAGTCAGAGCAGATCCCCACCAGATGCAACCTGTTCCATAATCAAGACCTCTACGAATACTATGCCAGATCATAGCCTATGCACAGTCAGTCTGCAGTTCAAGCCATTTGTTCCTGCATAGATCGTGTTATCCTGTGGTGCCTGTTTTCCCTAGCCTGATACTGCTTTTCTCTCTATTACAGTTCCATCCGCTCTGACTCTGGTCCCTTTCGCCAGTCCCTGGTCTCGTCAGTCCTGCTTCCCTGCCCTGGATCCCCCGCTCTACTGCTTCCTAGGATCCCACTTCGGACCTGCTTACCCTGCCCCTATTACACTTGCCGCAGCCTCAGTTCCTGGTTCCCTACTACCCGCCCGAGCTCCCCCTGGCCTGCACCATAGCCCCCCCCGGCTTTTCAATAAATACCTTGGTTACCTTATCCCTGTCTCCTCATCTGAGTCTGCACTTGGGTTCACCTGCTCCACCTTGCATAACATTGTCAATGAATATGTCCCTTGCTTGGTGGCCCTGAGGTCCATCCCTGTAACTATAATAATACATTAGAATTAACTAAATATGTTTTAGACATAGAGGAACAAATACATAAGTGCAAGAAAAGTTTGACATATTTGGCCTGCCACTCTACTGTCAATACCTTCATTAAGACAAATAACCAGATTAAGAGTTTGCTCTCCTTGGTTTATCCATTACAGAAAAAAGAAACAGGGGTAAACTTTGCAACCTTGCATCATCTTTCTTCAGTTATGGATAAACCACCAAGAAGAGTGCAAACACTTTACATGCTGATCATACTTTTTAAAATAAGTAAACAACATAGAAATGGCTAAAGACAGAGGCCCTTCAATGACTTACGATACATTCCCTATACATGTATGCGATTTCATCATTTTAAATGTATCCCTCTTTCCTCATGATGGCCACACCCTGATCTGTTTCACCTGTCCTTGTGCTCATCTCCATCCCCCCTCCAGGTGTTGCACATCTTCCCCACGTATCCCCTGGGTATTTATACCTGGTTTCTGTCTGTCTGTGCCAGTTCGTCTTGTTTGTTCAAGTCAACCAGTGTTTTCTCAGCTCCTGTTTTTTCCCCAGTCTCTCTTTTCTCGTCCTCCTGGTTTTGACCCTTGCCTGTCCTGACTCTGAGCTGCCTGCCTGACCACTCTGCCAGCCCCTGAGCCGTCCTGCCGTCCTGTACCTTTTCAGCTACTCTGGTTTATCGACCCCTGCTTTCCTTGACCTGTCGTTTTCCTGCCCCTGTTGCAATAACTATTGTTACATCTACACAGTCTGCACTTGAGTCTTACCTGAAACCTGATAATAAAAACAGAGGCAGTTTTAAGGTTTCATGACTTTCACACTGTTTTGTGCTAGAGGCCCTATACCGCATTATGCTTGAACAGATGTGCTTGTCAGTAGTTTAGCATTAATTTCAGACTTGAGAATAGATGGAAAAATGTCTCATAACACCACAGAGCAGAGCACATGAAATATAAAAGAAATGGGTATAAAACACCTGGCATCTTTGTAACTGAACTTTTAACATCACTTTAACACAACATAGCACATGCATTTTATAGCAATCCAAAGACTGTTCAGAATGCCTTCCATTAAACTCAAATAAAAGGGAAGGTATGACCCATAGTGCATTGTGTAATTGTACATTTTTTTAAATGAAAGTTATTGAACTGTCCAAGGTAAATGAGATAGGAGTACAGTTTAGATAGGAATACAGTTTAGATAGGAATACAGTCAGAATCATGTCATCAGGTTAGAATGTAAACTTCTCCATTAGTCCTTGCTTCTGACCATATGGTGCAAGAACAACTCAATGTCTCTCAATATCATCAAGACAAAGGAGATGATTGTGAACTACAGGAAATGGAGGACCGAGCATGCCCCCATTCTCATCGACAAAGCTGTAGTGGAGCAGGTTGAGAGCTTCTTGGGGTCCACATCACCGACAAACTAACATGGTCCAAGCACACCAAGACAGTCGTGAAGAGAGCACGACAAAATCTATTCCCCCTCGGAGACGGAAAAGATTTGGCATCGTTTATCAGATCCTCAAAAGGTTTTACAGCTACATCATCGAGAGGATCTTCACGGGTTGCATCACTGGTAAGGCAACTGCTCGGCCTCCGATCGCAAGGCACTACAGAGGGTGGTGCCTATGGCCCAGTACATCACCGGGGCCAAGCTTTCTGCCATCCAGGACCTCTAAACCAGGCAATGCCAGAGGAAGTCCATAAAAATCGTCAAAAACTCCAGCCGCCCTAGTCATAGACTATTCTCTCTGCTACCACACGGCAAGCGGTACCAGAGTGCCAAGTTTATGTCTAAGAGGATTCTAAACAGCTTCTACCACCAAGCTATAAGACTAATGAACAGCTAATAAAATGGCTACCCAGACTATTTGCATTGCCCTCCTCCCCATTTCTTCTATGCTGCTGCTACTCTCTGTTATTATCTATGCATAGTCACTTTAATAACTCTTACCTACATGTACATATTACCCCAATTACCCTTGACACCGGTGACCCCGCACATTGACTCTGTACTGGTACCCCCAGTATATAGCCCCGCTATTGTTATTCACTTCTGCTCTTTAAGAATTTGTTATTCTTTTTTGGGGGGGGTATTTTTCTTAAAACTGCAGTGCTGTGTAACGGCTCTCGTTTGTGTAATGAAAAGTGGACCAAGGTGCAGCTGTGGAAAGTGTTCATGATTTTAATATTCAAAAAAACACTCAAACAAAATAACGAAAACGAAAGCGCACAGTTCCGTCAGGCAAAAAAAAAAAACACTAAACAGAAAACAAGATCCCACAAAACCCAAAAGGAAAATTACAACTTCTATGTGATCGCCAATCAGAGACAACGATAGACAGCTGCCTCTGATTGGGAACCACACACACTGCCAAAAACAAAGAAATAGAAAACATAGACTTTCCCACCCGAGTCACACCCTGACCTAACCTAACATAGAGAATAAATAGGATCTCTAAGGTCAGGGTGTGACATGTTGGTTAAGGGCATATAATTAAGCACTTCACTGTAAGGTCTACACCGGTTGTATTCAGCTCATCGAACAAATAACTTTTGATTTGATTTGCACGTGTCATTTAGATGGGAACTCGCAATTTGAGAGATTCTAGCATGCATTTACAGTTGGCTGCAGTACAGAACTTCAAAATATTTTCATGCATTGTTCGTATTTGTTGTCCTTCTACAGTACACTATGTGTTAAGGAATGATAGCGATAGTATTCCTACACACATTCACTCTGTGGAATACGCATTCTAACAGCAGTCAGTGTCCCCGTATAAAGATAAGACTAGCCCGGGACAAACCACATTTTAGACAGAGTGGTGTGGGAATCTAGGTTAGAGCAACCCTGATGACTGGGTGGTGGAGAAGTGCAAGAGGATAAACAGGCAATGATTTTATATTCATAGTAGGTTCTGGTCCCACGTCTGAGGCATCCTCTTTTTTTGCACTGAGGCACCTGGCTGTACAGTACAGTAACAACCCTCCAAACGCTTAACTTAGCTGGCAGAGCACAAGGCAGGAACATCATCCAACACAAGAAGCCCTGGGGTTTTAGGGAGAAAGGCGAGCAACTGCTCTGCCTCTGCAAACCAATTAGCAAATGACTCCCTGCACCTTCTCTTGGAAACAAAACAGGGAAGAATTCTGGGAAATGAGAACCGGTAACAGCTCTTTGTGTGTGTGAGTAGAGTGTGTGTGTGTGTGTGTGTGTGTGTGTGTGTGTGTGTGTGTGTGTTTGTGTGCGTGCGTGCGTGCGTAGGAGAGAGTTGATGTGTGTTGTGTGTCAGGGATTGTTTTTGTAGGGGAAAGTGTGTGCGTGTGTGTGTTCATGCGTGTGCAACAGAAAGCTGTGTGAGCAAAAGACAACATGCTTCTGGCCGAGGATCAAATGCTAACGAAAAATGTTTTAAAAACATCTTATAGGAATCTCTCTACTTATTCAATCTTTTAAAAAAAAATTTATCCGTAGATTATTGGAAATGCTCAATGGCTCACTGCCACAAATCCTAACATAGGCAGGTCTCTACTGTCATCAGACACAAGGGCAGGGTTCAAACATAGTCTTATAGCACATCCTTACACCTTGAGTAATGCATAGGAAATTGAAAAAAACCCACAAAAAAACATGATACTAACCTGTGAAAAGGTCAACTTGGAGGACAAGTGTCAAAGGAGCAAAAGCCATGTGCAGCCAACCGTGACTTGTGCTCCACTGCCTCTGAGAGTTGATGCCAGTCTATCAGCAGGCAGGCTGCAGTGCAGGAGTGATATCTACTTACAGTATGTTGATGCATCTGTAGATGGCCATTTTTGGTAGTTCACAGACTGTCAGAGTCGTGTGTATAGGTGGCAGGGAAGTCAGGTGCAGGAGAGTCAAACGGAGTGTAAAATGGAGTATGTTAATAAATGTCAACGTAACATGCTCCATAACACTAACAAGAACAGACAAACAAACATGGGTACGAGGACCCGTCGCGCACCTATACAACAAACACAATACTGACATAAAAACAATCTCTGACAAAGACATGAGGGGAAACAAAGGGTTAAATACACAACAGGTAATGAATGAGATTGAAACCAGGTGCGTGGGAAGACAAGACAAAACCAATGGAAAATGAAAAATGGATCAAGGATGGCTAGAAGACCGGTGACGTTGACTGCCAAGCACCGCCCGAAAATGGAGAGGCAACGACTTCGGCAGAAGTCGTGACAGTACCCTCCCTGACGCGCGGCTCCAGCTTCGTGTCAACACCGGCCTCGGGGACGACCCGGAGGGTGAGGTGCAGGGCGATCTGGATGGAGACGGTGGAATTCTTTTAACATGGAAAGATCTAAAACATCCTCCACCGGAACCCAGCATCTCTCCTCCGGCCCGTACCCCTCCCAGTCCACGAGGTACTGAAGGCCCCTCGCCCGACGTCTCGAATCCAAAATGGATCGAACAGAGTACGCCGGGACCCCCTCGATGTCTAGAGGAGGCGGAGGAACATCACGCACTTCAGCCTCCTGGAGCGGGCCAGCCACCACCGGGCCATCCTGAGGAGAGACACATGGAACGAGGGGTTAATACGGTAATTAGTGGGCAGATGTAACCTATAGAATACCTCGTTCACTCTCAGGACTTTAAACGGCCCCACAAATCTCGGACCCAGCTTCCGGCAGAGCAGGCGGAGGGGCAAGTTTTGGGTCGAGAGCCAGACCCTGTCCCCTGGTGCGAACACCGGGGCCTCACTGCGGCGACGGTCTGCGCCAATTTTCTGCCGCCTTATTGCGAACTGAAGGTGGACGTGGGCTGCCTCCCAGGTTTCCTCAGCACGCCGAAACCAATTGTCCACCGCAGGAGCCTCGGTCTGACTCTGATGCCAAGGAGCCAGAACCAGCTGATACCCTAATACACATTGAAAAGGTGTAAGGTTAGTGGAGGAGTGATGTAGCGAGTTCTGGGCCATCTCTGCCCAGGGCACGAACTTTGCCCACTCCCCCGGCCGGTCCTGGCAATAAGACCCCAGAAACCTACCCACATCCTGGTTAACTCTCTCCACCTGCCCATTACTCTCGGGGGGGAAAACCTGAGGTAAGACTAACCAAGACCCCCAGACGTTCCATGAATGCCTTCCAGACCCTTGATGTGAACTGGGGACCCCGATCAGACACTTTATCCTCAGGCACCCCATAGTGCCGGAAAACGTGTGTAAACAGGGCCTCTACAGTTTGTAAGGCCGGGTAGCCTAGTGGTTAGAGCGTTGGACTAGTAACCGAAAGGTTGCAAGTTTGAATCCCCGAGCTGACAAGGTACAAATCTGTCGTTCTGCCCCTGAACAGGCAGTTAACCCACTGTTCCTAGGCCGTCATTGAAAATAAGAATTTGTTTTTAACTGACTTGCCTAGTAAAATAAAGGTAAAAAAAAAAAAAAAGGGGAGACCGGGCAAAGGGAGGAGATGACAGGACTTTGAAAACCGATCCACAACAACCAGGATCGTGGTGTAACCCTGTGAAGGTGGAAGATCAGTCAAAAAATCCACCGACAGGTGCGACCACGGCCGTTGAGGAACGGGTAAAGGTTGTAGCTTACCTCTGGGCAGGTGTCTAGAAGCATTGCACTGGGCGCAGGAGGAAACATAAATCCTCATGTCCTTAGCTAAAGTGGGCCACCAGTACCTCCCATCGTGACAGCACATCGTCCAACCTATCCCAGGAGGACCAGAGGAGGGTGACGTGTGAGCCAAATAGATCAATCGGTCGCGGACAGCAGACGGAACGTAGACGACCAGCTGGACACTCAGGGGGAGAAGGCTCTGCACGTGACGCCCGCTCAATGTCCTCGTCCAACTTCCACACTACTGGCGCCACCAAACACGAAGCTGGGAGTATGGGAGTGGGATCCATGGACCGCTCCTCTGTGTCGTACAGCCGAGACAATGCGTCTGCCTTAACGTTCTGGGAGCCTGGTCTGTAAGTGAGAGTAAACACATAATGAGTGAAAAACATGGCCCACCTTGCCTGGCGAGGATTCAGTCTCTTCGCCTGCCGGATGTACTCCAGATTCCGGTGGTCAGCCAAGATGAGAAAAGGGTGTTTTGCCCCCTCAAGCCAATGCCTCCATGCCTTCAAGGCTTCTATGACAGCTAACAGCTCTCGGCTCCCCACATCATAGTTTCGCTCTGCCAGGCTGAGCTTCTTTGAAAAGAAAGCACAGGGGCGAAGCTTCAGTGGCGCACCCGAACGCTGAGAGAGCACTGCTCCTATCCCAGCTTCGGATGCGTCCACCTCCACTATGAATGGCAAAGAGGGATCCGGATGAGCCAACACAGGCACCGAGGTAAACAGAGTCTACAGGTGTCCAAAAGCCCTGTTCGCCTCAGCCGACCACTGCAAGCGCACTGGGCCCCCCTTTAGCAGTGAGGTAATGGGAGCAGCAACCTGACCAAAACCCTGGATAAACCTCCGGTAGTAATTGGCAAACCCTAAAAAACGCTGCACCTCCTTTACCGTGGTTGGAGTCGGCCAATTACGCACGGCTGCAATGCGGTCGCTCTCCATTTCCACTCCTGATGTGGAAATCCGATGCCCTAGGAAGGAGATGGATTGTTGAAAGAACAAGCATTTCTCAGCCTTGACATATAGATCATGCTCCAACAGGCGACCAAGCACCCTGCGCACCAGGGACACATGCTCCGCGCGTGTAGCGGATAATATCAGGATATCATCGATATACACCACTACACCCTGCCCATGCAGGTCCCTGAAGATCTCATCTACAAATGATTGGAAGACTGATGGAGCATTCATCAAACCATATGGCATGACAAGGTACTCATACTGACCTGAAGTGGTGCTAAATGCCATCTTCCACTCACCACCCTTCCGAATACGCACCAGATTGTACGCACTCCTGAGATCCAATTTTGTGAAGAAGGTGCCCCGTGCCTTGACTCAATAACCGTATTGATCAGAGGTAGCGGGTAACTATATTTCACTGTGATTTTATTAAGACCTCGATAATCAATGCACGGACGTAAACCGCCATCCTTCTTCTTCACAAAAAAGAAACTCAAAGAGACGGGTGAAATGGATGGCTGAATGAACCCCTGATGCAGGGATTCAGAGACATATGTCTCCATAGCCTCCGTCTCCGCTTGCGACAGGGGATACACGTGACTTTTGGGATATGCAGCGTCTACCAGGAGATCTATCGCACAATCCCCCCGTCGATGGGGTGGCAATTGAGTCAAATCGGCATATTCGGGGGGAATGCGCACGGCTGAGACCTGGTCTGGACTTTCCACGATAGTAGCACCAACGTAAACCCCTAAACACCTACCTGAGCACTCTTGCGACCACCCCGTGAGAGCCCTCTTGGGCCAAGAAACAGTGCTAACCAGGGTAGGCCTAGCACCACAGAATACGTAGGAGAATCAATAAGGAAAAGACTAATCTTCTCCTTGTGACCTTCCTGCGTTATCATACACAAAGGTGCTGTGACCTCCCTGATAAACCCTGACCCTAAAGGTTGACTATCTAAGGCATGAATAGGGAAAGGCATATCCACAGAAACAATAGGGATCCCTAAACTATGAGCTAAACTTGTATTAATGAAATTCCCAGCCGCGTCTGAATCTACTAGCGCATTATACTGGGAATGCAGGGAAAAATCAGAGAAAAGTGACAGAGACAAACATTAGTGCAACAGAGGGCTCTGGATGAGAATGGTGCCTACTCACCTAGGGTGATACCAGAGTGCCCTGCCTGCCTTCTCTATTCCAAGAGGAACCAACCCGGCACCGACCAGCAGTGTGCCCTCTGCAACCATAGATGGTGCTCCAGCGGGAACCCCCTCCGGTCTCCCTGCGCACCATCCCTCCCAATTCCATAGGTTAGGGAGAGAGGGTGCGGGAGGATGGAACAACCAGACCCGGATCTAGACGTCCACAAGTAGCCAGCATGTTGTCTAGCCTGATGGCTGTGTGGCCATCAGGCTGGACAACGTGTGTGGCTTGAATAGCTGAATTCATCATTTGAAGGGGTGTATATAGTGTAGGTGTCAAGAAGAAGCCTTACTAATCATTGAAAGGGACTGGTGACATGAGCAGCAAAATAAATAAAAACTAATTGACAGAAAATAGATCTTCTGTGATTATTTATGTCAAACATTATGTTTTAGCAATGAAAAAAATTGATATATGGTAGCTGGTAGAAATTAACACGTTCCTCATTTAAATAGAAAATGAATAATTATGTTTTTCAGGGTAGCTTATCCAGAATAAACATGTGGAAGTGGGTTAAATCTAGGAATATGTAGTCATACAGCATCTACATCCATTGTGCCTTTGTCTTCACAGGCACTGCTGAAATTACCATGTCATGCCTCATCTTTGAAGTCTCTGGGATCACAGCCCACCATGCTTCCATCTCAGAGACAATAAACTATATTCTTCCCAAGTTCTCTATTCTCCTTGGCACCTGATTTACACAGATGATTCATATTCCCTTTCACCAGCAGCTACTTGCATTGGAAACACTGAAGCAAGGAGGGAGAGATGAGGGAGAGAGAGAGAAAGAGCAGGCTCATGCTATTTTTAGACCTGTGCCATGTGAGTCATTCAAAGCAGTGCTTAAAATGAGACCCAACCGTGAAGTTTTGGAAACGGGAAGCAATAAAGGGATCCAGATGACACACATTGAGCTGGGTGGATCAACTCTTTAATTAACAAGTGACATTTGTTATATTTGTGATGTTCGTCATGCGGTTATATCTGGTGATTAGACACAGTCAAATCACAAAATCACTCAGAATGTAATCAAATGTAACACTTTGTCTTTTTTATTTGGTCCCACCCCCCATTTTGTGTTAGAACTACTCTGGTTCGATATCTAGTGTTTGGAGTTAGAACAACACATTAAATGGAGTAAATATTCAACTCTCTGAGAGTTTTAACTCCAATTCACATTCTTTCTATTTTCTGTGTTATTTTTAATCAACTCCCTTGAAATTTTACACTTGTGTTGTTTTGAGAAAAATCTATGTCGATGTGTCCTTGAGCATAATAGCTCGTGTGCATCTGCAAAATGACAAAAACGTAAGTTGCACTATTGGTGTGAGAAATTGTTAGGTGCTGTACATCGCATTGAACAGTGAAGGTGAATACATCTTTGTAGAATCACACCATTCACAAAGGTTTGTGAAAGGCCATGACGTCACCATCCGGGGAAGTGACAAAAGCTGGATTAAATCACCATGTATCCCCTCATCACTTCAGGAAACTCCGATTGCCTACCTGATTACCTATCAAATCCCATTCACCTTTCTTTTTGTAAGTGGGGTAAAACTGCCAGTCGAGTCAGGCTTCAGAAAGGCTTTTGCGTCTCTCTGCCTAATTGGTTTGCTCTTCTGTTCTCCAATGAGAATGCAGCAGAAGATCCGGTCAAATCAGAAGAGGATACATGGGCGGTATGATTAAGAAAACCTCAAAATCCTGAGCCATTTGAAGTCTGTTCCCCATCATTCTATTCCAAATCATCTTCCTGCGCACCGTAGGGACCTTATCTCGCTTCTACGATCCCTCTCCACACTTGCATTTGTCTTTACTGCTCTTGCTGATATTTCAGGGGGATCAGGTAATTGTGTTTCCAACCCTCTGAAGTGAAACTGAAAAGGGGGTGAACGAGCTTGTTTGAAAGGGAAAAGAACTGTGCAAATATAAAAGCTCAAGGTGGTATTGCTAAGAAAGTAGCTAGATTTTGGCTTTCATTTTAAGAAGGGCTCTTTGTTTTCAATGCAGCGTGTCTTCTTTTCACCTGCATGGAAAATGAACATAAAGCAGAGATGACAACTATTTTATGTAAAGTCTTAACTCATATTATTGAAATGGTGAAATAGGCTACATTGTCATAATCAACCAAAAAAAAACGGTTTTGAAAACATAGTAAGCTAAATCCCTTTATTACACACACACACACACACACACACACACACACACACACACACACACACACACACACACACACACACACACACACACACACACACACACACACACACACACACACACACACACACACACACACACATCTGATTAACCCTAAAACTATCAACAGGAGGAAAAAAAAGGTTTTCTTTTCGAAATCATTTTTTTTATCCTTACGAATGTTTGGGACTTTGTCAAGCAACTAATGTAGGTACCGACATAAAAACACACGTTGTGATGATTCATGTGTTAATATGGAAGAATTACAAATACTCTCTTTTGTATACTAGTGGTGTGTGGCTAGGGTTGCAAAGGGAGGGTGTCATGACGCTGGCCTGGGGGTAGGTTTATGACAGTGATAAATACCTCTTCCCCCCTTTTCCCTCTCTCTACCCTACTGCTGTTACATTTGCAAACCCCTTTGGTTAACATAGAGATTCTGGGAACATCAGAAGGTGGGGGGAAATTAACTACAGTATATTCTGGTAATCCGAACAATGGAACATGTGCGGTGGTACTTAATGAATATGATGCCAGTTCGGTTGTCATCTGAGACATTCTCATCAATGATAAGATGACATAAACTCTACAGTGGAAAGTCTACACATCAGAGTTATCGGATTCACATGGAATTCTGGTTCAATTTAAATGTTTGAATATGAAATTATTCGTGATGGGATGAAATGTGATTTTAGCTTCTAAAATGTGAGATTTGGGTTTTAACCTCTTACACTTATGGTGGCGCTATTTCATTTTTGGAAGAAAAACGTTCCCGTTTTAAACAAGATATTTTGTCACAAAAAGATGCTCGACTATGCATATAATTGCTACTGTTCGAAAGAAAACACTCTGACGTGTCCAGAAATACAAATATCTTCTCTGTGCGTGCCCTTTAACGTGAGCTTCAGGCAAAACCAAGATGACTTGGCATCCAGGAAATGACAAGGATTTTTGAGGCTCTGTCTTTCATGATCTCCTTATATGGCTGTGAACGCAAGAGGAATGAGTCTGCCCTTTCTGTCGTTTCCCCAAGGTGTCTGCAGCATTGTGACGTATTTGTAGGCAGATCGTTGGAAGATTGACCATAAGAGACCACATTTACCACGTGTCCGCCCGGTGTCCTGCGCCGAAATTGGTGCGCAAAAGTCACCTGCCAGTATTTTTCCATGGGGCAGAGAGAGAGAAGCAAGCTTCCAAGAACTGCATGTCAATGAAGAGATATGTGAAAAAACACCTTGAGGATTGATTCCAAACAACGTTTGCCATGTTTTGTCGATATTATGTAGTTAATCCGGAAAAGTTTCACGTTGTAGGTGACTGCATTTTCGGTTCGTTTCGGTAGCCAGGCGCAATGTAGAAAACGGAACGATTTCTCCTACACACAGACGCTTTCAGGAAACACTGCGCATTTGGTATGTGGCTGGGAGTCTCCTCATTGAAAACATCAGAAGCTCTTCAAAGGTAAATGATTTTATTTATTTGGTTATCTGGCTTTTGTGAAAATGTTGCGTGCTACATGCTACACAAAATGCTATGCTAGCTTTGCATACTCTTACACAAATTAGTCAATTTCTATGGTTCAAAAGCATATTTTGAAAATCTGAGATGACAGTGTTGTTAAGAAAAGGCTAAGCTTGAGAGCAAACGCATTATTTTAATTTTATTTGCGATTTTCAGAAATCGTTAACGTTGCGTTATGCTAATGAGCCTGAGGCTTAGTCACAATCCCGGATCCGGGATGGGGAGTTTCAAGAGGTTAATAAGGTTAGGGCTATGCTCAATCAGTGGCCCACCCCTGTGAAGGGACATGGGCTATAAAACTTTTCAAACATGCCCTCCTCTCCCTTCCTATATAAAGCCTTGACGACAATGTAACCTCCTGTTCCGAGGATGTGAGTAAGACGGTCCGATGTCAGAATGGTTCAGATAATAACTACAGAACGAAGCCAACATCAGCGTGAGCTTTGGTTACGAATGGTATGGACTTTCAAATCAAATCACATTTTATTTGAACTCTTATTCACTACAGAAGTGATACCTCCTAGATGTTGAGTTAGCAGCTGCAAACGCAGGTTAGGAAGGAACAGACAGAGTATCCCGTCTACCACACAACGACATTACTACAACGTATCCAATTTACCAGCAGAGACATTCTTCAAAGGACAAGGGACTCGGTTGGGCAACACGGCCTTCCATCTACCACCAACCTACCGAAGCGCAGCACAAGAATAAATATTTATTGCAATTTCCTTTTCCAAATGGGCGGTAATTTAGAATGCATACGATTTTGTATTTACGATAGCATAGCTTTGCCCTTTGTTCCTCAGTCTTCCCGCTCTTTCAGTCAAACCTAGCCCCTTTAATTTTGTGTAACAAGCTGTCATATCTGTTCTGCCCGCTAGGGACGTTTTCCTTTATGACGTAATTTGTAATCAAGTTATGATTAATTATGTGTATGTGTAATTCTGTGTGATTATTTAGGTATTTAGTAAATAAATAATTAAACCCAATTTTGTATTGCTGATTCAACTTGTTAGCCAGGGTTCGTGCAGATAACCAAGAATTTATCAATTTCAGATAAGACTGAATTAGGGTGATTAATATTGACTGCTATTGATGTAAAATATTAGTATGTCTTTAAGAGTTTATTTGGAAGATAAATAACAGCTCTATAAATATCATTTTGTGGTGCCCCGACTCTCTAGTTAATAACATTTACATGATTAGCTCAATCAGGTGGTATTAATTATGGAGAAATTATTTTATAGAATAGCATGTCATTTCACTTCATCTGGCATAGCCAAAGACACGAAAAGGGTATATTATTGGAAGCTTTTGAAGTTTACCAGTAAACTACCAGAATGATGGTATCTTTCAAGGATTTTCTGTAACCTATCAAAAGATATCTAGTGGCGCTTTTGGGTACTTCAGATTACCACAGGTGTCTGTAATTAAAACATTATCCTAAATATAAGCTATTCATTTAGTGAATACTATTGCTGTTTGAAATGAGGGTTTCCACATGACATATCCTTTATATCTGTTTTTTTATTATTCATTTTACTACGTTAATGTTTTTTTTCCATTAATAAGGCTATTTTCTCTTGAACCATATCGTCTATCTACTAGAAACTCAACAAAATATATACACATATATAATTAATTAATACTGTACATGAAATACATATTTTAAAAGTGATTTCATTATAAATCACCAAAGTTACAATAGATTGCCATAGATTGTCAGTTAATTACCAACATTTCTGAAGATTCAAGCAACTTTGATAAATTACCGGTAGCTTTGCAACCCTATGCATGGTTAAGATGAAAACATGGACTCAATATACAGCTGAAGTCGGAAGTTTACATACACCTTAGCCAAATACATTTAAACTCTTTTTAACAATTCCTGACATTAAATCCTAGTAAAAATTCCCTGTATTAGGTCAGTTAGGATCACAACTTTATTTTAAGAATGTGAAATGTCAGATTAATACTTGAGAGAATGATTCATTTCAGCTTTTATTCGTTTCATCACATTTCCAGTGGGTCAGAAGTTTACATGCACCCAATTCGTATTTGTTAGCATTGCCTTTAAATTGTTTCACTTGGGTCAAACGTTTTGGGTAGCCTTCCACAAGCTTCCCACAATAAGTTGGGTGAATTTTGTCCCATTCCTCCTGATAGAGCTGGTGTAACGGAATCAGGTTTGTAGGCCTCCTTACTCGCACACGCTTTTTCAGTTCTGCCCACAAATGTTCTATAGGCTTGAGGTCGAGGCTTTGTGATGGCCACTCCAATTCCTTGACTTTGTTGTCCTTAAGCCATTTTGTCACAACTTTGGACGTATGCTTGGGGTCATTGTCCATTTGGAAGACCCCTTTGCGACCAAGCTCTAACTTCTTGACTGATGTCTTGAGATGTTGCTTCAATATATCCACATATTTTTCTTTCTCATGAAGCCATCTATTTTGTGAAGTGCACCAGTCCCTCCTGCAGTAAAGCACCCCACAACATGATGCTGCCATCCCCATGCATCACAGTTGGGATGGTGTTCTTCGGCTTGCAAGCCTCCCCCTTTCTCCTCCAAACATAACGATGGTCATTATGGCCAAACAGTTCTATTTTTGTGTCATCAGAACAGAGGACATTTCTCCAACAAGTACGATCTTTGTCCCCATGTGCAGTTGCAAACCATAGTCTGGATTTTTTTATGGCGGTTTTGGAGCAGTGGCTTCTTCCTTGCTGAGCGGCCTTTCAGGTTATGTCAATACAGGACTCGTTTTACTGTGGATGTTAGATACTCTTGTACCTGTTTCCTCCAGCATCTTTACAAGGTCCTTTGCTGTTGTTTTGGGATTGATTTGCACTTTTCGCACCAAATTACATTCATCTCTAGGAGACAGAACACGTCTCCTTTCTGAGCGGTATGATGGCTGCGTGTTCCCATGGTGTTTATACTTGCGTACTACTATTTGTACAGATGAACGTGGTACCTTCAGATGTTTGGAAATTGATCCCAAGGAAGAACCAGACTTGTGGAGGTCTACAATCTTTTTTCAGTTTTTCAGAGGTCTTAGCAGATTTATTTTGATTGTCCTATGATGTCAAGCAAAGAGGCACTGAGTTTGAAGGTAGGCCTTGAAATACATCCACAGGTACCCCTCCAATTGACTCAAATTGTGTCAATTAGCCTATCAGAAGCTTCTAAAGCCATGACATCATTTCCAAGCTGTTTAAAGGCACAGCCAACTTGTATGTAAACTTCTGACCCACTGGAATTGTGATACAGTGAATTATAAGTGAAATAATCTGTCTGTAAACAATTGTTGGAAAAATTACTTGTGTCATGCACAAAGTAGATATCCCAACCGACTTGCCAAAACTATAGTTCGTTAACAAGAAATTTGTGGAGTGGTTGAAAAAGGAGTTTTAATCACTCCAACCTAAGTGTATGTAAACTTCCGACTTCAACTGTATATATTTTTAAAAGTTAGTGAATAACTTGTACCCTAAAAATATGTAAATATTGAGCAACCCCACCTTTGACCCTGGGGGGACTGGCAGCCACTATAAAAATGTAAATACATATTTCGATTCCAGTCAATGTATCTATACCAAGTTGAGTCTCATCTTTCAGATGTAAATGGAAGTTGGAGTTGGTAGTCCATATCATTCCAAAGTTAGAACACCGGTGGCCGTATCGCCAGTAAAGCCCATACTGGTGGCTAGCTTAGGTCATACTGTACCAGTACGTCAGATTAGCTCAATAACCTATTTCTCAGTCTCTGAGTATCACAGAAACACAGAAAACAGGTTTTTTTATGACAAGTGGTTGTGGAGGAAATTAATCAAAATGACTGTTCCAAACATGATCTTTAAAAAAAAGTATATTTTCGACATAAAAATGTTCTATAAATATGTGAAAAGTCAAAAATATATGCTTACTTGGAGAACATTTAACCATTTACTTGTGTTGCAAAAGGTTAATAAAAGAACAAGTGTGATTGTTTGACAGAAAATGTCATTTTGCGATCATTTCCAATTCGGGGTCAGAATTGACCATTGTTGTTGCTTTAGGGTTCGAAATATGTTGGTGCTTTTAGGGTGAAACATTGATGAAACAACTCATGTAGCAGCAGAAATATAAATCCACTGTGCATTCTTTCCAGCAGTGGTCTCCAACAGATAGAACAGCCAACTGTGTTGGCTGAGAACAACCAACCAACCCACGTTTCAGCTGCAGTAATTGCCGACCACCGCAAATGGACCCTCCGGATACCATGTTCAGTATGGCGTCTTTAGAGGACAGCTCCTAAACACAGGCATGCAGCAGCGAGATCAACAATCTAAATTAGGGCACACTTTGTGCAACAAGTCTCCGAGCACATTTCCAACACATTAGGTGACAGAACGCTACCCTTCGCCACCCCTCGCCGCCCCCAGCTCTTTGTACCCGGTGTTGCCATTAAAATACCTATTGCACTCCGTACCACTCACCCCAGGTGGGTTTGCCTGGCTATGTGGACCACATGACTCATTTCAGGCTATAAAAATCCTCCCAAAACACCAGCCAGCGGATTACTCAGCCCGCTGCTGCCGAGCACCATTTTCACTTAGACCAGGATATGAATTATTCATAAGTTCATTAACCTGAGCAATTTGCCTACTGGCTTCCCTCCGAGTCCAATGCAAAAATAGCACTATTTGGGGAGCTGAGCTCACCCAGAAAATGTGATTTTGTTAGGTAGACTCAGAAAAATGCATAGGATATTGTGGTAGATGTGATGTGGTGTGTGTTTCTCATTGGTGTCCCTGTGCGCTTTAGTTAATAGGCAGACACTGCATTTACAGACAACACTTCAAGTACTAATTAGCTCAGCTGTGTTAACCAGTGGAGATGGACACAGACACACACCTCCTCTCCCATTATATAAGTAGTTTACAGTCGCTCACTGCTACCCTGTCTCTAGAGTAGGCCTACATCAACGCAGGTGCCTCACTTAGTGCAGTGTCCAGAGGGCTTTAGAACCTCCACAACCACCTCTGAGCTGAACAGACAAACTCCAGACAAAATAGTTCCAAAGCACCACAAACTGCATTACCATCACAGAAAATATACTGTTTTTTTCCTGCATTGGTTTATGAGTCATTATGCATTATTACATAGTCTATGTCATGGAAATGATGACAGACAATGCATCAGAATAGAGCCACATCAGATATACAGGAGATGTGCCATGTCTGGAATACATTCAGCCACTGTGGCATATGCAGAGATTTAAGATAATATCACCCAAATGGTACAAGGACAGACTGTCTGAGCACCCTCTTAGATAACACACATCCGAAGGTTATAATATGAGTCTGAAAACATCCATGGTGTTGGTTGTCAGATAATATGTGAGCTACGATAACATAAACAGTATGTATGTATTTATTCTCAACCGTCTCAATTAATCAGTTCCGCTGACACAGATTGATAACTTTGAAATTCACATCTTGTGTAAAAATATGCATTAGAGCAAAAAGCCTTGACAAGCAATGAATCATCACTAGTTACCACCACAGCCACAATGTCATAAACCCCACCCATTTCTACAATTTGATTTTAAACCCAACCTTAACCACACTGCTAACCTTATCCCCAACCCTAAATTGAGACCAAAAAGCTATATATTTCATGAATTTGTACGATATAGCCAATTTTTTTACTTTGTGGATGTGGTAACTAGTTGAAACCCAAGCAATGGGCTTGTGTAACTGGGAAATGATGAAGGCATACTACTGTCAAAGTACAAAGTCAGTAGTTTGTCACTGGGATCACGCCACACATGTCACTGTAAAATGTGACAACATAGCCACGAGGCACTAGCTAACACCGTGCTGGTGCATACAGTATGTCTGAATTCATGTTGACCCATTGACCTGCCTCGTTGTTTTGACCAGTCACAGCGTACTTGTCACTGCGGTTTGCTTGTAAATAGTGAAAATCGTTTCAGGCTCTTCAATAGTTATTTTACACTATTTTTGGTCTTGTTCGCCAAATTTTCTTTCCATGGGTCACATACTTTTTTAAATTTCCTATGTCATGTGTCATTGTGTTGTGTCAGATGGAGCACATATTTGTGTATTTTATATTTAGAGGGCTTCCATATTTTGTGAGATCTACCTTTGGAGAACAGTCTGTGTGTGTTCAAAATCACACCATATTCCCTACATACTGTAGTTCATGGAAATTAGACCCTATTCCTTTCATCTTTTATCCCATTGACTGACTACTCTACGTTTAAAATGGCACCCTATTCCCTGGGCAGTTCGCAATAGGGAATATGGTGCTATTTCTGTGAATAGGGTGCCATTTCGGACAAAGTCAATGGGGAAAAAGACTCAGAACTCTTCAATCTGCACAGTACTCATGTACATCAGTACAGATAATTACACAAATTGTAGTCCTTACTGGACCTTAAATAGAACCGTAAATAGATGTCATAGATAGAGGAAGTACTAAAGGGAACTGGCCTCGATCCATAAATCTAGATGTGTGAGGCCAATTCAAAAACACATGACCTTTAGACTGCACTGTGGTATAAATAAATGGAATTGTTTCAGCTAGCCTTCACTTTGACACGATGGCAGACATACATTTCAGGTTTCAATTTGCTATGTGTGAACAAATGTCAAGACCATCATTTTTTCTCAACTCCTTTGTGACAGAGGAATGCCATTCTTTCTCCTTCTGTCTTGCACCCCTCACTCTCTCAATCTCTCTATTTCTATCTATTTTTGAAAGACAATAAAGTCATTCAAGTGTTAAAGGGGAAATCTGCAGTTTAAACAATAACAAAGAAACCCTGCCACTGCTTCGGTAAAAAGCTGAGGAATGGGGCTGGAGAAATGCAACCACTCTCAAATTGAAAAAGCAGAGGGTGCAGGCACATATCCACATCAACAGGACCCGCAATGGAGAAGGTGGAATGCTTCAAATTCTTTGTCAAACACTTCACTGACAATCTGAAATGGTCCACCCACACAGACCGCAGGAAGCTAAAGAAATTTGTCTTGGCCCCTAAGACCATCAGAAACTTTTACAGATGCACAATTGAGAGCATCCTGTCGGGCTGTATCACTGTCTGGTATTGCAACTGCACCGCCTGCAACTGCAGGGCTCTCCAGAGGGTGGTACGGTCTGCCCAAAGCATCATTGGGGGCACACGACATGCCCTCCAGGACACCTACAGCACCAGACACAGGAAGGCCAAAAAGATCATCAAGAACATAAACCATATGAGCCACGGCCTGTTCACCACACTGTCATCCAGAAGGTGAGGTCAGTACAGGAGCATCAAAGCTGGGACTGATCGACTGAAAAACAGCTTCTATCTCAAGGCAATCCGACTGTTAAATGGCCTGTTAAATGGCCATCAATTACCGGCTACCATTCGGCTACTCAACCCTGTACCTTAGAAGCTGCTGCCCTAAATAAGTAGACATGGAATCACTGGTCACTTTAATAATGGAACACTAGTCATTTTAATGTTTACATGCTCCTTTACTCATCTCATATGTAAACTCAGCAAAAAAATAAATGTCCTCTCACTGTCAACTGCATTTATTTTGAGCAAACTTAACATATGTAAATATTTGTATGAACATAACATGATTCAACAACTGAGACACAAACTGAACAAGTTCCACAGACATGTGACTAACAGAAATGGAATAATGTGTGCCTGAACAAAAGGGGGGGGGTCAAAATCAAAAGAAACATTCAGTATCTGGTGTGGCCACCAGCTGCATTAAGTACTGCAGTGCATCTCCTCCTCATTGACTGCACCAGATTCACCAGTTCTTGCTGTGAGATGTTACCCCACTCTTCCACCAAGGCACCTGCAAGTTCCCTGACATTTCTGGGGGAATAGCCGTAGCCCTCATCCTCCGATCCAATAGGTCCCAGATGTGCTCAGTGGCATTGAAATCCAGGCTCTTCGCTGGCCATGGCAGAATACTGACATTCCTGTCTTGCAGGAAATCACGCACAGAACGAGCAGTATGACTGGTGGCATTGTCATGCTGGAGGGTCATGTCAGGATGAGCTTGCACGAAGGGTACCACATGTGGGAGGAGGATGTCTTCCCTGTAATGCACAGCGTTGAGATTGCCTGCAATGACAACAAGCTCAGTCCGACGATGCTATGACACACCACCCCAGACCATGACGGACCCTCCATCTCCAAATCGATCCCGCTCTAGAGTACAGGCCTCGGTGTAACGCTCATTCCTTCAACGATAAACTCGAATCCGACCATCACCCCTGGTGAGCAAAACCGCGACTCCTCAGTGAAGATAACCTTTTGCCAGTCCTGTCTGGTCCAGAGACGGTGGGTTTGTGCCCATAGGCGACATTGTTGCCTGTGATGTGTGGTGAGAACCTGCCTTACAATAGGCCTACAAGCTCTCAGTCCAACCTCTCTCAGCCGATTGTGGACAGTCTGAGCACAGATGGAGGGATTGTGCGTTCCTGGTGTAACTCGGGCAGTTGTTGTTGCCATCAAAACAAGGTTTTCGACTCTGTCAATCACCACATCCTTATCGGCAGAATCGTTAGCCTTGGTTTCTCAAATGATTGCCTCGCCTGGTTCACCAACTACTTCTCTGACTTCTCAGTTCAGTGTGTCAAATCGGAGGGCCTGTTGTCCGGGCCTCTGGCAGTCTCTATGGGGGTGACACAGGGTTCAATTCTTGGACAGACTCTCTTCTCTGTATACATCAATGATGTCACTCTTGCTGCTGGTTAATCTCTGATCCACCTCTACGCAGACGACACCATTCTGTATACTTCTGGCCCTTCTTTGGACACTGTGTTAACAACCCTCCAGACGAGCTTCAATGCCATACAACTCTCCTTCCGTGGCCTCCAATTGCTCTTAAATACAAGTAAAACTAAATCCATGCTCTTGAACCGATTGCTGCCTGCTGCTGCCCGCCCGTCCAACATCACTACTCTGGACGGTTCTGACTTAGAACCTACAAATACCTAGGGGTCTGGTTAGACTTTAAACTCTCCTTCCAGACTCACATCAAACATCTCCAATCCAAAGTTAAATCTAGAATTAGTGGACTAGTGGATTTACAAAGTAGCCTAACCTCAATATGATGGCTTGTTACACAATGGTAAGGGGTGGGGAAAGATAAAGAGTGGGAGAGACAAAGAGAGTGGACTTATCGTACATACATTTGGAAACTATGCTCACCGTAAATATTAATATTTAGCTCCCTAACAACCGCTAATTTGGAAGTAGAAAGGCCTTCTTGGTGTTCTAAGTTTTCATAACTGTGACCTTAATTGCCAACCATCTGTAAGCTAGAAATTCAACATATATTTACGAGCAGGTGTCTTTCTCTGTCGTCTCTCTGTTGAAACCACTAGATCCATCTATGACGAGTAGTTAAATGTAAGGTCTCTTGTTGTCCACCAGAGGTCCCAATGTCCTTCTTAGTTGTAAGCTTCTTTTGTTCTGGAGTGTTCTTAGAATGAATACATCAGGAGTGTACCTGATGAGAGGGAACTGCTCTTCCCTGCTGTCTTTGTCATTTATCATAGACCTCTTCACAATACCCAGCTGCAGAATGAGAATGTGTGGTCTATTATTCACCTTCTTCTGGTCTTGTAGTTTGAACCATTTCAATGCGTGGACCACGTCCTCACATTCTCTGGTCTCACCATGTTCAGCCATGTAGCCACCTCTCCACTCTGTCTGGTCTGGTAGAGTCTAACCATTCGTGACGTCTGGCTTACACCGTCCACCTGCTTGGTTGGTATTTAAATTCTCAGTGAATTTAAATTATGGCTTACACCATCATTTGGACACAAAGTCAGACCTCATTACGGGTGTGGTTTAGTTAGTGTAAAACAAACATGAGAAACCATTATCTCATTAGAAGACTAAACTCACATTGCTATCTTTTCACAAATAGTTTCATTTTAATCATATAAGCATTACAACATTTAAATGTAAATCTGATATTTACATTGTGAAAGCTCTTAACATTACAATGTTTCCGTTATAACATCTTTCTGATCATTTTAATGACATCACAAAATATATATTCATTTTCCATTTTCCATCTGTCATCATTCCCAACATTCTATATGTTAGAAATGCTGTTTCATTGTCCGTTGTTTGATGTTGAAGTTTTGGCGGCACAGTCTCTCTGTGTAACACAGCAGACATTCCATTCTCCCAAACTAATGAGCCAAAGGAAGAGTTTCTGCAAGGTATTTACGACCAGGTGTCATAAAACTGGCCCAACTCCATCCTTCTCCCCCTCTGCGGCAGAGGGAGAGCTCTGTAGAGCTCATCCAGTGTAACCTGACCTTTAGGATCCTTGCAGGAGTCATGACACACATGACTGGGATTACAGATATTCTGGTCACATATACCTTAAAAAGGTTGATGTGTGGATCAGAAAACCAGTCAGTATCTGGTATGACCCTTATTTGCCTCATGCAAAAGGCTAGTGGAATGTTGTGCCACTCATTACATTTACATTACATTTAAGTCATTTAGCAGACGCTCTTATCCAGAGCGACTTACAAATTGGTGAATTCACCTGAAGTGGATATTGGATATTGGAACTGGAACACGCTGTCGTACACATCGATCCAGAGCATAACACACATGCTCAATGGGTGACATGTCTGGTGAATATGCAGGCATGAAATAACAGGGACATTTTCAGCTTCTGGGAATTGTGTACAAAACTTTGCGACATGGGCATTATCATGCTGAAAGATGAGATGATGGCAGTGGAAGAATGGCATGACGATGGGCCTCAGCTCTCGTCACGGTATCTCAGCAAACCGCTCACCCACACAATGCCTTACTGTCTGCTGTCTGCCCTGTACAGTTGAAACTGGGATTAATTTATTAACCTCTCTGGGAAATGTGGGACGCTTGCGTAACTTTTGTAATACAATTTGAGGTATTTGTTAATGTAAATAATCGATACAATTGAAGACGGGATGATCTGTGTTCAATACCGGAGGAAAACAAACTGTAGCTAGCTTTCTGGTCACGCGCCCCTGTCTAACAGTACACTACAAGTGACCCTCGTTCTGAACCTGGCAACTTCTTCATTACACAAAGGAAAAACCTCAACCAATTTCTAAAGACTGGTGACATCCAGTGGAAGCGGTAGGAACTCCAAGAAGGTCCCTTAGAAATCTGGATTCCCAATGAAAACTCATTGAAAAGAGAGTGACCTCAAACAAAATAAATCTGAATGGATTGTCCTCTGGGTTTCGCCTGCTGAATAAGTTCTGTTATACTCACAGACATGATTCAAACAGTTTTAGAAACTTCAGATTGTTTTCTATCCACATCTACCAATAATATGCATATCTCATCTTCTGGGGATGAGTAGCAGGCAGTTGAATTTGGGCATGCATTTCATCCGGACGTGAAAATACTGCCACGTCACCAAGAAGTTAACACTTGTGTTGTCAGAAATGACCCACCATTATGTTAAACAGCAGAGAAAACCACCTAAATTATATTTTTTCAACTTGACATTTGATGACTTTTCCTTCTTCGGCTATAAAAAGTGCTATCTCTTGCTAAAACATGTTTTAACCTATGCAGTACCTTTTTAACAATAATAATAATAAACCTCTACTTTAGGAAAGAAAACAATTATGACAGGTGTGTTGTAATAAAAACGAGTTGTGTCCACTGATTAAATGCAGTTTTTCTGCATTGTGAAGAGGGAAAACCCAGATATTGACAAAGTTTGTTATGAATGACTGGTTGTTTCTTCATGAAAAATAGTTTTGGGGTTTAAAATTCAATTAAGATGCTTTATTTTAGGGGTTTAGTGAAGGCGAGTCATTTGTTACCCTTAGGACAAGGTGAGTATACAGAATGTTAAGACTACACAAGGGTTAAGAGCACACTTCTCCAATGTGCCAGTGACCATGAAAGGTGAGCATTTGCCCACCAAAGTCGGTTACGATGTCAACCTGCAGTCAGGTCAAGGCCCTCTTGAGGAAGATGAGCAGCAGACCTTGAGACGGTTTCTGACAGTTTGTGCAGAAATAATTTTTGAGTTGTGCAAACCCACCGTTTCATCAGCTGTCAGCTGAGTTGATCAAACAAATCACAGCACAGATTGATGGGTACACTTCCTGATTTTACTTTGTGCTTTTACTGTCACACCCTGATCTGTTTCACCTGTTCCTGTGATTGTCTTTACCCCCTCTAGGTTTTGCTTATTTTCCCCGGTGTATTTATCCCTGTGTTTCCTGTCTCTCTGTGCCAGTTCGTCTTGTATGTTTAGTCAAGTCAACCAGCGTGTTTGTCCCGTACTCCTTTTCTATTCTCTTTTTATAGTCCACCTGGTTGTGACCCCTGCCTGACTCTGGACTACTTTCTTGCCTGCCTGTTTATCCTGCCTGCCCTGACCGTGATTCTGCCTGACCTTCGGTACATATTTGACTCTGAACTGGTTTGACCTTTTTGCCTGTCCACGACCATTCTCTTGCCTACCCCATTGGATTAATAATCATTGTAAGACTCCAACCATCTGCCTCCTGTGTCTGCATCTGGGTCTCGCCGTGTGCCTTGATATTTACGTCCTGCTTTGCTCCTGTGGGTACACTCGCCATGGCCGGCAGTCCACACATTATGCTATCATTGTCTTGAATGGGAACCCCACAGTTCGATTCAACGAGGGGATTCAATAAATCTGCCACGGGCGAACGGGTAGGCGTGTTTTTCACGTGAAGTTTTGGAACCGGGTTGCCTCCCAGGCATGAGTCAGCTAATTAAATAATGAGCAGGATTCTGTGGGAATATCTCAATTGCATACTCCGCGCGTCGTGTCTCCTTGTCTCCTTCTCAAAACACATTGGATGAGAAAGACAGAAGTCCGTCCTCTGGCTTTCTAATCTATTGTGTAGGCGAGAGGACACAAAGAGTACGCAATTGGGATCTTCTCTGTGTTTTACATAACACAATGGTTCTCAAACCTTACCTAGAGAACTACCATTCTATAGGTTTCCATCCTCCAACCCTAATCAAGCTCACCTGTCGGGGTGAAAATCTACATGACGTTTGAGCTCCAGGAACATGTTTGTAAATCCCTGCTCTAACCAATGCTGAGTGACAGTGTGAATGGCATGCTAACGGTGTAATTGTTGTTTTAAAATAACATTAAATAGTCTATAACAAAATTTAATTGATTTATTGAAAATGTTATTCAACTTCCTGGAATCCAATGTAGCTGCTATTCGGGTCAGGGGAGTCGGATGTACGGTAATTGCTGCAACCACAGAGGCTGGAAGTAAACGTTGTTGGCCTCGACCTAGTTGTTATCCCCTCAGCATCCACTCCAGGGGGATCCAATAAGAGGCCAGTCTGTACTGTCTAGAGAGGTGGAAAAAACAGTATAATATATGACAATGTTTTATACAACAATCAAGATAATAAATAGGCCTATACAACATCAAATATTACAGGCTCGGGGAACATTAAACATATTCATTTGTAAGCTGTATTGGTTATGGCACAATACATGTACATTAGGTAGGTTAGCAGATGCTCCTATCCGGTGACTAACAGGAGCAGTTAAGATTGAATGCCTTGCTCATGGGCACTCAGACAGATTTTTCACCTTGTCGCCTCAGGTATTTGAACCAGCAAACCTTTTTTTTCCTGGCCCAAAACTAACTGAAAGGGTACCTGCCACAATACTAGTGATGTCTCTCTCGGTCTTGTATTCTTGAAGACTGTGTAGCCAACTCATTGTTAGTGGTCATAGTGTGAGGCTGTTTTTCTTCCTGTTGTCTATGGTTTTACAGGCTAATTAGGATATTATTGGTATAAAAGCTAGACTGGCAATTGCAAGCAACATGTTCTTCTCAACTACCACTATTGACTTTATACTTCTTACACTGTTTGGTAATATAAACTATTGTTAAAAAAAGACCTAGATTGTGAAGTGCATCCTATACATTCTATTTCTATGGCAAGCATCCACTCGTTTTAGACATGTTTCACCTAGCCATCATGTTATCATTGTCAGACAAACCTAAAGGGGACCTCAGTAGCCAGTTGCATTATGGGGTGTAGGCAGGATACACAAAAATACAGTTGGAAGGGTGTCATTAGGTAGGCAATATATTTTCATCTTAGAGAATAATATAAATATATTGTGAGTAATATTAGGCAAACCACTTATGCTTCAGAGAGCTTGCCATTTGGACCTTCAGGTGTGTCACGTCGTATCCAGCTGATCCTGGGCATTCTGAAGAAAGTCTCCATCACACCAGGATTGATGAGAGAATGCATCTGAGTGTTTAGTTACACACGCCATCTTCTGCTGCATCGTCAGTCTGATGTTCTACCTCCTTCATTACCGGAATAAACTGGTCCCATTCCCGACACCACCAGTCACTGTGATCATTTCTCTCATCTGCAAATGGAACAACTCAGCCTCAGTATGATATAGCTCAAACCGATATGGCACAAGAGTACCATTCTGAAAATGGTCTCTGACTTCCTCTTCATTCTTAATCTGACATTCTTTACTCTAACTAAATTTTATGAGGGCTGTAAACACTGTAAGCAGAAAATATTGTTGTTTACATCTTTCAACCAACCCCACCTCAGAAGTTACGATCTAAGTCCTGACTCATGGCGCGCATTAATCTACTTCCAGGATTTCAATACGAAAATAACTAAATACATTGGTAAAAATGTGCCAATGTACTAAAATAAATTTGCTGGAAAATTGTGCAGAGAAAGTCATTACAAGGACTATTGTGGTCTTGGGAGGCCAAGCGATGTGTTTTGGGAGGTATTTATTATGGACTTTGACTTTACATGGGATTTCTATGGGGAAGGCGGGGGTAGAATCAGTTTATTATCTACTGTACATGTAAAAACTGACTGGGTTACTGAAATATGACCAGGTAATTGTTCTAAAGTGCCCAGAAGTGTTTTTGGATGAACCTCCCCTTTAAAAATGTATGTTTTAAGTGTGGACATTGGATTCACTTGGATATTCTAACCAGCTGAAATATGGTGGAGATGATTCTGACATCATTTCACTCATAACATGGCTCTCGTACTTGGGATGAAAATGTGCTCGTCATCCAAATGTAGTCATTCGTTTCAATCGTAACCCTAAACACAAGACAGCCCATAGTCATATCTAAGACATCTGCTGTTTAATGCATGTCCACTCCACAGAAACATGATGTAATGGGCTAGCCAGGTTACTTATTAATGTACTAAAAATATCTGCGCCCGCGACAGCAGCCGGAGACCCTGAGGTGAAGCGGCTCATCCTGATGGGGACTCTAATGGCACTCAGCACTCATTCCTCTCACCACTTACCTGACACACTCTTCCAAAGCCCAGGTTGCTACTACAATCAATACTCTTCCAGTCCAGTGCTAAGGTAGTCAATGACAACCATTGGTTGCTCCATTGTGGTGCTCCTGTTTTTTTGAAAGGCCAGTGACCTGTGATACTGTACGTGGATACCTGACCCTGGGGGCTGAAAGGACCCCGGATCTCGTCACCAGCTGAAGGGGTTTCAGGAACCGCAGGCAGCGCTCTGATGCTGTTGGACACTGATTGACCTTGTGAAGGTTTAGAGAGGGCTAGCACAGTTTCTCCTCTCAGTCCACCCAGTGGTAATGGAAAGAGTGGGTGGGAGGGCTAAGGTCTTCTCCAGACCTAATTGCTGGGCTTGGGTTACCAAGACATGATGGCAGTCTCCATGATGGTAATGTAATAGGATAATAAAGGCTATTAGATCTGAAACATGAGTCAGTTAATATGCAGAATGTATGGGAGGGGAATGGCTGGGTTGAACCTTAGTGAATGGCTTACATTTGGTGACCCTTGAGTAAGATCTCACAAGGTCACAGACAGAGTCACAGATAACAGATAGAGGGTGTGATGGAAGGAGTAGGATAGAGAGACATACGGCTTTTATAACATTGGCCCCATTATAATAACCAAAATAGTCCATATTAACTCCAATACTACATCATATTTATTTCAAAACATGATTTTGTATGGTCCATCTAAAGGCGAACATTGTATGTGGGTTTGTTGTGTAAAAATGTCACCCTTTAAGGAGGAGGAGGACAGGCATTTCAGTCCTTAACTGTAATACTGTACACACTCTCTAATAGAAGCTGAGAAAATACAGTAGGGCTTAGCTTCTCTTCACAAAACTTTCATGCCTTGATTTAAGTTAAATAATTGCAGTTAAAAATTGATAGGAGTATGTCATTTTTATTTTCAGCATGTATAGGGTATCTGGTGAGAAACGTGTTCCACTTTTTTCCCATGCAAGACAAAACATTCACCAAATGAAAAATGCAATTATAAAGGTTTAGCAAAGCAAGGCATATGTATCTTGGGTGCAGCTAAACATAGAGGCTTACACACGGTAATCCTTGGGAAGAATGCTTTGCTTACAGTCTTGTTGACGCGTGATACATGACTATTTGACTATTGAAAATAGGCTACTGACATCAGAGGAAGCGGTAATTACGACAGATTTATGTTCTCCTGGGGTGACAAAGCCAAAAAGACCCATATAGACGATCATTAGTGGATGATTACTCTCCCTGATCCTTCGATCGACAGAGCAGCAGCCCTTCATTGTATGATTTCTGTCTACGTTACAGATGATGTCCTTTCCAATAGTACCAATAATATGCATATCCTTGCAACAGGGCCTGAGCTACAGGCAGTTAGATTTGGGTATGTCATTTTCGGCGAAAAGCGGAAAAAAGGGGAGGATCCTTAATTAAATAAAGGTTAAATAAAAACGTAAAAATCCTGAGGATATAACTATACCACTGTTGTTTTGGTACATGCATATGTTTCTTGTTGCTTTATAAACCTTACTTCTTATTATCCTGCCCGGCTGTCCGAGGCTGTTCTACTAAACTGTATAAATATATATATTTTTTTACATTTAGCAGACACTCTTATCAAGAGCAATTAGGGTTATGTGCCTTGCTCAAGGGCACATCGGTAGATTTTTTCATCTAGTAGAATCAGAGATTTGAACCGGTGACCTTTCGGTTGCTGGCCCAACACTCTTAAACGCCAGGCTACCTGCCGCCCTGCTTTGCTAAACCTATGTCTTGTTGTTGCTCTTCACAGTTACACCTTAGGAAGTCCTGGTCTGTTTCAATAATGAGTGGGGCTCCCCGCTCAAAGCATAACCACTCAAAAAGCTCTGCTATACATCAGGTTTTCTGCCACTACGTCTGTAGTGATTGTACATCAAGACCTATTTGTCTGTCAAAATCTACTTGACACCAAGGTCAAGAGACGATTGAAAATTAGTGATGCACCGATATGACATACCAATACCAATACCGATACCAATATCAATACCAATATCCAGTATTTTCCTAGGCCGTCATTGTAAATAAGTATTTATTCTTAAATGACTTGCCTAGTTAATAAAGGTTAATTAAGGTTACACACTCACACGTCAAGCCTGCTCCCCCTCCCTGGCGCCAGGCTCCCCAGCATTACGCACTCCTGCCACCATCATTATGCACACCTGCCTTCCCTCGTCATGCTCATCAACAAATTATCACCTGTTTATTACCTCCCCTATATTTGTCATTTCCCCAGCTCTGTCCCACACTGCTACATTAATGTTCGTATGTCGTTATGTTACCCGGTGCTGACCGTGTTCCTGTCTTGTTCCATGTCTGTTCCCAATTAAATGTTGACCACCCGAACCTGCTTCTCCACTCCAGCGTCGGTTCTTACACACACAAACACACACCACACTGACCCCCAAAATATTTTGTTGGCACTTACTTATGTCCCCATTACCAGTAAAGCACAATCAAAGCCTATTTCTTTCAATTACACGCTGTGCTGTTTTGTTGTTCATTTGTTCAGTTGTTTCATTCTCAACCAGGATTTCTATGGAACGCCGTTTGGGTCTTTGCGTGTCAAAAAAGATATACGTAAAATAACACTATTTGGTGTGTCAAATACGCTTGTTGACCAATCAGGACCTGAATATGACTGCACGTTACCTAATAATTTAATGCGTTCATTCATTTTTTACGAAGTTATTACACATTGATTACACTGTCACTCATATTTCATGTGTCACAACGAATTATCGATACGTAAGCTATGATGCTGGTAAAGTTGTCTCGCACACCTACAGTGCTGGTCATAAAAAAAGGTAGCTAGCTCATGGATGCAAACAATGTTCTTCCCCAAAAACATAGCAAAATGACATAATCTGTTTCAGTAGCTATAGGTAGCTAGCTAACTATATATTTTGGTGTCATCATCTAAAATAACCCTAATTTATAAAATAGTTACTTTTTGATTAATGGTGGTCAGACCCATCTATGTGAAGCTAGCCACAATAAGGATTAGTCACAATAGTGGACTTTGCGGTTAGCCTTCAAAATAAAAACATGTCATTGACAGTGATGCAAATTAATAAAAATAGTAGAATTATGCCGTAATTGAATAGATCACGCTAAACGAGTTTGGAATGTTGTAATATAAAAAAAAGACAAAAATATCTTAATTTGACAAAAATCTGTTGAAATCACACTGGATGTATTATACTTTAGAATTGCATTGGGGACATACATATTTCACTGTACAGACTTACCTATGGATTGCAGATCAATGACATGGGGTATCAGTCTACTCAGTGACACCCAGAAAACATTAGCATTGTAGCTCTTATTGTAGGACTCTGAAACAACTGTGAATTGAGACACATTTATTGTCAACCTATGTGTATTGAACACTACTCCCGAGAAAAAACAACACTGCGTGAATGTTTTGGAGGAGGATGTTGGGAATAAATATCTTGGGTATCGAGTACACTGATACCTCATTTCATTGATCTGCAATCCTTAGGTAAAGCTGTATAGTGCAATATGAATGTCTATACACAACATAGGCTGACTGGGGATGTGATTTCACACAGTCACAGTCCCGCGATAAGAGCTATAACGCTAATATTTATGTAAACTCTTCACAGTTGTGTTCTGTGAGTGTCACCGAGTAGACAGATACCCCCATTTCATTGCTTCCCATTCCAACCGTGTTTAACATTATCTAGTCTAAATATGGCATGATTCCACCAATTGAAACCTTCTGCATCACTTTCCAATAGGTACTTTTATTTTGAAGGCAAACTGCAAATTATACTATTGTGCCTAATCCTTATTGTGGCTAACTTCACAACACATAACCCGGCCTGGTTGAGCCGGGTTAAAGTTAGCTTTGGGCAACAGGGTTAAGGGGTTAAGTAGCTGGCTAGCTGTTTATTTTCATGAACTGAAGTTCAATTTCAATAGGAGAACAACAAGTGCCTACCTAGCTAATACTTACTCACAAGGATTTCTAAATCATTGCTAAGAATAATGAAAATGATTGCAGTTTCTACTGGTTGAACAAATAACGCTTTCTGACCAACGCGGTATTGTAAACACATCGTGGCCGGTGTTTGCTTGTTTGCAGACTTTTTTGTACAGCTTTGACAGTGCTACTGATAGTAGTGGTGGCGCTTGGCTTGCACATTCAAATTCATAACACAAAACGTTCTATAATAGAACTGTGTTATTTGACGTGTCAAATTAAAAGCTTATTTAAAAGGGTCAAATAGTGTTATTTGACTTGTATCGTTTTTGACATGCAAAGACCCAAACGGCGTTCCATAGTATGTATGTTGTGAAGCTAATAGAAGTGACGCTATTACTGTGTAACTCCGGTAGGGCCACATCTGAAAAATAGCGCACTTGGTAGTGTGTACTGGTACTCGACCAGTCGGCGAAAGATAACATCACCCATGACAGAGAACAGTTGATTGTCAAGGGCAATGAATTCCATTATCTTGGCATTAATGGATTTGACCTTTGAGTTGTCTCGCTGAAATGTTATTTTCCTCTTTCAAGTAACTGCTCGACTTGTTGACTGCTTGATCCACACAGCAGACTTTGTGGGCTAGGTTAGGAATGCTGTGTTGCATGTGTAGCGCAAAATTTTGCGTGGCATTCTTACGTCATGTTATATAGGTATGCCCGTCAGCTTTGACATCGGTTTTTCACGCCGTTAAACTAGACATCGGGCCGATACCGATGTTGCCATTTTTAGCTAATATCGGCCGATTTCGATATGTTCATCCATATATCGTGCATGCCCATTGAAAATAGATACATATTTCTGAACCAATTGTTTGTATTGAGTTTTGAGGATTGTGTTCAATGCAGGCCCTTGGACTGCAAACGTATGGACTGCACCTTGCATTGTTTTTCCTTTTCACTTGTTGTAGCTGTATTAATTCATGTCTAAGTGCTGTTGTCTGTACAATTGTCTTTTACAATGTCGTTGGTTATGTATGTCTGTTGTTGTGTGTCTGTCACATTCTGACCATAGTTCTGTTATTTTGTTCTTTGTTTTAGTATATGTTTGTTTTTCTATGTTGGTTTTTGTGTTTGGCCTAGTATGGTTCTCAATCAGAGGCAGGTGTCGTTAGTTTTCTCTGATTGAGAATCATACTTAGGTAGCCTGGGTTTCACTTTTGGTTGGTGGGTGTTTGTTTCCATGTGAGTGTTTTGGCCACACGGTACTGTTGCGGTTTTGTATATTCACATTGTTTTTTTCTGTTTAGAGTTCTGAGTTTTTATTTAAAAATCATCATGAACACTTACCATGCTGCGCTTTGGTTCGATCCTTACTCCTCCTCAGACGAAGAGAAGGAAATCCATTACAGTGTCATAGCTTTACATTATGTATAATTCCTGTATGTTGTTCTATGCTGTCTGCAATGTAGCTGAATGCAATTCACTGCGATTGTTTGCCCAGCAACAATTGTCCCTTGGGGAGAATGTTTATTGCGTGTCATTTTAGAAAGCTTGTGCCAAGGATGTAGGTCATAGGGCCTGATCCTACACACACGCCTTTCAAACTAAAATATGCCTTTTATCACAGATTTCTTTTTAAACTGTATTTTTACAGACAGGAAGGAGACGCGCAATATGAATGGTCTGCCTGGACCAGGAAGTGAATCCCAGTCTATGGAGCAGGGATAACATTTCGACTAGAGTTAACATCGTTACCCACTCAGCCAAACTCACATCATATCTTCTTGTACATCACTTCTCAAGAGCATATCAGTTGGGTGAATGTGTTGAAAAAAAACAGAAGTGTTTTGGTGGAAATAAAGTGGTTGAATATGAGGGTTAGGGGGAACAAAGCGATGTAGACTGTAGGCATGGTGTCAGTTGACAGGAACTCAACGACATGGTGGGAACCAACTGCTTCCCAAAGGCTTTTAAAGAACATGAACTAAGTCCTAGTAGGGGAGGCACAAAAGAGAGAAGAAACATTACCATCACTTGAAAAGATAACTCTCGCGGCGTAGATTCCTACTAGCTTGCCTTCAAAGTGAGTAAAGGGGTTCAGTTTCTAAACAGTCCCTTGAGCTGGACCAATGCTTTCACTCCTACTTTCTGTGTCATGTTGTCTTTCGCTGTCTTTTTTTGTTTATTTCTTTTGTGTGTTTTGCCACTGAGGCTTCATAGAGGCGTCATGCTAAACAGGATTGCGAAGCTGAAAAGGAAATATCCAATACCGCTGTGATTTCTCTTGGCTTTTTTTGGATGATTTTTGACGTGTCCTTTCTTTGTGCTGAGGTAACAGGATCAAGACCACAAAAACAAATTCATGTAATTCAGTGGTTTTGGTGCAGCCTAGTTAAACATCAACCTGTCTTCTATACATATCTTGCTTGGATTTATTGATTCCTTTTCGATTACAGGACTTTGTGTGCGTGTTTGAGTGTGTTTTTGTCCGTCTGTGTGTGTAATTAGATTCTACATGACAATATTTGTTTTCTAGTGCCATGTATGTATTGACAGCAAAACCCCCACTGTTGTTGTGTTTGTCCCCAAGCAAATATCTCTTGCTTCTCCCTCATCCCCTCTCCTGGTGCAGCATATTCCTCTCTTGTTCTACTCCACGTTCTGTACACACCATCTGTCAATACTGTTTATGAAGGGATGCTCTTGCTAACGCCTTAGTTATTACCCCACAGGCCTTATATGGTCCTAGCCTTAGCAATCGGACATCCGTGTGCGTAGGGACCACACAACATGGCAGCTCTATGAGTATGGGATAAGGTGCACCCATTGACCAGTGTAATAGTTTGATTGGGGCAGATCAATCAGTCAAGCCTCCTCACCCATCAACTCCCTGGTGGAACTGCAGAGATGCTGCTGTTCATTTAGGTTACCAACCTATTTTTGCTGATTTAAGTATTATTTATTTATTTCCTTCTGAGTATACTCGTTTCTTGATTATTTATTGAAGTAGCTTGTTATTTTATGGTCCATAACAGCTGTGATCATACTTGAGGCCCTTGAGACATCCGCAATGATTAACTTCTTTATATTTTGATTGAGACCCACCATTTGAATCAACTGATTGCACTAAGGACTACTGAAGTATCCCAATGCACTATTCTACATTGTGGCTAATGTGCTGACACAATAGTTGATTAAATTGCATTAATCAGCCAATTGTAACATGTTGTAATAGCAGGGACTGCTGATACGATCATCAAGCTAATTTGTGTGAACAGGCTCCACACATACTTCTTGTTAAACACCTGCCCCAAAGAGACAAAATCATGTCCTCTCTACTGTCATCACCTGCACCAATGTGAAGCCTAACTATCCATTAAGGTCTTGATGTGCTGATTGTAATTCAATTGATTGCCTCCTGTGTTACACATAATCTGATCTTTCAAGGAGTTGATTGATATGTGTTATAGAAGACTCCCATGTGAATTAACTGGAAGTGTCACGTGTAAATGTTCTATTATCCAATGAATATGACACATTGTGTTAAAAAGTGTGAAACTATATGGTTCAGTGAAAAAGTGAAACATTTGAGGCTTCTTGAATTAAGTTTAACAGTACTTCCTCAATAACTATCTTGGATACAGATTGTAAATGTATGCAAATCATGCTTCCCCCAAATTACCTTTTTTTATGGATTTAATTTGAGGACGATCCAAAACATCCTAACATTCATGTTTTTCACTCTCACTGCGTAACGAGTGGTCATGAGTAGTGTTACATTTGTGTCACCAAACTGATATGACTGTAGAGACAACCTTTCTTAGTCTAACACTTGACCTGTATCACTTTTGGCTAACATGCCTTGCCCATGTTAACTTTTCAATTCATCAATCTAAAACAAGCAGTCAGGCATACTGGTCATGATTCTGGCATCGCCTGGCTGACTGACGGCTCTGGCGGCTCCTGGCTGACTGACGGCTCTGACGGCTCCTGGCTGACTGGCGGCTCCTGGCTGACTGGCGGCTCCTGGCTGACTGGCGGCTCAGGACAGATGAGAGACTCTGGCAGCGCTGGGCATGAGGAAGGCTCTGGCAGCGCTGGACAGGCGGGAGCACCTGTAGGGAGGAGATGGAGAGACAGCCTGGTGCTGGGTATAGACCGGACCGTGAAGGTGCACTGGAGCTCTTGAGCACCCAGCCTACCCAACCTTACCTGGTTGAGTGCTCCCCGTAGCCAGGCCAGTGCGGCGAGGTGGAATATTCTGCACTGGGCTGTGCTGGCGAACCGGGGACACCATGCGTATGGCTGGTGCCATGTACACCGGCCCGAGGAGACGCACTGAAGACCAGATGCGCTGATCGACATTGCAGTTGGCAACTGCAGACTGACTGATCTACAAGTCACCCTGCATCCTAAATAACTACTCATCATTATTTGTCGATCAGTCAGTTAGAAATCGATGCTCTCGGACACAGCCATTGTCTCTCTTTTGTGAGTATATTGTATGATTTGTGTGTAACGCCATGGATTAGTCAACTGAGATTCTTAACATCTCCTTGGTATCGAATGATGAAAAGCTCATCAATAATCACAAGCTTTCATTGCACATCGTTCTTCATTGCCTTTACTGATAATATAACCAATACACCATGCTACTGTATTCTGACATGGCGTGCTACTGTATTCTGACATGGTATGCTACTGTACTATGACATGGCAAGGTACTGTATTCTGACAAGGCATGGTACTGTATTCTGACACGGAGTGCTACTGTGTTCTGACATGACGTGGTACTGTATTCTGACATTGCATGCTACTGTCTTCTCTCACCATTAGGTGTGGAAATGACTGCATCTGTTCGGCATCTTGTCGACTAGTACACCCATGATCACTTAGACCAGCTGGCTGTGTTTTCATTTGCATCCTTAATTTATGAGCCAAAAGCTTTCTCGATGCATAATGAACAGAGAGTCTTTGCTCTCATTAAGGAACCTCCCAACATGCAATGGGCCTTCTATTTCCATACATGTCTATCTAATGCATGTCTAACTACCTCAGCTGTGATATGTTTTGTTGCCATTTCTTTGTGTTACGTCAGATCAGGTTATTATTTACAGTTGCTATGCACAGTGAATAAAACCATCCATCTTTTACATTTTTGAAATGCAGAGAACATGAGTAATAGTGTATGGATCAAACAGAGAGCTTTCAGAACAATGTGATCGAGTTCTATGTTTCGTTGTTCATGTCAATCAAGGAAGTCCCCTCGCCTCCACTGTACTCCTGTCTCTGGGTATCTTTTGTCCTTTTCCACTCCCAAATAGGTGATGGCAGGTTAGTATAAAGCTAGAGTCCTTGATTGAAACAATAACAAAGCATTCATCCCACCTCTGTTATGGTAAAAAAAAAGCTGAGGGATGGGCCTGGAGACATATACCCACTCTCTAATTCATAGACAGAGCTATGGATGCAAGGACTGACCATCCATGGTATTAAAATTATAGTTGTAACCATGTTTTGAGGCTATATATACAGTGTTTATTTACATATACATTGTTGACAAACATTGCAGTAAAACAAGCTTATATTTTGGGTTCTGATTGGGTACGAAAGTTTAACTAAGCTCATGAGGAATTTACAAGAGTCAATGGGTATATATCATGAAAATATTTAAGTAAAAAAATATATGAAGAAACTAAGGATTCTAGCTTTGTCAACGGCTTCCTTTCTATGTTGACGCCATGAAAGTTGACAGGGACAATTGTATCGCAGATAAGTGCTCATGTTAAATGCATGAATCATGTAACAAAAAAAGGTTATGAACTTCACAAACTGCCATGTTGCTACTTCGAGGGTGCAAATTGGATAAACTTTGAAACTTGGGATGATGACGTTGATCTAAATAAGTGGCTATTTCAGGCCTGTTTCATCATGAAAAAACAGCTCACTTTTCCACTCAACTCGAGATAAACTCCTCTGTCGTGTCTACTTTCATGGATTTATCAGGCCTTGGACAAGAAGTGTTGGACGTAGCATCAGAGGGATTACAGTGAAGGAACCTCCACTGAGAGAGGCAAAGGCAAATCCCGGCATCAAGCTACACTGGAGCAATTATAAATTAGTCAGCGTCTGTATTAATCTCACGCGTAACACTTTGGACTCGTCGGTCGCTTGGCAGCTCAGTTACTTTGGCCCAGGCATCAAACCAAGGGGATGTTTTCAAACGGCTGACTGTAGGTGTTTCGGGCTAATGAGACGCTTGGCTAAGGCCACTGTTCAGATGGAGGGGTGTGTGTGTGTGTGTGTTTGCGTGTGTGTGTGTGTGTGTGCATGTAACCTTGTGTGTAATCTCTCAAAGACGCAAGGCCTCCTTTAACTGATTTAACTGAACTGTCAGGAAGACTACTTGAATACAGCTGGGGTGTGTCTTCATGTGTGAACTGATGAGCTTCTCAGGCTTATTCTGATTTCTATTTTTTTTTTTTGCGGAGCCACGTGGCCAGGGATGTAATGGATGGTAAAACACACATGGTAAAAGCTGATAAAGCACATTTTAATTTTTTAATAGAGTTTAACTCACCTTTTTATTTTGTTCATTAGTGTTTACTCACATATTATAGTGCTAATAGCGTTGAAGAAAAGCTCAGAATGCTTATATTCTTGATCTGAGTTCTAATCGCACCTGCCTCTTGTTCATTATGTTCGCCTGGCCCCCTGGATTTGTCCCGTGGGTTTGCCTTGCTAGCAGGACATTCACCACTCTCTTAAATGGCTAACTCCACCCACTCGCAAGTCGTGGCATGGGCCAAGGGCCAGTGAGACGTGAAATGAACTACCGCAGCTCGGACTCTGGCTCAGCAGACCAATGGCAAGTGGCTATACAAGTGGGCAACTATAGACGTCGCTAACAGACAAGTAGGTTTGTGAGATGCATCTGTGACTCCTGCCATGTCCACAGACATCCCCTAAACAAACAAGACAAATGAGTGCACAACTGGTAAATAGTCTCTTACAGATATCAGTCAGGAGGTTAGCTGGTTAGATTGTTATTTCGCCCTCCCGAATTGGTAGTTACAGACTTGTCCCATTGCTGGAACTCCCTTACGGACTCGGGAGAGGCAGAGGTCGAGAGCCATGCATCCTCTGAAACATGACCCAGCCAAACCACATTGCTTCTTGACACAATGCCCACTTAACCCAGAAGCCAGACGTGCCAATGTGTCTGAGGAAACACTGTACGACCATGTCTGCGTGCATGCCTCCGGCCCACCACAGGAGTCGCTAGAGCATGATGGGACAAGGACATCCCAGCCACCAAAACCTTCCCATAACCCGAATGACACTGGGCCAATTGTGCACCGTCTCATTGGTCTCCCGGTCACAGCCAGCTGCAACAGAGCCTTGACTCGAGCCAGGATCTCTAGTGGCACAGCTAGCACTACGGTGCAGTGGCTTAGACCACTGTGCCACTCGGGAGGCCCTCTGGTAGAGACTTCTGTTAGTACCGTAGTAGCTAACGTTAAAGGGAACGGGATAGAAGGATGAAGTAAGAAGCTAACGTTAAAAAGAGCCTGACCTCAGCAGGAACAAAAGATACTAAGATACTAAAGCTGCTAAGTTCTCATCACACCTTTGCTTTAAAGAGAGTACTAATGAGACAAACAGTTGTGTGGTAGACATAGGACACATTTTCTTAAGATCGACAACCTTTTCATCCGTTCGACAGGGGTGGATTTTTTATTTCGTCCAACTTTCAAGGAAAAGAAGCTAGGGGTGGGCCGAGGACTTAGACAAAATGTGTATCGTAACGGATATGGGGATTTATCCGAATAGAATTATCATGTAATCATTTTTTGTAATTATCTGTGATCGGAAAAACAGTCATTTTCAGCTACCAGTGGGAAGTGTTGTGTCCTCCAAACAACTATTGGTTATTTCTCCTGTTCTGTGAGTAAAGGAACAGACAGCGTATCATTTGAGCTTGCTGCAAGGATGGGATTAGAACAAGCCGCTCTCCCTCTGCTCTCATTTCCCCAGACAGATAGACACGTGAGTGACTCTGTTTCACTCACTCACAGTCACTCGTCTCAGGGCACACGTCTCCCCTTCTCAAAACATTGTGTATGACTCAGAATCCATAGCTAGTCATTGTTGTTCAATCTAGTTATTTCCTGTCGACTTTTCTCAGGCCATGATGGTTGTTTTTTATCTGTCTTCTTGAAGACGTTTAGTAGGCCGACTGTCTGTCCCTATAATTATCCCATTGTCGTTCGGGATCCAAGCCCATGCTTGCTTTGGTTATTTTTTCTTGCTCATTCATGTTTACAGAGCGACAGATCATTACAAAATAAAATTACAAATGTAGATTATTGTTTATTTTGATTGTACAAATGTTGTGGCGTAAGTGTTGGGAGAGAAAGCTTTTGCTCCTCTTGAAAATGAAACAATATATGGGGCAAGTGAAATAGCTTACCTTCATCTAAATCTGTGTCTGGAATAAATGCATGTAGTAGTAGTTAGCCATGCATTAGGCTATTTACTAGTCTATTTCGTTGATAACTAAATAGGACTAAGTAAGTCAATGATGTGCATTGAACAATATGTTTGAAAGGAACATAACGATGTGCTCTGAGTGATAGCTCAGTAATGCACACTTGAGGTATATATAGGCTTTACCAGCATTTGAAGCGCACTTCCGATTACATGTATCAAATTAGTTACGATTATGAGTACGACTAGATCGGCACACCCCTAATGGAAACTGTGTTTTTTAAATGAATGATGATTGCCGAGTGATTTTGAAGGTAAGCGGGGCACATGATGTCAACACATAATCTAATTTTTCCATTATAAAAATAATGTTTCTCCGCAGAATGCTTGTCCGGACTTTCAAGAATGCCTGAATTGCTTTGCTTTGCTTTTCTGGTTGGCTGGACAGCAAGTTTCACCATCCAAACTAAGTCAGATCTACAGGAGTGCACATTTCACCATAGCACGGACCGTGGCGATATGCTGACACATGAGAATTATTAGAATATTGCAAATATAAATAACTTCTTGCATTCTAGCCATGCTGGCTACCTGAGACATGAAACAGATAGGTGGGGGGAGGGGGGGACAGACAATACAGGCTGTCACCAATTTATTAACGTGGAATTTACCTGAATGGGTAATGGAATCACTTCAACCCCTTCATTTGTCTTCGACACCGTAGGTTTTGCAAAAAAAAAAAAATTGTGGGTGTGACAACTTTACGTCCATCTGTTTTTATTGACACAAGATTATTATTTTGAAACCCGACATAGTAGCAGGCAATTGTCGAACAAATGTAATATTAGACATTTCTAAATGTCTACAACAACAGAAAAATCACTGGACAAGTTCATGGAAACATAACTAGTGCTGAGGCAGGTTGCAATGCATGCAGGGGGAGGAAGGGGAGATACACAGAGAGGAAGCAATCGGAGAGAGGTTTGTACAGTGGTTCCCAAACTTGGAGTCGGGGACCCATGTGGGGTGCTGAGGTGAATGGGCCTTAATTCAAATGCAAAAAATACAGTTCTAAAAATCTCATACATTTGTGTCCACATTGGTGGTTGTTCATCTTATCTCGATTGCCCACTGGAGTTTATAGTTTAACAATATTTTTATTACCACTACATCACTGCACGTGGCAGTCAGATCAATGAATAATGTATTGTGGCATTGATTTTCTTAGCTCCCCCAAAATAAATGGGAATTTGAATGTACACTCTTTAAACTAAATATTATTAACTATCTAGTTCCACAGCATTGTCTTCTGTTGACTCAACTTTGCAAAGTGTTACCTGAGTGTAATATTTTTAATTGGCCCAAACTTCACCTCAGCATAAAATAACAGGCAAAAATGATGTCAACTTAAAATTATGTGTTTGCTCAATTTGTCTCATGTTCATTAAACTAGAAAATATTATTTGGGCATTTTACCCACAGAAAAAGGCTGTGGCACTAGTTACACACAGTGCTTTTAACATACAATGTTTTCAATGTACATATTTGACACACGTGATTACATTGTGCATGTTATTTTATACAATGTTTCAACATGTCCTTACCTGGGATTTGAACTCAGAACCACTTGGTTCACAGTATTTCAATCTTCCTGATATGCCACCATGTCTGTGTTAATAATTGGTTTCACCTGTATTGCTACACTTTGCACTTCAAAGTACATTTACATTTGAGTCATTTAGCAGATGCTCTTATCCAGAGTGACGTACAGTAAGTGCATTCATCGTACGATAGCTAGGTGAGACAACCATATGACAGTCATTGTAAGTATATTTTTTCTCTGTAAAGTAGCTATCAGCAAAATCAGAGCTAGTAAGAAAAAAACCATCTAATCTAAACTTTGTTAAAAGTACACTCAAGAAAAACTATTTTATTTATCATAGTGATTAAGGAATCATAGTATGCACCAACAGACTACATTATACAGAAAAAATAAAATAAACGTTCTATAGTAAGTAAATCAAATCAATGAGACACTAGTCAGATGAATTGTTTATTGAGACAGACATGGTGGAGTAGCAGGAAGATTGGAATGCCGTGAACCAAGAGGCTGTGAGTTTAACTCCCAGGTGAGGACATGTTGAATAATAATGACTGTATAAATGAACATGCACAATGTAATCATGCGTGTCAAATATGTAAGTTGAAATCAATGTTTAAACTTCTTTGGGATAGGGTGTAGAATTGTCACTTTTGGATGAATAGCGTGCCCAGTGTGAACAGCCTCCTACTCAGTTCCAGATGCTAATATATGCATCTCATTATTAGTATTGGATAGAAAACACTCTGAGGTTTCTAAAACTGTTTGAATGATGTATGTGAGTATAACAGAACTCATATGGCAGGCAAAAACATGAGAAACAATCCAAACAGGAAGTGGGAAATCTGAGGTTTTTCAACTCAGCCCTATCGAATACACAGTGGGATATGGGTCAAGATGCACTTGCTAAGGCTTCCACTAGATGTCAACCGAACATTGTTTTAGGCTTCTACTGTGATGTGGGACCAGATAAGAGCTCTTGAGTCAGTGGTCTGGCAGAGTCTCACAGGCACTTGACGCGCGGTCACGAAAGAGTTAGCTCTTGCTCCATTGCTTTTCTACAGACAATGGAATTCTCTGGTTGGAACATTATTGAACATTTATGATAAAAACATCCTAAAGATTGATTCTATACTTAGTTTCTTCGACCAGTAATATAACTTTTTGAACGTTTCGTCCGACTGGACCAGATCGCGCTTTTGGATTTGTTTACCAAACGCCCTAACAAAAGAAGCTATTGGACATAAATGAACATAAATGATGGACATTATCGAACAAAACAAGCATTTATTGTGGAACTGTGATTCCTGGCAGTGCATTCTGATGAAGATCATCAAAGGTAAGTGAATATTTATAATGCTATTTATGAATAATGTTGACTACCCAACATGGCGGATATTTTTCTGGCTGGTTTGGGCGCCGTTCTCAGATTATGCTTTTTCCGTAAAGTTTTTTTGAATTCTGACACCGCGGTTGTATTAAAGAGAAGTGTATCTAAAGTTCCATGCATACATAACACTCACTTGAATGTTCATCAACATTTATAATGAGTATTTCTGTGAATTCGTGTGGCTCTCTGCAATATCCCTGCATGTTTTGGAACTCCTGAACGTAGCATGCCAATGTGAAATAAGATTTTTGGATATAAATATGAACTTTACCGAACAAAACATACATGTATTGTGTATTATGAAGTCCTATGAGTGTCATCTGATGAAGATCATTAAAGGTTATTGATTAATTTTATCTCTATTTATGCTTTTTGTGACTCCTCTCTTTGGCTGGAAAAATGGCTGGGGTTTTTCTATGAGTTGGTGGTGACCTAACATAATCGTTGGGTTGCTTTCGCTGTAAAACATTTTTGAAATCAGACACTGTGGCTGGATTAACGAGAATTGTATCGTTAAAATTGTGCCTAATACTTGTATGTTTGAGAAATTTGAATTATGACATTTCTGTTGATTTGTATTTGGCGCCATGCAATTTCATTGGCTGTTGGCAAGGGGTTCCGCTAGTGGAACACGGTTCTAGACAGGTTAATAGCATGGGTTGGATGCAAAATTATTTTCAGTTTAAACAGAACCACTCTTTTTTTGATCCGTTCATGCTTGTAACATCAGTACAGTAGTCTATGCTTTGGAAGGGGAGGGGCAGGTAGCCTAAACACACACAGGTAAGATTTTCAGCTTGCAGGCAGACACTGGAATAAGTTTCTGAGTGACAGCGTGAGGGCTTTGCATAGGTGCTTTGTTGCTTTTTTTGTGGGACTTTAAAAATGCTTGGAATTTAAAATAACATTATTAACCGGTTCCCATGCTTTTAAAATAACAGTTGTGTTCTGGAACATGGATCACTATCGTTCCAGATTCCATTTCTGTTGCTTGAAAATGTTCATTATTTTCCGGTTTTCGTTTCTGTTCCCTGAACCGCTTCCAACTCCTGGTTAAAAGCGCTGTGTGTGTGTAACTAGCAATTTTGTTTTTGATAATTGTCACGCCCTGGTTGAAATATATTATGTTTATTCTTAATTTATTCGGTCAGGCCAGGGTGTGACATGGGTTATTGTGGTGTGTTTTTGTCTTGGGGTTTTGTGGGATGTCTAGCGTTAGTCTATGGCTGCCTGAGGCGGTTCTCAATCAGAGTCAGGTGATTATCGTTGTCTCTGTTTGGGAACCATATTTAGGCAGCCATATTCTTTGTGGGTTTCGTGGATGATTGCCCTTAGTGTCCTTGTTCCTGTCGCTGTGTTTATTTACACTAGTATAGGCTGTTTCGGTTTTCTTTACGTTCTTTGTTTTTGTAATATTTGTATTGATTCGTGTTTACGTTTGTTGATTAAACATGGATCGCAATCTACACGCTGCATTTTGGTCCGACTCTCCTTCACCGCATGAAAACCGTTACAGAATCACCCACCACAAACGGACCAAGCAGCGTGTCAACAGGCAGGAGCCACAGGAGGAACAGAAAAGGCAGCAGCAGGAGCAGCGTAAAAAGGACTTTTGGACTTTGGAGGAAATCCTCGACGGGAGAGGCCCCTGGGCTAAACCAGGGGAGTGTAGCCGCCCCAAGTAGCAACAAAAGAAGGTATCGACATGGGAGGACGAATTGTTTGGAGAAGGACCCTGGGATCAGCCTGGAGAATATCGCCACCCCAAAGAAGAACTGGAGGCGGCGAGAGCTGAGAGGCTTTGGTATGAGGAGAAGCAACAGCAGCAGCAGGAGCAACAATATCGGGACTACACTACTTGGGAGGAAATAGACAGGTGGGCGGTCGACCCAGGGAGAGTGCCGGAGCCCGCCTGGGATTCACTGGAGCAGTGCGAAGAAGGTTATAGGAGAATGGAGATGGCGAAGCAAGCACGGCGGCGCGGAAGGAAGCCCGAGAGTCAGCCCCAAAAAGTTCTTAGGGGGCTCACAGGGAGTATGGCTACGCCAGGTAGGAGACCTGCGCAAACTTCCTGTGCTTACCGGGGGGCTAAAGAGACCGGGCAGGCACCGTGTTACGCTGTGGAGCGCACGGTGTCTCCAGTGCGGGTGCATAGCCCGGTGCGGTATATACCAGCTCCTCGTATTGGCCGGGCTAGAGTGGGCATCGAGCCAGGTAAAGTTGGGCAGGCTCGGTGCTCAAGAGCTCCAGTGCGCCTGCACGGTCCGTTCTACCCAGTACCACCTCCACACCCCAGCCCTCCGGTGGCAGCTCCCCGCACCAGGCTTCCTGTGCGTGTCCTCGGCCCAGTACCACCAGTGCCAGCACCACGCATCAGACCTACTGTGCGCCTCGCCTCTCCTGCGCTGTTGGAGTCTCCCGTCTGTTCAGCGCAGCCAGAGCCTTCCTCCTCTCCTGCGCTGCCGGAGCCTCCCGCCTGTTCAGCGCTGTCGGAGCCTTTCTCCTCTCCTGCGCTGCTGGAGTCTCCCGCCTGTTTAGCGCAGCCAGAGCCTTCCTCCTCTACAGCGCTGCTGGAGTCTTCCGCCTGTTTAGCGCAGCCCGAGTTGTCAGTCTGCATGGAGCAGCCAGAGTTGTCAGTCTGCATGGAGCAGCCAGAGCTGTCAGTCTACATGGAGCTGTCAGTCTGCATGGAGCAGCCGGAGCTACCAGTCTGCATGGAGCTGTCAGTTTGCAAGGAGCTGCCAGTCTACAAGGAGCTGTCAGTCTGCATGGAGCTGCCAGTCTGCATGGAGCAGCCAGAGCTGTCAGTCTGCAAGAAGCCGCCAGAGCTGTCAGTCTACATGGAGCAGCCAGAGCCGCCAGTCAGCATGGAGCAGCCAGATCCGTCAGTCAGCCAGACTCTTCCAGATCTGCCAGTCAGCCAGACTCTTCCAGATCTGCCAGTCAGCCAGACTCTTCCAAATCTGCCAGTCAGCCAGACTCTTCCAGATTTGCCAGTCAACCAGATTCTTCCAGATCTGCCAGTCAACCAGACTCTTCCAGATCTGCCAGTCAGCCAGGATCTGCCAGAACTGTCAACCAGCCAGGATCTGCCGGATCCAAATACCTGGCTGAGCTTCCTCTCAGTGCTGGGCTTCCTCTCAGTGCTGGGCTTCCTCTCAGTGCCGGGCTTCCTCTCAGTCACAAGCTTCCTCTCAGTGCTGAGCTTCCCCTCAGTCCCGAGCTGTCTCTGCCCCGAGCTGCCCCTCTGTCCCGAGCTGCCCCTCTGTCCCGAGCTGCCCCTCAGTCCCGAGCTGCCCCTCAGTTCCGAGCTGCCCCTCAGTCCAGAGGGATTCTGGGTGCGGACTACTAGGCCATGGTCGGCGGGGAAGGTGGACTATCCTAGGACGCGAGGAGGGGGGACAAAGACATTTATAGAGTGGGTTCCACGTCCCACTCCGGAGCCGGGGCCGCCACCATGGACAGACGCCCACCCGGACCCTCCCTATTGTTTTGATGTGCATCAGGGAGTCCGCACCTTAGGGGGGGGGGGGTTCTGTCACGCCCTGGTCGAAATATATTATGTTTATTCTTCATTTATTCGGTCAGGCCAGGGTGTGACATGGGTTATTGTGGTGTGTTTTTGTCTTGGGGTTTTGTGGGATGTCTAGCGTTAGTCTATGGCTGCCTGAGGCGGTTCTCAATCAGAGTCAGGTGATTATCGTTGTCTCTGATTGGGAACCATATTTAGGCAGCCATATTCTTTGTGTGTTTCGTGGGTGATTGTCCTTAGTGTCCTTGTTCCTGTCGCTGTGTTTGTTTACACTAGTATAGGCTGTTTCGGTTTTCTTTACGTTCTTTGTTTTCGTAGTATTTGTATTGATTCGTGTTTACGTTTGTTTGATTACACATGGATCGCAATCTACACGCTGCATTTTGGTCCGACTCTCCTTCACCACATGAAAACCGTTACAATAATATGCCCAAAATTGACTACATTACATGTGGGATCTGATAATATGCCCAAAATTGTCTACATTACATGTAAATTACATTTGTGATATCAAATGATATTCATCACTTTGTTGTAATTACTGAGTATTTTAAAGGATAAATATGCTTCTAACATTGAGCACATATACAGTATATTATACAGTATACAGTATATTACACATATTATTGACACACTTGATAAATATGAGCAAAAATCATTGTATGATATAAATCATTCAAATTTTGAGCTGTATTATATGCAAAAAAATAAATATATTATTTTAAACTAATGCAATTGGAAAATATTTTGTTTAACAACCAATACCTTTTTCTCAAAAAAGGTAGGGCTCAAAATTATTCACACTCCTGTATTCAATACCTCCCCATGAGAGGATAACGGCAACGAGCCCTTTTCTCAAACATTTCACGAGTTGGAGAACACATTGGGCAGGATCTTAGACCATTCCTCTGTACAGACTACTTCCATATCCTTGATATCCCGCTTCAAATCAAACCACAGGTTTTCGATGGGTTTCAATTCCAGAGACATGCGAGCTTGGGGATATCAACTTGCTGGAAGATCCACTTGTGGCCAAGTTTCAGCGGCCTGGCAAAGGCAACCAGGTTTTTGGCTAAAGTCCATGATGCAGTTGACCTTAACAATGGCCCCAGGACCAGTGGAAACAGTGTATCCCCGTAACATCAAACAACACCAGAGTGCAAATGACATGAATACACACACCACTGTATTAGGCCTAATGACAATTGCAAACGGCATTTGTAACAGATGTCTCTTTCCTTTCATAAAATGGCACGTGAGCAGTGCATTATTTAAAAAGCATGGTGCACTGTATTAAGTTACATGTCTCTAATACTAGGACCATACACCATACTCCCACTTTGGAAGATGAAGAATTTTTAGAATATGAGGATCATGTCTCTGTCAATTCGGAGTCTGACAGCGAGTTGGAAGAAGACGATGAGATTGACCCCCAGCCAGCCCCTAGACCAGCCCGTTAGCAGCCAGCAGCCTGCAGGAGGAGAAATATGTAAGTCAAATTTTTTTGAAATTGAATGGTCTTCTTGCCCAAGGATTGAGCCACGCCACATGGATGACAATGTGATAAGGATGCAACCAGGACCGATGCGGATGGTGGTTACTCATGTTCAGAACATAAAGTCTTCTTTTGTACTGTTCATCCCAGACACCAACCAGGAAATCATTCTGGACTGCACTCATTTGGAGGGAAGGCGTGTTTTTGGAGAGAGATGGAAGGAGATGGACCAAACTCATTTACATGCATACTTTGGGGTTCTTATTCTTGCTGTTGTTTTCAGATTCAATCCACAGAATCCCTGTAGGATGCAGAAACTGGCAGAAAACTTTTCCCTGCAACAATGTCTCTGGGAAACTTTCACATAATTTCTAGGGTTATCTGCTTCGATAACCGAGACACCAGACCGGCTCGGCGGCACAGAGACAAGCCAGCTGCTATCATGTTAGTGTGGGACAAGTGGGTGGACCGCCTTCCCCTGTTTTATAACCCTGGACCCAATGTTACTGTTGATGAGAAGCGTATGCCATTTAGGTAGTACATACCTTCAGGTAGTACATACCATCTAAACCCGCAAAATATGGAATCAAGATCTGGGCTGCCTGTGATGCTGCTTCATCTTCATCTGCAAGGAACTTCCAAATGTATACAGGGAAGCCAGATGGAGGACCCCTGAGACGAACCAAGGGATGTGGGTTGTCCTGGAAGTGACACAGGGACTCCGTGGCCAGAACATCACATGCGATACCTTTTTTACTTCGCACAGGCTGGGACAGGAGCTCCTCAAGAGGAAGCTGACGATGGTATGAATAGTACAAAAAACAAGCTAGAGCTCCCATCTCAGCTGTTGAATACACGGAACAGGCCTATCAATTCCTCTAAGTTTGTGTTCACGGCCGACACGTCCCTAGTGTCCTACGAGCCAAATAAAGGCAAAAATGTGGAACTCATGAGTACACTGCATAGGGATGGAAGAATCTGTGGCCAGGAACATCAAAAACCAGAAATCATAATAGATTACAATGACTCAAAAGGAGTGGTGGACAAATTAGATTATTTGGTGACTGGCTACAGCTTCAAAAGAAGAACCCTACGCTGGCCACTTGTGAAATTCTTCAACATCTTGGACATCTCGGCGTACAACGCGTTTGTCATCTGGATGGCGTTGAACCCAGATTGGAACAGAGGGAAGCTCCAGAGGAGACGGCTCTTTCTAGAGGAGTTGGGCAAGGCATTGGTAAGACCTCAAATCCACTGCAGGCAACATATCCCAAGGACCCCAGCTTCTGCAGCCATTGTGAGGAGAATTCAGGAGGAGGACGCTGGTGCCCCATTTGCCCGACCCACAGAACCAACTACTCCAATACCGTAAGTAAGTGTGAGTGATGTTGATGCATGTATGTGTGTTTGACTCTCCTACCTTGGCCTGCTGTAACTATATATGTGAGTGAGATGTTAGTTAAATTCCTGAACTAAGTATTTTCATCATTCTAGATTGCAGCCGGTAGCAACAAGAAGAAGCGCTGTAATGTGTATCGACCCAAGAAGGACAGGAAGACACAGTGCACATGCATCAAGTGCAAGAAATACATTTGCAAAACACACACCGTATTACTCTGTCCCTCATGTGGTGTGTAGATTGGCCTTCATTTGTGTTCAATGTGGCTCATTATAATTTCCTAAAAATACTGTATGTAAAATGTGTCCTTTCAATTTTTTCAGTTCAAAGCAATGAACATTAATAGTGATGAAAACCTTGTTTCATTTATATTTGTTCGAGATAAACATGATTTATTCCACCCATGACCCATTATAATTGTATAAATCAAATAGATATTTTTTTTTAAAGCAATTTTATTGATAAATGTGATCTAGCAGGTAAATGGCAAATATTAACCATGTTTGCTCTCTGTATTGCTTGTAATTGATATAAGTCAACATCTAAGTATTAAGTGTTAAGTATTTTTACATAAATTGTTATGGCTGTTCTGTTTTAAAAACCAAATAATGTGGGTTCATCAGACCCGCGAACATTGGGTGAATAACAAAAACATGAACACCACACAAGTGTTGATAGGCCACAAATTCAACATTCTGCAACAGCCATCTCAGTCTTTAGACTCAATGGAATCCCATTGAAAACCTTTGGTTTGAATTGAGGAGGGCAGTCCATGAGTACAGATGAAGGATATGAAACATCTGGAAGGTTTGTGTATGGAGGACTGGTCTAAGATCCCTCCCAATTTGTTCTCCAACTCATAAAACAATAAAACAAAGGCTCAGTGCTGTTGTTCTTGCAAGGTGAGGTATCAAAAACATGGGTGTCAATATTATTACTTGTTAACACATACGAGACTAAGCCCTGTCTAAGCCAGGGGAGGGTTGGGGGTTACTACTAAGCTATATGGAATTGTTTTATGAAGGTCATACCAAGGATCGAGTCATGCTCGTCTGAATTAATGGACCAAGGCGCAGCGCCTTAGAGTTCCACATGTTTAATAAATATGAAACTGACAAAAAAAGAAAAATACAGAAGAAAAACCAAACGTGACGTTCTGGGCTGCTCACAGGCAGCTACAAGAAAACAAGATTCCACAAACAGGTGGGAAAAGGCTGCCTAAATATGATCCCCAATCAGAGACAACGATAGACAGCTGCCTATGATTGGGAACCATACCAGGCCAACAAATAAATAGAAAACATAGATTGCCCACCCTAGTCACACCCTGACCTAACGAAATAGAGAATTAAAAGGATCTCTAAGGTCAGGGCGTGACAGATCATGGATCTATTTGATTTTGAATTTATTAAGACCCCTTGAAGTATCAAATAAAACATACAAAAAAATATTTGACTGAGGAGTCTGAAGGCCCCCTGAACACCTTTGTGTTCGTGAGAGTCTCATCTTTCCATAGAGGGCTCATACAGACAGTTTTGTGAGAAGACGATTTTTGGTATGTCTCAAGGTCTGACACATTTTTGTATCATTATATTAATTAGATTCCCCCTGGGGCGCGGACACCTACCTTAACAAAATATATTCTCTTAGCAATTGTATTAGTATAAAATTATCTAATTTATCTAAAAATCTAAAAATAGCATACAATATAGCTTAGTTTTTGAATTATTTATTTTGCACATCAAATAATACAATGTCATTTTTGCTCATCTTCATGAAGGGTGGCAATAATTTCGTAACCAACTGTATATGTGCTCAATGTTGTAAGCATATTCATCTTCTGATATAGTCACAGTATGGAACATTGTATTGTTATCGTATTTCAAGAACCACTAAAGTATGATTTACTTGAATGAGTCATTTTCTTTCACAGTATATTCACACACATGTATGAAGTGGGTTCAAACCTGGAATATTAAAGCATGATTCATTTACCCTCTTTGAAATCATTATTTTAAGAGCTTGACTTCATTCTTGAATTGAATTGATGTCTTCTGTTAATAACTTGGATTGAAGAGAATACAGCCAAAGATGCGTGGGGATGTTAGCAAAAGTCTATGCTGTACAATACTATATCTATGTGATTTTGTGTGTTCTCATGAGGACCTACAGTATCAGGGCGTGGGGCCTAGCGAATGGTCGGCCTGGAACTATAATTATAAAGATACTTATAAAGATTTGTACCCAGAAAATTGACAAGTAAGTCCAAAAAGAGAATGTATTTGAAAATAACAATGATTTCCAACGATCATATACACAGAGTACACCAAACATTAGGAAAACCTTCCTAATATAAAGTTGCACCCCCTTTTTCCCTCAGAACAGCCTCAGTTCGTCGGGACATGGACTCTACAAGGTGTCGAAAGCGTTCCACAGGGATGCTGGTCCATATTGACTTCAATTATTCCAACAGTCGTGTAACGTTGGCTGGATGTCCTTTGGGTGGTGGACCATTCTTGATACACACGGAAAAACCAAGCAACATTGCAGTTCTAGACACAAACTGGTGCACCTGGCACCTACTACCATACCCTGTTCAAACGCATTAAAACTTCTGCCTTGCCCATTCACCCTCTGAATGGCACACAGACACAATCCATGTCTCAATTGTCTCAAGGCTTAAAAATCCTTATTTTACCTGTCTCCTTCACTTCATCTACACTGACTGAAGTGGATTTAACAAGAGGGATCACCGCTTTCACCTGGATTCACCTGTTCAGTCTATGTCATGGATATGTTGTATACTTCATGCTTTGTATAGTCATCGTATGTCTCTCTTTGTATTTGTAGGAATACTTGAGAACAGATTACCTGAATGAAAACATTTTATATTTAGGGGCGTCACCTGGAGGGGGGTGGAGACAAGCACAAAGACAGGTGAAACAGATCAGGGTGTGACACCAAGCCCTAAAGCATACCATCACATATGCGCGTTGGCTGATAAGCTGTCTGTACTAGTCAAAGCCATTGATGTCTGTGGAAAATCAATGTCGACCTGTAACCTCAAGAGGTCAGTCACAATGGAACAATGGTTGGAGGTGCACTCAAGATGAATAATCTTGCACTCAGAATTTCTCAATACAATCAAAGGGATAAAAGCACAAAGTGTTTGCTTTTGTATGGGGATCGAAGGTGTGCTGGGAAGCTGTTTGGTATCTCCATCTCCGTTATCTCAGTCTCCATATATAAATGGAACTCACAAGGGATTCATGATTCTCACATAATCTTGGACAGGACGAGGAAATGGGAAGGTTCAATATCCTCATGTGTTTTCCCGAACACACGTCCTTTGTCCAATTGACTGCAAACACTACATCGCAAACCGTGGCCATCTGGGATTCAAACAACAAAGCAGTCGCCACGGAGTGAAACAAGTTTACATTTTGTGTTGTGATCTACGCTCGGAAGTTATATTCCTCAAGAATCAATGGCAATATAACAATCATTTAAACGTCTCAAAAATGGATGCAAAAATCGCCGATTAACCCTTTATTGTGCATGTCTTTCTCCAGCTGTCCATGTTGACCGTGCCAGACATGCAATATTAGTGATGTCAGAGACAGAGTACAGCGGAATGACACTATTCAACCATACAGTGTCTGTGCTGTGTGGAAGGCATCAGTGGTGGTGCACGTTGTAGACTCCCGATATAGTGACTCCGTGTTGGACTCCTGCCTGGACATAAACCCACCTGTTGGACTCTTACAATAGCAAGGGCAAACAAAGCTCAAATATGAACGAAACTCACCTCTCACAAAATACAATATAACAATATCCAGAGAGAATATCAAACTGATACAAAACGAATCAATTTATAGCAAAATAAAAGGACTGCAATTGCATGGGCACTTTCTATCATCATAATTGTCATCATTATGGAAATCAGCATATATCCGTACAGCAAATCAAAAGCCAGACTCCCAAGCTAGCCATGCATAACAGGATAATCTCAAGGTAAAATTAGAAATTCAATCACTCCTATCCCTCTGTTGTGCAGGTGTCATTATGGAAGGCCTTGGTATAGGCCCCTGTGCTCCTTCAACCTAACAAAGATTACATTACATGGTAACACACTGCAGCAGTAGTATGCAGCATCCTTCCACCTACAGTAGGAATACTGTCAGTCAACTGTACACATGTGTATAAACAACACAGAAACACACACACGCAACACATAAACAGCCTAGACATACTGTATGTACGCATGTGCACACATGAATACACACACACCGACACACACATAAATTACAGGGGGAAAAGGAATGTACAATATCACACACCCTGTCTTGTTGCTAAGCTTATGAAGGATTACCCCATGTGGTTATAAGGTGGAACAGTGTGCTGGGTGCAAACACACACACACACACACACACACACACACACACACTGCACGTGCACAACTTATAAACAGGGTAAGCGGCCGATACTAAGGAATGCATCCTATCAGCATAGATTGCTGCAGTGGGGTCGGTGTAAGATTAGGTAATCCAGCACTGGGCTAGTTGTATGCCATGGTTCAGGGCTGGGACGCCTGCGGCAGTGGCATGATTGGTACTGGAACAAATGCAAAGGGAAAAGCTCACGGTCCTGCAGTCCTGTGGCCTGACTCAAGCCAACTCTGCAGCGGCTTGACGCGTGTGGCCCACATGCCAAAAGAACAGAGCGGCTAGCCGGGCAGCGAGAGAGAGAGGAGGCGAGGCTTCAAGAGTAATGCTTCTCGAGAGGTACTGACAGATGCTCCGAGACAAACAAACTCACTAGCTCTGACGGGGAGAGAGGGAGAGAGGGCTACGATGTCCCAGCTCTCGGCTCGGTTAACTCTCTCTTTCCATTGTTACTTAAGTGTTCCTCTTCCTTCTCCTCGCTCCTTGAGCACCACTGGTTGACTGGCGAACCAGACATGAAATGAAAAAACGCCCTTTTGCTAAACTCTTTTGTGCTTCGCTTGACGTGGGCTTCTAGTTTTAGAGATGGCGACGGGCAGTCCTCATGTCGGGGGAAAACTCATGTTAAGAGGATGAGTGAAGGTCATTAGCTGGGTAGGCTCCATTGAAGGGTGAAATCTGTGAGCAGCTTGACGTCACAATCACAGTAGATAATGGACTTGACACATAATTAAATTGTACACAAATTAATATCTATGCAACATGCTTCCATTGAAAGACTTGTGTTTTGTGTATCTTCTTAGAATGAATGGCATATCTATATTCATGTTGAAGTCAAAGGTTGTCAGTCTATTTTTCCATTGGGAATATTACAAATAAAAGCTACCTTGGAAAGGTAGCATACAGCTTCATATGAGAAATGAATCATAATGACTGAGAGAAAAATATGGGACTCCTTTGTCACGAGGTGGCCTGTATTTTATTTAAAGTGCAGTATAATTACCAACCGTAATGCATCATAATAGTGTGTACACACACTCGTATGCATGCAAGTACACACACGCACACACGCGCGCACACACACACACACAAATCCGCCCAGTCACACCCCTTCAAGCTAGGGAATATCTGAAAAGCTATTCCTAAGGAGCTGTTCATTTGAGAACGTAGTAGGTTGTTGGCCCTTGTGGCATGACCAACGACTGGTGATTAAATGACAAAGTAGGATCATTGTTGACTTATGCCCAAGGAAACATTTCCACAGTTTATATTGTATGTAGGGAGCAATTTCTTACACTTGCTTAATTTTATGTTGAGTCCCATAAAATGAACATCTCTGCTTCACATTACTGTACTAAAACAACCCAAAGGGCATCTGCAGTTTCACAGTGGCTGAATGGCTTCACTCTTGTAAAGCTTTAAGAATATTCGATACAGAATACTAACCAACTGCTCTTAGTTCATAAAGTATTCCTATCAATGGCGATCATTCCCATTTTATGCATTAGTCTTCCTGTTCAAGAAGACTGGCAAACTTAATTCCTTGACACTCAATAGCCGCGTCAACAGAACATTCCGTCAGCAAAAAATTAATTAGATTTGGAAACTGAGCAATATAGCGAAGCTCGGAATGTCTGCAAAAGGTGACATCTTAAAGTTGGGGAGACAGAGTATAAAAATGAAATATCCATATTCCACGGGTCATATAGAAAGTTATGATACTGATGCTTATGTAGAGGACCACTGTGTCTTATAAATCACTCTCTAGAGTCATAAAAATGTATTGCACTTCCTCTCTCTAACCCTCATCCAAACACCACCAATTATTTTTTTGTGAGGCTAGACTACTGTACTGTGGATCTATATGGGTTTGTGGGGACTTTTTATGACTTGCTTTCATATGATGTCATGCAAGGATATGGGCTTTTCATCCGGAAATATGTCTTGCACTTCCCCTCTCTAACCCTCATCCAAACACCACCATTTATTCTTTAGTAAGGCCGACCTATTATAAAAAATGGTGTTCTACACCTACATCTACAACCTAAAAGGGTGCTTCGGCTGTCGCCATATGAGAACCCTTTGAAGATTCCTTTTTGATTCCAGGTAGAACTGTTTTGGGAACCAAAAAGGGTTATCCTATGGGGACAGCTGAAGAACCCTTTGGGAACCCTTTCTTCAAAGAGTGTATTGTACTGTGGTTCTACGGTGGCTTGCGAAAGCATTCACCCCCATGGCATTTTTCCATTTTGTTGCCTTACAACCTGGAATTAAAATAGATTTTTTTGTAGTATTTGATTTCCAAAACATGCCTACCACTTTGCGAAAAATATGTTTTATTGTGATTCAAACAAGACAAAAAAGCAGAAAACATGAGCGTGCATAACTATTCACCCCCCGCAAAGTCAATACTTTGCAGATCCACCTTTTTCAGCAAATACAGATGCAAGTCTCTTGGGGTATGTCTCTATAAGCTTGGCACAGCTAGCAAATGGGATTTTTGCCCATTCTTCAAGGCAAAACTGCTCCAGCTCCTTCAAGTTGGATGGGTTGCTGCTAGTGTACAGCAATCTTTAAGTCATACCACAGATTCTCAAGTGGATTGAGGTCTGGGCTTTGACTAGGCCATTCCAAGACAGTGAAATGTATCCCCTTGAACCACTCAAATGTTGCTTTAGCAGTATGCTTAGGGTCATTGTCCTTCTGGAAGGTTTACCTCCGTCCCAGTCTCAAATCTCTAGAAGACTTAAACAGGTTTCCCTCAAGAATTTCCCTGTATTTGGCGCCATCCTTCATTCCTTCAATTCTGACCAGTTTCCCAGTCCCTGCCAATGAAAAACATCCCCACAAAATGATGCTGCCACCACCATGCTTCACTGTGCAGATTGTATTCTCAGGGTGATGAGAGTTGTAGGGTTTGCGCCTAGTGTTTTCTTTTATGGCCAAAAAGCTCAATTTCAGTCTCATCTGACCAGAGTACCTTCTTCCATATGTTTGGGCAGTCTCCCACGTGCATTTTGGCAAACACCAAACGTGTTTGCTTATTTTTTCACGAAGCAATGGCTTTTTTTCACTCCACTCTTCCTCAAAGCCCATCTCTGTGGAGTGTATGGCTTAAAGTGGTCCTATGGACAGACACTCCAATCTCTGCTGTGGAGCTTTGCAGGGTTATCTTTGGTCTCTTTGTTGCCCTTCTGATTAATGCCGCCCTTACCTGGTTTGTGAGTTTTGCTGGGTGGCCCTCTCTTGGCAAGTTTGTTGTGGTGCCATATTCTTTCAGTTTTTAATAATGTATTTAATGGTGGTCCGTGTGATGTTCAAAGTTTCTGATATTTTTTATAACACAACCCTGATCTGTACTTCTCCACAACTTTGTCCCTGACCTGTTTGGAGAGCTCCTTGGTCTTCATGGTGTCGCTTGCTTGGTGGTGCACCTTGCTTAGTGTCACACCCTGACCTTAATATTCTTTGATTTCCTTGTTATTTTGGTTAGGTCAGGGTGTGACATGTCTAGGGGTTTTGTAAGTTTATGGGGCTGTTTCCTTTCTAGGTATATTGTATGTCTATGGTTGCCTAGATTGCTTCTCAATTAGAGGCAGCTGTCTATCGTTGTCTCTGATTGGGAACCATATTTAGGCAGCCATATTCTGTGGGTACTTTGTGGGTGATTGTTTCTGTTTCTGTGTTTGTTTTCACCACACGGTACTGTTTCGGTTATTCACGTTTCGTTTATTGTTTTGTAGTGTTTCGGTTTATTAATTAAAAACAACTATGGACACTTACCACGCTGCGTTTTGGTCCGATCCCTGCTACACCGCCTCTTCAGCAAAAGAGTAGGAAATCAGCCGTGACAGAATCACCCACCTACCAAGGACCAAGCAGGGTGGTAAACAGCAGCAGGAGAGGCAGCAGCAGCGGGAGAGGCAGCATAATTTAGAGAAGTGGACTTGGGAGGAAATCCTGGACGGAAAAGGACCCTGGGCACAGCCAGGGATATCGCCGCCCCAAAGCGGAGCTGGAGGCAGCGAAGGCGGAGAGGCGCTGGTATGAGGAGGCAGCGCGGCGGCACGGCTGGAAGCCCGAGAGTCAGCCCCAAAAATGTATTGGGGTGGGCACACAGGGAGTAGTGCGAAGCCAGGTAGGAGACCTGCGCCAACTTCCTGTGCTTCCCGGAGAGCGAGATGGACCAGGCAGGCACCGTGTTATGCTGTGGAGCGCATGGTGTCCCCAGTGCGGGTGCATAGCCCGGTGCGGTACATACCAGCTCCTCGTATCGGCCGGGCTAGAGTGGGCATCGAGCCAGGTGCCATGAAGCCGGCTCTATGCATCTGGTCTCCAGTGCATCTCCTTGGGCCCGCATACATGGCACCCATCCATTATTTGATCGACAAATAATGATGAGTAGTTATTTAGGATGCAGGGTGACTTGTAGATCAGTCAGTCTGCAGTTGCCAACTGCAATGTCGATCAGCGCATCTGGTCTCCAGTGCGTCTCCTCGGGCCGGGGGTACATGGCACCAGCCTTACGCATGGTGTCCCCGGTTCGCCAGCACAGCCCAGTGCGGGCTACTCCACCTCGCCGCACTGGCAGGGCGACCGGGAGTGTTCAACCAGGTAGGGTTGGGCAGGCTCGGTGCTCAAGAGCTCCAGTGTGCCTGCACGGTCCGGGCTATCGAGTGCCACCTACACACACCAGCCCTCTGGTAGCAGCCCCCCACACCAGGCTTCCTGTGCTTGTCCAGAGCTCAGTACTCCCTGTTCCTCCTCCCCGCACTCGCCCTGATGTGCGTGTTCTCGGCCCAGTACCACCAGCGCCGGCAACACGCACCAGGCCTACAGAGCTGCTAGAGTCTCCCGCCTCAGTCCCGGGCTGCCCCTCAGTCCAGAGTTGCCCCTCAGTCCAGAGCTGCCCCTCAGTCCAGTGGGGCCATTTAGTAGGGTTGCCATTCCTAGGTTGACGGCGAGAGTCGCCGTTCCTAGGAGGAGACTAAAGCGGACAAAGACTGTGGTGGGGTCCACGTCCAGCGCCAGAGCCGCCACCATGGACAGACGCCCACCCAGACCCTCCCCTATAGGTTTAGGTGTGCTGCCGGGAGTCCGCACCTTTGGGGGGGGGGTACTGTCACACCCTGACCTTAGTATTCTTTGTTTTCCTTGTTACTTTGGTTAGGTCAGGGTGTGACAATGGTGATGTATGTTTTACTTGTCTAGGGGTTTTGTAAGTTTATGGAGCTGTTTCCTTTCTAGGTATAGTGTAGGTCTATGGTTGCCTAGATTGGTTCTCAATTAGAGGCAGCTGTCTATCGTTGTCGTCTTCAGCAGAAGAGGAGGAAATCAGCCGTGACACTTAGTGATGTTGCAGAACAGGTGTGTATATATCCTGAGATCATGTGACAGATCATGTGACACTTAGATTGCAAAAAGTCATATTTTAAATTTCACTTCACCAATTTGGACTATTTTGTGTATGTCCATTACATAAAATCCAAATAAAACTATATTTAAATTACAGGTTGTAATGTTACAAAATATGGAAGACACCAAGGGGGTGAATACTTTTGCAAGGCACTGTATATGCGTTGGTGTTTATGGCTGGCTTTCTTATGAGGTCCGCTGTAAGCCATCTACATGATCGTGGCTTTTGTCCGTCATATTACAACAGTAACTCTAAAAAAACAGGACGACTTGATGACTCACTCATAGAGGCTGTGTGTACTATAGGTTCTCCCTGCACTGTGATATCATTATGACATGAGCATAACAGACCATAAGAGACATGGACCAAAAGCGTAATTAGGTAGTAATTGTGTGTTGTCAAACCCAAGATAATTTAGAGCAGTGTTCCTCGCCCAGGATTCCCTTGTATTCTTGTGACACAGAAGGTCACACATTGTGCCGGGTGCATAGTAAGGTTAATTGGGAGCGTCCCCCAATGGCCTGCTCTCCCTGAAAAGGCTGTGCCACAATGGCAAAGTGCAGGCACTATTCAGTGAAGCTCTACTTTCTTGGCTTTGGCCTCGTATTTATCTAGCATTTAACAGCCTTCATCCCCTTAGCCCTGGACATGCTGCGAGAGCGAAGGCTATTGAGAATTCATTCAGGATTATGCGTAATCATGGTAGCATCCACATTAATGTACAAGTGTTCATAAATATATTGTATTCTTATTTACAATAAAAGGGACTCCAAAATGACACAAGGCATTATTTACAATTAATTTGCGTGCTAGGAATATGGGACCAAATACCATACTTATGACTGCTTTAATACACATAAGTGAAATTGTCCAAATATTTTTGGTTCCCTAAAATGGGGGGACTAGGTACAAAAAGTGATAAATGGTTCTAAATGGTTCACCGATATGGAGGAAAATACCCTCAAATTAAATCTGACGGTCTGCACTTTAACGCCATAGTCATTATATCATTTCAAATATAAAGTGCTGGAGTACAGAGCCGAAAATAAAACCAAAAAATACTCACTGTCCAAATACTTTTGGACCTCACTGTATGAGGACATAACATTCATGTCATACTCAAAAGCTGAATAAAGATGCTGGGGAAGGATTGCCCTCTCTGACGCCTTGAATTGTAAGAATACCTTATCTCAACAAACAGGTGTGTTTACTGGGAGTTGGTAGGAATTTGATGCATTATAGATTGTCTTGAAGGAAATTCATTCCACTTGGGTTCAAAGGGAACACACACGCACAGGCGCACACAAACACACACACACACACACACGTGTGGTTTTGAATGCATTTTTTTAGACCACAATCTGTTGATTTATGTCCTGCGGGGCCTATCCTTAAATAATAGATGCATTAGAAAATGGAGTATTTCTACCACTGTAACAAGACATGAATAAATCACGAATACGAATGTACACCAATTCAGTATCACATCCAGGACTTTGTTGAAAAGTGTATGTGTGTGTGTTATTAAACATATACCTATACGAGCCTATTTGTGCTCATGTTTGCATTTAAAATAATGATACGTTCTTCTAATTTAATTTGACGGTGCAGTCAATGAATGAACCCGACCCCACATAACAGAAAGTCATAAGGGCCACAGTCAGAACAAATCATTACAGCACCATTGCTCTACAACACTTGCAGGTTGATGGGGACCATCCATCATGTGTTTTGGTTTTTGAATTCCCCTCTGTGCTTTCACTGCTGCTATAGATTGGCACTTTACCTGTAGCTGGTTGTCTCCGCAGTCCCAGTGCAGGCACAGCACACAAGGTCCAAAGGGCGCCTGAACCCTAACTCCAGATTGTATTATAACCCCCTGACACAGGCTGTTTGACAGACTGCTGTCAAAATCAGATTTTTCCTTCTCCCTTTTTTCCTGACACACTCTGGTTATTTCTGCATCCCTGCAACTGATGTTCCAAGCCCCCCTGAATTGTCATTATTTTTATTGCTTCTGTGATCTGCAGTCCCTGCTGTCTGTAGTGACTTGTTTTGGATTTACAGGGCTGGTGCGATGCGTTTTCCAATCCGTAAACCGCCTGGGTAGTGGGGTTATTATACCGTCAATGAATGTTTTTGATTGTTAGGAAATTGAAAAAGTGTCTAAGTTGTGATGTTTGATCCATACAGGCTTCCTTTTCATCCCTGTGTCTCTACGAACAGTCACCATGGATCTGAGCTACGGGACAGAACAAAAAGATTTCTTTATCCACCTCAGATTATTCACATTCAGGGACACAGGAGTAAAACCTGTCTCCTGGTGGAGCTTCAATTAGTCCCCGATTTTAAAATAATATATAATTATAGACTCCAAGGTCACCCTCCGCATTTGGCTGAGGGATTTTAAGACCCACTTATCTCAAAATCACAGCCTCCTCATCGGAGGCTTATTAGATAGCAACCAGGATGGAAAGGTTAAGTATAATTAAATGGTTCCAATCCGGTTACTGTTACTGGTTTAAATCTAAAGGGAGGAAGAGAGAGAGAGAGAGAGAGAGAGAGAGAGAGAGAGAGAGAGAGAGAGAGAGAGAGAGAGAGAGAGAGAGAGAGAGAGAGAGAGAGAGAGAGAGAGAGAGAGAGCAATCTGCTATTGGAATGTATCATCCAATAGCTGGAATTCTATGCTATGTCTAATTCTATCCTGTGTCTAATTAAAATGCAGGGCTTTTATCTAAGCAAATATTACCATTAACAGCCGTAACACACCATATAATCATACATCAGGCTACCCTGCAGTATAACTGGTAATTGTAAGGGATGTTGGTGTCTTTTCACCTTAGTAAATGTAACCTAACATCAACTGGGTAGAGACTGTAATTAGAACTCGGTGTTAGTGATCTGTGTAAGTCAACTAGTTCCTATCCTAACAGTGAGATTTCTAACTCATGCAACAATTCACACTGTTTTGTTAAGAAATGAGAGGGGCGGAATTGAGGCAGTGGGGAAGAGGGGGTAGACTCAAAGTCTACTGTGGTCAGCTAGCTTTAGCCAACCAGCTACAGTATATCCACTGTCTATGGTGATGTCCATAGTGCTGCATTGAATTCTCATTTACTTACTTGCAAGTGCCGTTCTATTGAAGATATCTATTTGCATCCCATTTGGGAAACAATCCATGCACAGCAAACACAAGCTTAGCAATATTAGCAAAGTTGTCTTGCTGTCTGTTTACGCTTACATTATTGTCGGTGGGGTGAGTACACAGTAAAGAAAGGAATTGGATATATGCCCAGAAATCATTTAACATATGAGAACACACATTTGTATCTGGGAGTGGAGAGAAAGCAGTTATATGAACTGTGTAGTAGGGATAGGCGCTGGATTGGATTTGTTCTCTAAGGGATATGTTATCCTGAGCTTGCTATCATTCTTCAGACTTCAAGCAAATGATGCAACTGGGGAAATGTTATATAGCAACCCCATATGACTGGAATGCATTTTTTGCATGTACTCATGGCACACCTTTGGAAAATACAAATATCTTTACAACAGTGTCATAACAACCTCAACAAGTATCCTTACAACAGTGTCATAACACCCTCAACAAGTATCCTTACAACAGTGTCATAACACCCTCAACAAGTATCCTTACAACAGTGTCATAACACCCTCAACAAGTATCCTTACAACAGTGTCATAACACCCTCAACAAGTATCCTTACAACAGTGTCATAACACCCTCAACAAGTATCCTTACATCAGTGTCATAACACCCTCAACAAGTATCCTTACAACAGTGTCATAACACGCTCAACAAGTATCCTTACAACAGTGTCATAACACCCTCAACAAGTATCCTTACAACAGTGTCATAACACCCTCAACAAGTATCCTTACAACAGTGTCATAACACCAACAAGTATCCTTACAACAGTGTCATACCACAAACAAGTATCATTAAAACAGTTTCATAACATCAACAAGTATCCTTACAACAGTGTCATAACACCAACAAGTATCCTTACAACAGTGTCATACCACCAACAAGTATCCTTACAACAGTGTCATACCACCAACAAGTATCCTTAAAACAGTTTCATAACATCAACAAGTATCCTTACAACAGTGTCATAACAACCTCAACAAGTATCCTTACAACAGTGTCATAACACCAACAAGTATCCTTACAACAGTGTCATAACACCCTCAACAAGTATCCTTACAACTGTGTCATAACACCAACAAGTATCCTTACAACAGTGTCATAACAACCTCAACAAGTATCCTTACAACTGTGTCATAACACCAACAAGTATCCTTACAACAGTGTCATAACAACCTCAACAAGTATCCTTACAACAGTGTCATAACACCAACAAGTATCCTTACAACAGTGTCATAACACCAACAAGTATCCTTACAACAGTGTCATAACACCCTCAACAAGTATCCTTACAACAGTGTCATAACACCCTCAACAAGTATCCTTACAACAGTGTCATAACACCCTCAACAAGTATCCATACAACAGTGTCATAACACCAACAAGTATCTTTACAACAGTGTCATACCACCAACAAGTATCATTAAAACAGTTTCATAACATCAACAAGTATCCTTACAACAGTGTCATACCACCAACAAGTATCCTTAAAACAGTTTCATAACATCAACAAGTATCCTTACAACTGTGTCATAACACCAACAAGTATCCTTACAACAGTGTCATAACAACCTCAACAAGTATCCTTACAACAGTGTCATAACACCAACAAGTATCCTTACAACAGTGTCATAACACCAACAAGTATCCTTACAACTGTGTCATAACAACCTCAACAAGTATCCTTACAACAGTGTCATAACCTCAACAAGTATCCTTACCACAGTGTCATAACACCAACAAGTATCCTTACAACAGTGTCATAACACCAACAAGTATCCTTACAACAGTGTCATAACACCAACAAGTATCCTTTCAACAGTTTCATAACATCAACAAGTATCCTTACAACAGTGTCATAACACCAACAAGTATCCTTACAACAGTGTCATAACACCAACAAGTATCCTTACAACAGTGTTATAACACCAACAAGTATCCTTACAACAGTGTCATACCACCAACAAGTATCCTTACAACAGTGTCATAACACCAACAAGTATCCTTAAAACAGTTTCATAACATCAACAAGTATCCTTACAACAGTGTCATAACACCAACAAGTATCCTTACAACAGTGTCATACCACCAACAAGTATCCTTACAACAGTGTCATACAACCAACAAGTATCCTTACAACAGTTTCATAACACCAACAAGTATCCTTACAACAGTGTCATAACACCAACAAGTATCCTTACAACAGTGTCATAACACCAACAAGTATCCTTACAACAGTTTCATAACACCAACAAGTATCCTTACAACAGTGTCATAACACCAACAAGTATCCTTACAACAGTGTCATACCACCAACAAGTATCCTTACAACAGTGTCATACCACCAACAAGTATCCTTACAACAGTGTCATACAACCAACAAGTATCCTTACAACAGTGTCATAACACCAACAAGTATCCTTACAACAGTGTCATAACACCAACAAGTATCCTTACAACAGTGTTATAACACCAACAAGTATCCTTACAACAGTTTTCATAACACCAAAAAGTATCCTTACAACCAACAAGTATCCTTACAACAGTGTCATAACATCAACAAGTATCCTTACAACAGTTTCATAACACCAACAAGTATCCTTACAACAGTGTCATAACACCAACAAGTATCCTTACAACAGTTTCATAACACCAAAAAGTATCCTTACAACAGTGTCATAACACCAAAAAGTATCCTTACAACCAACAAGTATCCTTACAACAGTGTCATAACATCAACAAGTATCCTTACAACAGTGTCATAACACCAACAAGTATCCTTACAACAGTTTCATAACACCAAAAAGTATCCTTACAACCAACAAGTATCCTTACAACAGTGTCATAACATCAACAAGTATGCTTACAACAGTGTCATAACAGCAACAAGTATCCTTACAACAGTGTCATAACAGCAACAAGTATCCTTACCACAGTGTCATAACACTAAGAAATATGGTGAAAGTATTATCCAACAATATCCCCTGATCTAAATTCATCAACCCACTTCTTTGAAACATTGTCACTACTCATGCAGACAAACCATATGGTGTGTGTTTTGTCTCTGTTTTCCTTTTCCTATTTCTCTATTCCGTCCTTGCACAAGCCATTTGGTCATGATTAGACAGACAGACGTGGAAGATGGTTAACTAACCAAGCCCCATCCACTTTGATGGTATTTCGGTCATTTATTCCATTATATGTTTCAAGTCATTTCATATAATGATACTTGATATACACAGCCCCACTAGAGAGTCACTTTGAAGTTGTATTACAATATATAAACATAAAACCCTCTGTAGATAAATGTCCTTTACCGCAAAGCCTCAAGTCTCAGTATTAGTTTAGCTGCTACACAATATTACTCTACTGAACATTATACAAATCTTATGACTGTGGCAGGTAGCCTAGCGGTTAAGAGCGTTGGGCCAATGCCCTTAAGCAAGGCACTTAACCCTGTTTGCTCATATCATTCGCTATGGATAAGAACGTCTGCTAAATTACTTAAATGTACATGTACAGAGTATTAACATCATGTTTTTAAATCTCTTTCACACAGGTACGCTCCTGAAAGTGATGCTGGGCTAAAAAAACGGGGGGGGGGGAAACAACAACACACCATACATAATTATCACACCATCAAAACCTCAAGCCACTCAACCACTCATTGAAGCAGACAGAGCCTTCTATTTTGTCAGCTACTGCAATCGTCATTAAACTCCACGAGCAAGCACAATGTGTTGTGTACACCCCTCTTGGAGTCGGTGATAATTTGAAGCATAAAACCCCAGGTGGTTTGGAGACAGTTTATACAACGTTCATACGCAGGGTTTGTTGCTACATGGCGGCTCTAATTCATGGAAGCCCGGACTCATTTAATGCCTATTGATTTTTGGAAACAATGACGAGGACTGAGTTGCTTGATGAAAACTCGGACTTAACTGAATCCCATGCAGCCAGGGCTCTGTCCAGGGCTCCACTGGTCTCTGTATGTCCCTGGCAAGCACCTAACTCTTTACCACACATAGGCCCTGATCAATCCAAACCACTTACTTGCGATGCAACTGACATATCACTAATTCCAGGAATTTGCAGTTTAACTCACAATGAAGATATCTGGGTGATTTCAAACAGACTTACTAGTGTGAAAGGAGGTTGAGCCACTGTTGTTTGTTTTGCAAATCTATAAGGTATACAGTTGTGGCAAATACGTTTTGAGAATGACACAAATATTAATTTCCACCAGTTTGCTGCTTCAGTGTCTTTAGATATTTTTGTCAGATGTTACTATGGATTACTGAAGTATAATTACAAGCATTTCATAAGTGTCAAAGGCTTTTATTGAAAATGACATGAAGTTGATGCAAAGAGTCCATGTTTGCAGTGTTGACCCTTCTTTTTTAAGACCTCTGCAATCTGCCCTGGCATGCTGTCAATTCACTTCTGGGCCACATCCTGACTGATGGCAGCCCATTCTTGCATAATCAATGCTTGGAGTTTGTCAGAATTTGTGGGTTTTTGTTTGCCCACCCGCCTCTTCAGGATTGACCACACGTTCTCAATGGGATTAAGCTCTGGGGAGTTTCCTGGCCATGGACCCAAAATATCAATGTTGTGTTCCCTGAGCCACTTAGTTATCACTTTTTCCTCATTGCAAGGTGCTCCATCATGCTGGAAAAGGCATTGTTCGTCACCAAAATGTTCCTGGATGGTTGGGAGAAGTTGCTCTCGTAGGATGTTTTGGTACCATTCTTTATTCATGGCTGTGTTCTTAGGAAAAATGACCTTGTTTGAGTCAAGTAGGTCACATGACCAAGGAGCTATTGAAATTCGAATACAAAAAAGTTTGTACTTTGTTTACGCTCCCTAACTAATTGAACTAGGAATACAAAATGCTGTTCACATTTCCACATGTTAATTAGCTTTGGAAAGCGAATTAATGTACAAATCGTGAAAATAACACCTGTGCAATGTTGTGCGCAATTTTTTCCAACATCGTGACACTTATTTGGAGTCTGTGGCTCAAGTAGTTTGAAAGCACGATTGTTTATTTAAAAAATAAATAATAATAAAAATAATTTAAAAAATATATAATAACACGTTTGAAAGCTCGAATATCCGTCGAATATCTCATTTGAAACTGTGTTTATTTATTTGGACTGCAATCCGAGGTGCAGTTAACTCTAATGAATGTTTCCTTTGCAGCAGAGTTAAAAAACAACATACTAGGCAAGTCAATTAAGAACAAATTCTTATTAACAATGACGGCCTACCCTGGCCAAACCCTAATCCGGACGACGCTGGGCCAATTGTGCTACGCCCTATAGGACTCCCAATCATGGCCGGTTGTGATGCACCATGATTGACAGAGGAAGAACAATGATTTCAAGCATCACCCTCCATTTGAAGCTCCCAGTCTGTTATTCGAACTCAATCAGCGTGACAGAGTGATCTCCAGCCTTGTTCTCGTCAACACTCATACCTGTGGTAACGAGTGAATCAGTGACATGATGTCAGCTGGTCCTTTTGTGGCAGGGCTGAAATGCAGTGGAAATGTTTTTGGGGGATTCAGTTCATTTGCATGGCAAAGAGGGACTTTGCAATTAATTGCAATTCATCTGATCACTCTTCATAAAATTCGGGAGTATATGCAAATTGCCATCATACAAACTGAGGCAGCAGATTTTTTTTAAATGTATATTTGCGTCATTCTCAAAACTTTTGGCCATGACTATACACATACCAATGTGTTACAAATCTCAAACAGATATAACAGCTAGAATTACTCTATGTACCAATGTTAACAAACTGTGCCTGTCTATGTAACTACCATGCAAGTACAGTACATAAGGGGCACTTGTGAATATTGATAATATTGTTAGACATGTTATAAGAGAGAGTTTCCAACATTAAGTGCTACTCCGTGCTAACTGTGGTTTTAATCTAAGTGTGCTCTTATTATTCAGTGGTGAGAGGAGGGTACCATGGTAACTGAAATGATGATGGAGTTAATTGAGACATCTGAAGGCAGAGGTTTCAGCACTGTGCATACAATTAGCTAGGCTTAGCCTCCTCCGTCACGCATATCGTGTGCACTAGTATTGATATCATGAGCGACGCAGCTGCTGCATTGAACAACACACTAGTCGTAATTACACGGAAGACACTGTCAGAAGGGGAAATGTCACTCTATGGCCTGACAGGGTTATCAGTGTATATCCAAACAATGATTTGTGTTCTTCGAAAAAAAACTCACAAGCTATGATGAGGAGTCTGAGGAAGACGCACGTTAGCGTAAAGGTCCACTATGCCAATGGCTGCAAACAGCTTGACAGATTATCAAGGACACTTAGCTGATTCCCCATGAAAAATTGCAGGTCGGTATATCAAGAGGTGCTACCGCCCTGCCAATCTGCCTATTGATTTAAAGTCGCCACTTGACCTATCTATTTCTGTACATGATACACCTGCAATGCTTTCCTGCATGTGAAAAGTGTGGCAAGAAAATAATGGGCAGGGGAAATGCATAGTCTGATGTTCCAAGGATGCCAAAGCAGTTGCTATATGAGTCAACGTTCACAGCTTGTATACTTTCTCATCAAGGACAAACATGGATGGACTGGTGCTGATAATGATGTTGAGTTTATTGGCATTGCTTTTCATGAACTTGATTATGATTCAAAGGTGGACTGTATTATGGCAACATGTGTCAAGTTATGGTTTACACACACGATCCATGTTCGGCTAAGAACACCACACACCGATTGCAGCACCATTGACAGTGCTAGTCTCTGATATACCATGTGACAAACGCTGGGAGAAACACTCAGATTGTGGATTGTTTCTCTGTCTGATCTCCCAAGGATTTCACCGTGGTTGCCATGTGAGTAAATCTTAAATTTTTAAGGTTTGTATGCTTTCTATTCATCATTTTCACAGACCATAGACCACAGACCATGCACTCACCCCCAGGTAAGGCCCGCCTTGGCTTGGCTCCTCTGCATAATACACAGAAACCAATGTGATTGATCACACAAGCTTCATCTCCCTCACACCTCTGTTCGGATGTAGCTAGATATTTATGTTTGTTTCGTCTTTCTTAAATATCTTGTCTGTTTACTGACCCAGCTAAGATGATCACATCTGGAAGACTCTGAAGTTACATGTTTTTTCCCTTCAAAATCACACCAGAGGATCTGGGTGCAAAGGGCAAAGATCTTATTAGCTGCTCGGCAGGACGCTGAAAAGACTAAGCGGGAATGTTTAGCGCTCACTGTAGGCTCAAGGATTAGCAAGGTCTTCTCTCCCTCGCAATGTTTTAAGGATAAAGGGAGTCACTGATTTGAAACATTACAAACATAGCATATGGTTTGTGCGACGCATGGCTTTGAAATCATGCCTGGATTCGCAAAGTATCTCAGAGTAGGATGCTGAGCTAGGATCAGGTCCCACTGTCTTATTCATGGTTATCTAAAAGGCTAAACTGATCCTAGATAAGGGGTGTATTCATTAGGAACCAAACAGAACCAAACAGGCCTAAATAGGGAGGGACATTCATTCATTTGTCCAACAAAAACAACTGTTATCTTTTTTTATCATCTTATTTTTCACATTTTGCACAAATGAATATACCCCAACATTTGTACTCTGAGACACTTTGTGAATATTGGCACTGATTATTTGAATATGGGCCCTGATCATATTCACTTTGTGAATATGGAACCTGAACATGTACAATGCTTTGCAAAAATATTAATTCCCCTTGGCATTTTTAACATTTGGTTGCATTACAACCTGTAATTAACTATATTTTTATTTGGATTTCATGTAATGGACATATAAAAAATAGTCCAAATTGGTGAAGTGAAATCAAAAAAAGAACTTGTTAAAACCTAAACGGAAAAGTGGTGCATGCATACTGTATGTATTCAGCCCCTTTGCTATGAAGCCCCTAAATAAGATCTGGTGCAACCAATTATCTCCAGAAGTTACATCATTTATGAAATAAAGTCCACCTGTGTGCAATCAAAGTGTCACATGATCTTGGTATGTACACACCTGTTCTGAAATGCCCCAGAGTCTACAACACAACTAAGCAAGGGGCACCACCAAGCAAGCGACACCATGAAGACCAAGGAGCTCTCCAAACAGGTCAGGGACAAAGTTGTGGAGAAATACAGCTCAGGGTTGGGTTATAAAAAAATATCAGAAACTTTGAACATCACTCAGAGCACCATTAAATCCATTATTAAAAAATGGAAAGAATATGGCACCACATCATACCTGCCTAGAGAGGGCCGCCCACCAAAACTCACGGACCAGGCAAGGAGGGCATTAATCAAAGAGGCAACAAAGAGACCAAAGATAACCCTGAAGGAGCTGCAAAGCTCCACAGTGGAGATTGGAGTGTCTGTCCATAGGACCACTTTAAGCCGTACACTCCACAGAGCTGGGCATTACGGAAGAGTGGCCAGGAAAAAGCCATTGCCTAAAGAAAAAATAAGCAAACACATTTAGTGTTCACCAAAAGGCATGTGGGAGACTCCCCAAACACATGGAAGAAGGTACTCTGGTCAGGTAAGAGTGGAATTTATCTTTTTGGCCATCAAGGAAAATGCTATGTCTGGCACAAAATGCCAGACTGTTGGTAAAATTATGATTAAAATGACTGAACAAATCATTTTAAATGGAACTATAAAATGCTATGTCATCACCCTGAGAACCCCATCCGACAGTGAAGCATGGTGGTGGCAGCATCATGCTGTGGGGATGTTTTCATCGGCAGGGACTGAGAAACTGGTCAGAATAGAAGGAATGATGGATGGCTCTAAATATAGGGAAATCCTTGAGGGAAACCTGTTTAAGTCTTCTAGAGATTTTAGACTGGGATGGAGGTTCACCTTCCAGCAGGACAATGACCCTAAGCATACTGCTAAAGCAACATTCGAGTTTAAGGGAACATTTAAATGTCTTGGAATGGCCTAGTCAAAGCCCAGACCTCAATCCAATTGAGAATCTGTGGTATGACTTAAAGATTGCTGTACACTAGCAGGAACCCATCCAACTTGAAGGAGCTGGAGCAGTTTTGCTTTGGAAAATGGGCAAAATTCCAAGTGGCTAGATGTGCCAAGCTTATAGACACATACCCCAAGAGACTTGCAGCTGCAACTACTGCAAAAGGTGGCTCTACAAAGTATCTTCTTTGTGGGGGGTGAATAGTTATGCACACTCAAGTTTTCTGTTCTTTTGTCTCATTATTATTTTGTTTGTTTCACAATAAAAATATTTTGCATCTTCAAAGTGGTAGGCATGTTGTGTAAATCAAATGATTACAAACCCCCCAAAAATATATTAGTTAATTAAAACTTCTTATGGGCAGGTGGGTCAGTAGCGGCCCACCTGGCCAACATCCGCTGAAATTTCAGAGCGCCAAATTCAAAATACAGAAATACTCATAATAAATATTCCTAAAATATACAAGTGTTATACATCGGCTTAAAGACTAACTTTTTGTTAATCCAGCCGCTGTGTTAGATTTCAAAAAGGCTTTACGGCAAAAGCATACCATGTGATTATCTGAGGACAGCGCCCCGCTTACAAAGACATACAAACATTTTTACAACCAAGTAAAGGAATCACAAAGTCAGAAATAGCGATAAAATTAATCACTTACCTTTGATGATCTTCATATGTTTGCAGTTAGATGAGTCCATGTTATACAATAAATGTTAATTATTTTATTTTTTATTTATTTAAAAAAAATGTACCCCTTTCGTGGTATCCAATTATTTAGTAGCTACTATCTTGTCTCATTGCTAAACTCCCATACTGGCTCAGGAGAGACGAAGGTTGAAAGTCATGTGTCCTCCGATACACAACCCAACCAAGCCAAGCCGCACTGCTTCTTAACACAGCGCCATCCAACCCGGAAGCAAGCCGCACCAATAAGTTGGAGGAAACACCATGCACCTGGCAACCTTGGTTGGCGTGCAGTGTGCCTGGCTCGCCACAGGGGTTGCTGGTGCGTGATGAGACAAGGATTTCCCTACCAAACCCTCCCTAAACCGGACGACGCTGGGCCAAATGTGCGTTGCCCCACGGACCTCCCGGTCGCGGCAGGGCCTGGGCGCAAACCCAGGGTCTCTGGTGGCACAGCTGGTGCTGCAGTACAGTGCCCTTGGCCACTGCACCATCCGGGAGGCCCCCTATAAATGTTAATTTTGTTCGATAACGTCCCACTTTATGTCCGAAAAACTTTGTTTTGTTGGCGCGTTTTGTTCACTAATCCACTGGCTCAAAGGCGATCACGACATGCAGACGAAAACATCCTAATAGTACCTGTAAAGTTTGTCGAAACATGTCAAACGATGTTTATAATTAATCATCAGTTTGTCTATTGTCTAAATAATTGATAATATTTCAACCAGACAATAGCCTCTTCAATAGAAAAGAAAAACAACAAACGGAGCGCTAAAAATAGCTATGGTTAATTTACAGTCCACTGAAAGAATGTTCTCATTCTTCCTCATTTTTCAGAATACAAGCCTGAAACAATGTCTAAAGATTATAGGAACTGCAATTTGGGTCCTATCCAAATACATAATGTATAGGCATTCAATAGAGAAGTACCCACATCAAAAATATCCCACTTCCTGGATGGACTTTCCTCAGGTTTTTGCCTGTCCTATCAGTTCACAGACATTAGTTTAACAGTTTTGGAAACCTTAGAGTGTTTTCTATCCAATACTACCATGCATATGCATATCCTAGCTTCTGGGCCTGAGTAACAGGCAGTTTACTTTGGGCACGTTTGTCATCCAAACTTCAAAATACTGCCCCCTACCCAAGAGAGGCATTCCAGGTTATAAGGCAACAAAATAGGAAAAATGCCTAGGGGGGTGAATACTTTTGCAAGGCATTGTATATTCTGGTCATTTTATGAAGTACACTGAAATTCCAATCCATTTATCTTCAAAGCTTTTCAATGAGGAACATTTTTATTTGGAATTGGAATTTGGTTAACTTTCTGAATTAACTGGAAATTAAATGGAATAGACCCCAACCATGTTCCTGATGCTTGCTCAATATGAGTGTTGAGAAAAGGGCAATCTGGGATGAGAATATTTGGACATTATCAAACCACTTAGTTGGAACGTATTGATCAGCCATTACTACAAAGGCCCAGTGTGTATCACCCTTTGCTAAAGACATTCAAAAGGCGTTATTGATCAAAATAAGCCAGATTTGTCCAAACTGTGTATTTACTGTAATGACACAGTACTCAGATTGGTCAATAAAACCGTGTGACGCATTGAACACTTTTGAATAGTTTATTGATGTACTAAGTGCGTTTCATCATTGAATAACCAAACAAATTCAAAGACAAAAATAGTTACAAAACTGGTATTGCAGATGTTGTTGACATTAACTTTACATTGGCATTGAGATTCATGAACATTTTAGCATAATTCATAGACATGTGTCCATGCAAATAGATGGGTTAAACTTGTGGTTAGTTGAGGATAAGGTTAACGCACACACATGTACACACACAGAGAGAGCATTGTTCTGATGCTGAAATCACAAAGCAATCCATTTCAGCACCATGGACAGTACCTATCGGTCAGATTACAGTGGTTAAAAAACCTGTGGGAGAAACTCTTGTGTTATCATGTAGGTTGTTCATTTATTTAGAAGACATATCAAGGATCAGACAGGGATGAACATGTTTGGAGGCATGATGTTAAACTGACTTTCAGCCTTCTGCAGGCCAGGCATGTCTGACCTTGTGATGCCTTACTGACAACACTATTTCTAACTGATTTTAGCAATATGGGTCTCTTACACAGATGTTCATTATAGGAGGGTAATAGTCGAATCAAGATGATGTATATGTATTATCATGAGGAAAATCATTCAGACACACACACACACACACACCAAATGATCTGCTAAAATAATCTGATAATAAAATCACTCATGAAACAATTTCAGCACTATGGACAGCCTCATTGTCAGGCGTTTCTGTGCGTTACTATCCTTCCTTTAAGACCAAGATGAAGTGTTCAAAAGGCAGATGTTGCAATGACTTCAAACCGTATGTCTAAAGGTGTTTTTTTCACATATTAAATATTGAATCAACATAACGCTAGACAACACCATATCTGCTGCTCCACAATGTGAGTTACCAGATTAAGATGCTTTTAATACACCGGTGTAACTCAAGTATGCCTATTTATGTCCAATTTATATTAAAGTGACTATACATAGAATACTGTAACCATAAGCTATATGAGGGAGAACCGCTACAAATCACTCTGACACTATCTGTTAACAACTGCATGTTGAAAATATTAAATATGTGGACTAAATAAACCCTAGGAAGCATGAATAACTGTGTTTTGCTGTGAATATTAATCATCGATCATGACTCAGCCATGGTTTAGTCTCCCTTTTTTTGTAGTCTCTATCTCTCACACACACACCCATTGATGAGTGTGCATGATTGATGTGCCCTTGGATGCCTGTTCCTCCTCTGTGCGGTGTTTGTTTGACTGGCCAAATTGACTATTGGTTACATAGTTTAGCTTGAACACATCCCTGCCTGTTTTGATCTGGCTATAGGTTTCAATAGGGATAAGAGACCACGTGTGTGTGTGTGTGTGTGTGTGTGTGTGTGTGTGTGTGTGTGTGTGTGTGTGTGTGTGTGTGTGTGTGTGTGTGTGTGTGTGTGTGTGTGTGTGTGTGTGTGTGTGTGTGTGTGTGTGTGTGTGTGTGTAACTATACTTCTGGCAACCAGAAGTGTGTGTGTCTGTGTGTGTCTGTGTGTGTCTCTGTGTGTGATTTCAACATTTGACTTGTGGCATTTTGCCCTCCTCCTTGTTCTTCTGTGTGTGGGAGTTGTTTTTGTTGTTTTTATGATTGACTCTGAAAGGATGATATCTGAACACATGCTGGGTTGAAGGACTGACACACAAAAGACTGATAAACAACAAAAAATACTTAGGTCACTGAATGTTCACAGAATGCTTCTAAATGGCCAAAGAACAAGATAATTAAAAAACATTCATGCCAATTTCCTGATGCTTTCAGAGATTATTTCTCTGACATTTTAATTGCTTAATTAATGAAAACTGAACTGTGTGTGTTTGCTGGTCAAGTTAAGGTTATGTCCTCATTTGGTTCATGTTTAGTGTGTCTTAGCCAGCAGAACATGATCTTGCTACTACATTCTCTTGATAAAGACTTCTTTAGAAATTGGAATCTGGGACTATATGTAATGTGTTACTGTGAAACCATGCAGTTTTTTTGTATGGACTATAATAGCACTGCCCATTACAAAGCAACTTTAGGCGAAAGTGGGCAATCTCTACTGCACATCTCCATATTTGTAAACAAAAGATGATCATTTGTGAGAGAGCCTCGTTAGAATACCCTACATGTGAATGTGGCATTTGACCCTGGTTGAAAATAGTGCTGGTTGCTTCTATCCTTACAGCCTGGTCTCATAGACGAGACATAACGCAGGAGATGTAAATCCGGCCCTCAAATTAGAATGGTATTTTACATTTGATATGGTTAAATAAGACAGAAGGCTACTTAAAGCAAAAAAAATGAAAGTAGGGTTGTTGGTCGGGCTGGATGGGTAGGTGTATAACATGAACGTCTAGTACCCCAAAGGTTGAGTATTTGAATCTCATCACAAATAACTTCAGCATTTTAGCTATTTTGGGACAACTTAGCATGTTAGTTAACCCTTCCCCTAACACTAACATTACTCCTTTAACTTAACTCCTAACTCCTAAGCTTAACCCTAACCCCTAGCCTAGCTAACGTTAGCCACCTAGCTAACATTAGTGTTAGACACCTAGCTTTGTATCCATTGTAATTCACAACATATCATATGAAATGGTTGATGGACATCCAAACATGAATACATACCATAGGAAGCGTAACATATCATACTAATTGGAGTGTCCTGGATTTACATTTACTTTGTTAGGTCTACCCCTGAGCCCAGGTTTAACCTTAGCTATTGGCATGTGATACAGTTTGAAATGCCACAGACACTGATGCATGTAGAATTTGCAAAGTAATCAATATGAGTTGTTGAGCCCGACCCTGTCAGAATGCCTCCTCTTTTGGACGTTATTTCTATTATGTCAGAGATGTGATGTCAATCTCATAACTCCAGTTATGTTGTCATTTTGTTTTATCTATCAAATATGTAGACAAGGCCTACCACATTAATAAAACAAAAGCAAACGATGATGTTCCATAAATCTAGTGCTACCAACTAGGTTGAGTTAGCCTATAACTGCAAGGTGTGTTTTAACAATAGAATCGAAGCAGAGACTGTGACAAAAATCCACAGCGAAACATTTGGGTTAGTTGACGCAAAAAGCACTTCTGCTTTTTAATTGCAATTTTATTTTCATTTTGCAATCCCCTTTGAAATCGTGACGTTTACATAGACACATTGTTTGTTGTAGTCAACTGAGAGCCGTATCATTTGGCAGGGTTGTGGCGTGTACGTTGTAGTCTATGTAGTTAATTATTTTACCGCATTCAACAGCGGTTCCTAGCAGAGAGAAAGTAGCATTCACGCTGGAGGGCACTCGTATGCTGGGCTTGAAGCAATACACACATCAGAGATTATTAGTCTTCATAAAATGCGCAAATTAATAATTAGATGAGGTTATAACCAACCTCCGATTTGGAAAAGAGTTGTATCCAATACGTTGGCAATGCGTTATCTCGTCGAGTCTACTTTAAAAAAAAAAATAATAATAAAAAAACAAAAACAGAAGCGGATCTAAAGCAAGGATTCAGCCTAAGCAGTAACATGAAATAAGGAACGTCGTTTGGAATCCATAACCTTGTTGGCTTTAGAATAGGAATATTATTGGTCAAAAAAGACTGAACAGATCAACAGCTTTTAGTGTGAATATGTTAACGCTTGCTAGTCCTGTATGTGGATAGATTTTTTTCAGCATTCCCTCAGACGGTGGATTTTTTTCCATTGCAGCTCAGTAGAGGGTGTGAGATCTTTCTAAGAGCACCGGGCTAGATCGAGCACAGTCTCTGTGTAACCTCTTTGTGATTCAAAATTACCAAAGAAAAGCACTGGAAACAAACGCAAGGAAACACCGAAAGGTGTGAGGAATGCGTTTTTTTTTTCAGTGGCAGTGTGATCAGCACTAAATACCCAGCGTCGGTGTGAATTCAGCACCGAGGGGGGAAGAACAGCACCCACTGCTACTGCTGCACTACGAGAAAATCACGGATTTATAAAATTTGCAAGGTCAGTCATTACCGAACAAAAGCCTAAAAATGTGTCAGATGCTATTGCGGTTTGTTGTTTTCAATTATTTTCATACCAGCAAAAGGATCCATTCCATCTGAGGCATTCTATATGGTCATTTTAAAGCTGGACGCCTGGACATAACGGGCTAGAAGAGCATGGATATTATAAAGGACTGTCGCCTTTTCTTTTAGACCCCTCGGTCTATCTTTTGGGGGATAAACTGGACTAAAAAACATTGATTCAACAGCTCGTTTTCATGTCTTGAAATCGGGGATGAATTGTTTGTATTGAAAATGCTGCTTTGGATTGTCTTGCTGAAGGCGGCTCTTTGTGTGGCCATTGGAAATGTTACAAGGGACATTTGTAAGGAGCAGATATGCTCCTGCAATGAGATTGAAGGCGATTTGCACATTGACTGCGAAAAAAGGAGCTTTACTAATCTGCAGCATTTGACTGGTCCCAGTTCCCAGTTTTATCACTTGCTATTGCATGGGAATTCTTTATCCAGGCTTTTTCCCAATGAGTTTGCTAACTTTTACAATGCCGTAAGCTTGCATTTGGAAAACAACGGTTTGCATGACATTGTCCCTGGTGCTTTTCTGGGACTGCAGCTCGTGAAAAGGCTACACATAAATAATAACAAGATACGGTCATTTAGGAAAAGCACCTTTCTTGGTTTAGATGACTTGGAATATCTTCAGGCTGATTTTAATCTATTGAGAGACATTGACCCGGCCGTGTTCAGGGACTTAAATAAACTTGAAGTGTTAATTCTAAATGATAACCTCATCAGTGCACTACCTATAAATGTGTTTCAACACGTTCCCATCACCCACCTCGACCTGCGAGGGAACCGAATCAAAACGGTGCCTTATGAGGGAGTTCTCGAACAAATACCGGGCATTGCGGAGGTTTTATTGGAGGATAACCCCTGGGACTGCAACTGCGACCTGGTTTCCCTGAAGGAATGGCTGGAGAATATACCGCAGAACGCGCTTATCGGCCGGGTGATCTGCGAGGCTCCAACGCCACTGCAAGGGAACGACTTGAACGAGACATCGGAGATGGATCTGTGTCCTTCAATAAAAAGTGGTGCTGACGAGAGTTTAGTTGCACCTCCTACCCAAGAGGAGACCTCTGTACCTGGGCCCGTTCCAACGCCTTATAAAGCTAGTGGTGATCCTGGGTCCCCAACCCCAGGGAATGGGCAAAAGGGACGCTCTAAATCGCACTGGCAGTTGAAAACGAAACCCACATCTATGACAGGTGTGAATGGGGAGAGAGAGCAGCTGCAGATTGTGCAGAACGCATCATGTCCTGTGCCATGCAGCTGCAAGCTCATTGGATCCAGGCAGGGGTTAGGGGTTAACTGCGAGGGCAAGAAGATAGAGAGCTTGGCTAACCTAAAACCCAAACCCATCACTGCGCACGAATTAAACATGAGAGATAACAACGTCCATGCTATAAAAAAGAACCATCTCAATGGCTATTCAAGTCTGAATCTCCTTGATTTGGGTGGAAACAACATCAAATTGATAGACAACAGCACTTTTCAAAACCTCACCGAATTAAGATGGTTGTACATGGATAAGAATTACCTGGACACGCTCATTGCGGAAATGTTCATTGGACTTCAAAATCTGGAATATCTCAGTTTGGAATATAATGACATACAGCTGATACTGGCCGGCACATTCAGCCCTCTGCCTAATCTGCGAGTGCTTTTCCTCAACAATAACTTGCTGAAAGCGCTACCTGTGGATGCTTTCCTTGGAGTGTCTTTATCAAAGATTAGCTTGCATAATAATTATTTCACATATCTCCCTGTCGCAGGGGTCTTAGATCAACTCAATTCGATCATACAAATTGATTTGCATGGGAACCCTTGGGATTGCTCGTGTAATATTGTCCCTTTCAAACAGTGGACGGAGAAACTGGGGGCAGATGTGATCGTTAGTGATCTCAAGTGTGAGTCCCCAGAAGAGTTCTGGAAAAGGGATTTCCGTCACGTCCGAAATGATCTGATGTGTCCCAAGTTGTATGATAAAGTCTACCCCACCTCTCTCTCCAAAAACAGCACATTCACCGCAGACACGGGTACGCGCTCGAACTCCTATGTGGAGCCGAACAGGGTATCCATATCTGTACTAGTCCCTGGGCTACTACTGGTATTTGTCACGTCTGCGTTCACTGTTGTAGGGATGCTTGTCTTCATTTTGCGGAATCGCAAGAGATCAAAGCGGAGGGATGGTAATTCCTCTGCGTCAGAGATCAATTCCTTGCAGACAGTGTGCGACTCGTCTTATTGGCATAGCGGGCCTTACCATGCGGACGGGGGCGCGCAAAGAGGGTTTGACTGTAGCGCCCATTTCTCCACAACAAATGATGCGTAAAACGACTATTGACAATTAAACCTGGAATACAAGCAGACAGACAAATATACTGCGTTCTCTTGACACAATGGCAATTGAAGAAAAATAAGCAAACGCTATGTTACGAGCTTCTTCATTCGCTTTTTGTCGGAGATAGACCATTTTTTTGTTTGCTCCAGTTGACTGTGGTGCCAATGAGTCTGCTACAGAACCAACTGTAATATATGTATAGACCCCCTCCCCGCCCCCGAATCCCAGTACAGCTATTTGCCGCAATCAGACTGACGATCTGAGAGAGAAGAATCGGGAAATTGTGCACGAGCGCATGAATGTAATGTAAATAACTGACTATCAGATCTGCATGATTTCGCATGGTTTCAACACACACTGGGGAACCATACCATAAGTAACGAAGAAGCCAACTCGACCCTTCTTTCATGTTGTCAATATGAATATATACAGTATATATATGCATATAAAACTATATATGAATATATACAAAGTGCCATTTCTCTATTTTTTTGTGAACTGCGTTATAGGATTTGTATTTGTTGTTTTAAAACGGTTAAAAAACCGGAAAAAGAACACATTGGGACGAAAAAGAAGATAAACGCTGTCCACGCATGTTCTTTTTTGTTTGTTTTATCAGTTGATTGTCGATAAATATCGGCGTTATTTATAATTGGTGCAGATCTCATCGTATCTGCACATTCAGCTCTTTATGAATGTATAATGTGTTATTTTATGGTGTGCCAATTGTTGAATTTCAGATATTCGGGATGCAGATGAGCATGACCAATTAACGTCACTCATGGTTATGCTGCAAGGTTAATGTAGCTAAAAACAGTTCGTGGTTTTGTGTGTTAATGACTATAGCCTGCTTTGGGGGAGAGGAGAAGGCTTTACCGAATTATATGGTTTTTTTTCTAACTGCATATTTTTTCAAAATTAAAATGTTTTCAGTGGAAGTAATGGTATGTGCAGTTCGATCTATGTACAGAGCGCAGGTAGACTAAAATGCTTTTTTTATGTAAAAAGTATTCCTCCACAAAGCGTAGGCTATGATTCACCTCCATTTATGTGAGCTTTTGTAAAGCCATCTATTGTGTCCAAATATGACAAATGGACTTACATTTTTTTTAAACTAACGTGCTTAAAATAGATTGGGCAATGGTCAGTTTGCATACAGTAACAAATGATATAAAAACACGTCTTAACAATCGACAGTATTAGTCTGATGCCATAGGGAAGACATGGCAGGATCACCGCATTACTCTAGACGAGGAAACTCACGATGTCGCTGTTGTTGCATCTTCTCCATTGGAGGGAGGGCTGAGGTAGAGGTGTTTTGCAAGAGGGCGTTTTGGAATGGGAATTTTTATCTTGAGATGTTAATTTAATCGGGTGTGAATGGGCAATGTTGCATTAAGAAACATATATATTCCCTCAATATTAGAAGTGTTCAGTAGTCGGTCTGTTGCCCAGTGCTATGACATTTTACTGAACAACTATAGTGATATCAAGATGATGATTACAGTGTACAATAATGGTTAGCATTAAACGTGATATTCTGATAATCCATGCAAATTGATCAACATCACTGATTCTGCAGTAAAACTGTACAGATCACACGACTGTGAGATGTTTTGGTTTTATATGAATACTCTGTAAATTCAAGCACTGAATTCGTTTTGTTCATACTGGTTTTTATTTTTCATCAATGTACCCACTGTTTTTAATTTTCTTATAAATAAGCATATGTGCATATATGTGCATATATATGTCAATAAGGCATTACAAGTCAGACATGCACTGGCCTGCAAAAGGTCAAAGTGCTCAGAGCCAGTTCAATATCAAACATGTCTCCACCCTGTCTGATTCATCATTTATCTTAATACAGCAACAAGCATTTCCCCCAGGCCTTTTTAACACTGTGGACTGATAGACTATATGGTTAGCTGTGTGACTGCATTAGCAGAACAATGTTCATTGTCTGGGCTGTGTGTGTGTGCGCGGGTGTGTGTGTGTGTATGTGTGTGTATGTGTGTGTGTGTATGTATGCATTTAAATAATTCAAATTATTGATTAAATGTGTGTGCATGTGCACTAGTGTCTGTCTACATGTGTGTGTCTGTCTGTATGCTCACCCCCCCCCCCCATCACTAAATGTAACCAATCACATAGGCTGACCTTGGGGAGTATTATCTTAGCAGGTCTTTGGCAACAACAGTGCTGTCCATCACTTCAGACTCAGGTCTGTTGGTGTATTGCTTCGAAGGGTAATTATCAGTCTCTACTGTGGAACGTTTTACCATGGCTCATGAATTATTGGTCATATCTCAACGCTGTGTCCCAGAGTTACATTTATATGCTTTGCTACATTTGACCTGCTTCTATTTTGTTAAATAAAACGTGGTTGAGGTTGAGTCAAATCTATGCGTCTCTAAGACATTTCATTCTTACCTGGGTTTAACTGAAACACAGTATTATTGGATGTGTGTGCTAAATGTGCTTGTTTTGTTTCGATAATAACCACTTGGTCTGTGTTGTCCATGGTGCATACACTGATTGCTGTGCGATTGCATTAGCAGAAAAATGCTATTGCAGCCAACTTATTTCAGCACCGTGGACAGCAAATGTCTCTACCAATGAGATAGCAGTTATATGGGGTGTTCATTGTGCTCCGTGGTTTCATCTCTGAGGTAATGCAATGCTGTCCACAATTATACCTGTGTTTGGGTACATTCAAAACACAGAATATTATGTTGCTTTTGATGGCAGGAGTATTATGGTGCTTGCAACATCAGAGTTCAAGAATGACCCCAACACTGGCTTCCTCCTCTTATCCTCATATGCAGTATTACATGATGTTTGACCAAAGCATTCACTGCTTTCAGTTTTTATCAAATGTGAGCCTTTGTTTTACTGTATAGCAATGCAAACGTGCTGATCCTTTGTTCATTTGTGAAGTAGAGACTTGACAGGTTATTCCTTGGAAACCAAATGTCTTGGAAAAATCATTTAGATATTTGATATCAACTACTGTCCAGTTATGTGCTGCAGTTTACAGATTAAAGCCTAACCTTTGCTCTCTGCAGCGATTTGCATTTTAGCTATGAACCCCAGATGTGCTCTGTACAGTTCTGGCCAGAGCTTAACTTACTCTTGTTTTGCTCTCTGCAACCCCAGCAGGCTACACACACTTAACTGATCATCTCCCTGAGAACTGGCAGCTTGTTGCAACCCTCGCAGCACGGCACCCATCAGCAGCACACCCTGGGAGTTTACTTTCCCGATTACTCCCAATACCAGTGTAAATACCACAGCTGTTGTTGATCAGTATGACTGATCGGACCACCAAGTGCTGCCTGTGACCTAACCTCTTCAATTCTCAGCCTCCACGTATTGATTCGATCTATTGACTCGATCATTGACTATGTTTTGAGCCGCACGCTGCACTATTGTTTCCATCCTTCAGAGGCTTTTGAAGCTTTTGTAATTTCTACCGGCTCAATATAATGTGTCTTGCCTTTGTCGGTAACAATAACACAAATGGTACAATGTTGCATAGATACTGAAATAAGACGTTTAGACTAAGATAGCGATCATCCTTCGCTGGCATGAAGGCTTTTGTAGACTTGTAAAATTGACTTTTGCCAAGTTGGTGCAGTAACGTTTGCCAAGTTGGTGCAGTAAGGGTTATGTAGTAGCCTGGAAGGAAGTAGGAAATGTAGACCAAGGTAGGTTGGATGTGAGAGACCAACTGCCCCCACCCCTCGAACCTGCCTCATTTTAATTTGCTGAAGCTTTCTTGGTTCTCTGTTCTGGCCCAAGGGAAACCTACCTCCATTGCTTTTTACAATTATCGGGCCGGTCAAAGTGCTGATCGTAACTGGGCCAAGGTTAACATGTCTTATTGATGGAATACACACACACTCACACACACACACACACACACACACACACACACACACACACACACACACACACACACACACACACACACACACACACACACACACACACACACACACACACACACACACACACACACACACACACACACACACACACACAAATAGAAAGAAGGTATTACAATTTAATTTTAGATGGTAAAATGGTTCTCTGTAATTTTGTAATGTAGCAAGTAATACCACATATAAAGCCAATTAGGTTGAAGGAGGAGAAATATGACTATTACTATGCTTGGATTTCGTTTTTCTTGATTGTTTTTCATGGATTCCAGGGTGTCTGGTAATCTCATGGCAAGCTTTCCTTTCGGTGCCTTCTTTTGTACATGAAACCCTTGGCTTGTATTCACAAAGCATCTCACAGTAGCAGTGATAATCTAGGATCTGGTGTCCTATTTTCATGTAATGTAAGTCATTATGCTCTAAAAGGCAAAACCGATCCTAGATCAGCATTCCTACTCTGAGACACATTGTGAATATGGGTTGAGATCAGATCTGAGGACAGCCCCTATACTTCTCCAGGCAGATGGGAAAGCAAACTATGACACACAAAATAATATATGGACACAGAGAGCTGAAGGATTTCCTGTCTCAGTTGTGGTTTCATTGATTGTTTTCCTTCTCCTTTCTCAGTGTTGGATATAGGCTGTTGTTAGAGCAGTCTGGTCATTGATGGCCAATTAATCAATAAATTGTTCATAGAGGGCATATTGATCATGCCACACACTCAGTGTGTGCTCATGACAGTGGCAGGCAGTGAGAGAAGTACACCTGATCCCTCAATGCTACCCATGCTGCTTTTGTGTACTGTAAATGTCAGAGAAATTGTTTACTCTGACATACTAGTTGACAATGATGTTCTTTTGAGGCATCTGCTGGGAAATAGGCCTGTCTTAGCCATCTCTTATATTCTCCTCTCCTATTTAAAGTCATCATGTTTTCTCTCTATTCTGAAGCAAACCAGTATCATGTATTCAGTCAGTCGCCTTCACTCGCTCGAGGACGTTAACTGCCAGATCATGATTTCTTTTGAGTGTTGCTCAATGGACCTCCCAACATCTCCTCAAATATACATATTTATGTGGTTTTCAGTCCCTATTGAGGGGAGGATGTCAGTTGGTTCATTAGCAAATAACATGATTCTCTAGGTCTGGTTTGGATTCAATTAAACACTGTCTTTCTATTTACAAAAGAAACTCCTTCTATTGCTCCGAAAACTCATCTAAAATATTGTTGGAATGTTTTGTAATGTTATGTTAAGTAGACAAACAAACGTTAGAGAAATGTTATCCCTAACCTTCAGTACCAGAGACATCATGGGAGCCAAAATGCATTTTAGCAGAATGTTAGCTGGGTCAACAGATGCTGTGAGTGTTCAGCTTTGGGCTCATCCCAAGAACAATGGATTTTTATTCTCATCCATACGCTATGTGAGGGATGAACGACAGCAGGGTACAAGCAGATCAGTAGGTTTTACATTCCCATGCTATTAAAACTGCAGCCAAATGTCTTTTTTTGTGAGATAGATTTGTGAAATAGACCTAATGTAGGGAATACAAAGACAAACATGTAAACGTTTCAAAGATGCAATTTACTCAGGATCAGGAAGTTGGCTATAAATAACTGAATAGGGGCTAGTTGTAACGGTTCTCGTCTGGTGAAGGAGAAGCGGACCAAAATGCAGCGTGGTATTTTTGATACATGTTTAATGACGACGAAAAAACACGAACAATACAAAAACAGCAAACGGACCATGAAAACCTATACAGCCTATCTGGTGACAACAAACACAGAGACAGGAACACTCACCCACGAAACACTCAAAGAATATGGCTGCCTAAATATGGTTCCCAATCAGAGACAACGATAATCACCTGCCTCTGATTGAGAACCACCACAATCCCAATACTACTAAAACCCCAAGACAAAACACACCACAAAAAACCCATGTCACACCCTGGCCTGACCAAATAAATGCAGACAAACACAATATACTTCGACCAGGGCGTGACACTAGTCTTGTATGTCCACTGTAAGATACATAGTCATGTCTTTGGTGGTTTGAGGTCTCTGTTGGAACCTAAATCCAAAGGCAAAGACAGAAACACCATTAATGGACCCACAATTGCCTTGAGATCACTGTTTGAGGAGCATATAAAAGTGATTGCAAAGGCTCTCTTGCAGCAGAATGAACATTCCTGCAAATTATTGCAAATTGCAACGTATGTCTTAATATTGCATGGTGCATTCATTCTGTGTTTGTTGAATTTCTAACAGTTCTCTTACTGTAGGTGGATTTGGTCTTACATGGCATTTAATGTGAACACAATAGCATGTTGTCAACTATCAAACAATCTTCTGGGCCAGTCTGTTACTGCAGTGCCTGTGAGGTCCTTGATCGGTGCCTAAACATCATTCCCATGGCCTGGCCAATTTGCTCTGATTGCTTTCCCTGCCAAGCGTTTAAGGAGCATGGCCAAGGGCAAGTGGTATAGATTTTTATGTAGATTTGGGGAATTTGATGTGACATTGGAGTCAATACGACCTGGCCATTTCAAAATATATTGGAATGACTTGGATTTGCAGAACTAGCCATGGAGCTAGAAGCCTCCAGGCTTACATTATATATAGCTCTACCCAACTGTAGCTCTTTTGACAGTGGGAACTAAGATGTGGGAAGCTTGTGTACATTTGATCATGGCTATTAATAGATTGATGGAGTCATTTTGGTTTAACTGAGCAGACCACTGTCAGTGTAGAGGCTGTGGCTAGACCTGGACCGTAGGTAGAGCTTCAGTTAGCTGTGTCTAGTTATAATACCACCTGACAAATAATGAAAACAACCTTTGAGCCGTGTCATCTAAGAAAAGGTGTGGGAGAGGAGCAGTGTGCGGTCGGCGCCGTTTAAGATGAGGGAGGATGATTTTTTTTTATGAGCATGGCCTTATTTCTATTACATCATATTGGATGACTGTCATTCATATTCCATTCACCCAGTTCAATGTAACAGCGATAGGTTTAGGCTACTACATGACACTCAAATGTTCCCTATACTCATGAGGCTGCTACAACCAAGCCTATGAATGAACGATTATAACGTAGCTGCACACAGGTCAAGAGACAAATTTGATGTGAAAGACAGTGACACATGGAGAGACGGTAGCTTTCAAAACCGTCTTGCACACTGTATGCCTGCATCTATCTTATATAGGATGTAGTCATTAGTCCAACAGTTGCAAACGAGAGTTTGTATTGGACAAATTTAGGTATGTTTAACCTCATTGTGTTCCGTTTGCTTCCGTTTAAGAAATGCTTCTCAACAGAATCGACGGAATGAACACACCGCTGATCACGGGTAAACACAGTTCACTTTCATAGCAGCCACATTGTATTCCTTCGCGCATCTATGCGCTCTCCTCCTCTCACATTATCATGTGAACCTCAATGCACAACACATCAGCTGTATGTGACCAGGCAAAAAAACAACTTTCCAAGCCAAACCAAGCCAAACCACTAGACACAGCCTACATAGTTGTCACCATATTAGCTAAAGTAACATCATAGTCAGCATAGCTAATAGAACTAAAGCATTAGTAAACCTACTACAATCATGTAGTAACATTACAGTGTTCAGTCAGTAAGCAGTTCAACTGGTGAGCCCCAGTGATAATATATTAGCAAACTAAATGCTTTCCTTGACTTGGTAAACTTCCAGTATTGTGTTGGATTGTCATAGTCAGCTCGCTAACATAGCATCCCTCTATTTGAGGCGTTTGTTTCAGTAGGCTAAACTTGTAGCTGCATTTTCTAGTTAAGTAAGTGAAACTGAATTAAACAGACAATATCTCTCTCTCTATTTCTCTCGTGCTTCTCCTTCATTTTGGAAGAAATTAATTTGTTCAAAACTGCTCAACTATTGTCTTTCTCTCTCGTTGAATCAACTACTCACTACATTTCATGTTCTGCAGTGGTAGCTAGCTGTAACTTATGTTTTCAGTACTAGGTTCATTCTCTGATCCTTTGATTGGGTGGACAACATGTCAGTTCATCCTGCAAGAGCTCTGATAGGGTAGAGGACGTCCTCCGGAAGTTGTCGTAATTACTGTTTAAGTCTATGGTAGGGGGTGAGAACCAGGAGCCTCCAAGCTTTTGTATTGAAGTCAATGTACCCAGCGGAGGACAGAAGCTAGCTGGTACTACCCTACAGAGTGCTGTTGAGGCTACTGTAGACCTTATAGGAAAAATAGTGTATTTTAATCAATTATTTGGTGATGTGAATATATTTAGAATAGTTCTATCTAAAAATTATAACTTTTCCTTTTTTTAAATTATTTTTTAAATGAAATTCACTGAGGAGGATGGTCCTCCCTTCCTCCACTGAGGATCCTCCACTGGAGAGGAGGTGGTGGTGGAATATGACTGAAGCAGTACTAAGGACAGCATAGTCCTGATTCAGTACAGTGCTAGTGCTAGCTATAGAAGAGCTAGCCGCATTATCCCTGGATTTGATGTCGAGTCAAGCCATGTCTGATCGTGATAAAGTGCAAAGACCTTGTCACCTGTCATCTCCCTGTAAAGGATAAGGCGATCCATGATCTGTCACTGTCCCTCTCTGATAGCTTGGTGATGAACGACTCAACAATGCCCCGTGAGCCTGCTAGCGGTGGCTGACTGCTGTAAATCACACAGGAAGTCCCATGTGATCTATTTGTCCTAGGAATCTCTCTGTGATCTCCTCCATAAGAGTTCCTGTTTATGTCATCCAAGGTGTAAACCAGCTGGTGGTTCTTTGCGTGTTAAAGATCAAATGATTCTAGCCTGTGGTGTTAGAAAAGACACAGTCGAAAAGAAAGAAAGAAAAGCAATGATCCTCCCACTCTCTCCTCTGTATATTCCGTATGAGATGCTGCTGTGTGTCTCTAGGCCTCTCTCTGGGTCTCCCAAGAGTTTAATTTGTGGAGTTGTCTGCATTCAGCAGTGGTGTATGACAGCCTACGCATTTCTTTGCTAGCTGGCCTGCCTCCCTGCGGTACATCTCATTGTGTATGGATCTTCATACAGGATGTAGGCTATGTTGTTGTGTTCATTTTGTTTTTGCTGGATTTGGTCTTACCACACCATTGTAATGCTGTAGTATAGACAGGCTTTGAAAGAATGATGCACCTCTGAAATGTGAGAAAAAAGACCAATATTGATTTCAAAGGGAATTGGGGATTGTGAAGCTACAGAAGGAAAATTACTCAAATACTGTTCATCTTAGATCTTGTGATTAAGAAACACAGAACAATTGCCTTATGGAAATAAAATAGTTCTGTAGTGTATCAGCCCACAAAGCCCACTGCACCAAGTGCCCTTGCTGTAATGCTATTTAATGATAATTATCTTCCTCAATCTACTGTAACAGAACTGTAACGATAGCTTACACATCAGGCATGGAAGTTCCATTACATAACAGCAAATGGGTGGAAGCCATATGCTGCATTCATAAATTAACTTGAATCATTTCTGCATGGCTTGAGAGAGTGCCATCGCACTCTGGTGCTGGTCATAAGCAGCCTTTTGAACTATCAGAGACACGAGTAAAAACTGCAGAAGGACATCTCAATTGGAATTGCATCATTGCAATGATTGGGTAAATTATGTGCTGTAATTGTGAATGAACTTTGGCTGTTTAGTTATGTCTCATTTGACAGGGTTATCTGGTTTTTACTTTGCTGACCTTCTCGGCTGCTTAGGATACCCAGACAAAATGATCTCTCTATCCTCCAGGGTTTGGCTCATCTGTCACTCTCCTCCCTCCTTCTTTCTTGTTTTTATTCCCTCACCCTCTCCATCTAATATTCCCCGTTCATCTTTCACTCTCCTCCATCTCTCTCTCTCCCTCTCTCCTCCATCCCCCCCCCTCCCCTCCCCCCCATTCATCTCTCATACGTCTCTCTCCCCCTCTCTGCCCTTCCATTCATCTCCCCCCCACTCTCTTTCCCTTTCTCTCTACCACTTCTATCTCCATCTCTATTAGCCTCCATCTCCCTCCCTCTCGAACCACCCCACCCATCCATCTTCCATCTCTCTCTCTTCACATTGCTACTAGAACCCTCAGAGGGCAAATTAAGCCTGCAGGTTGATGTATCTCCTCACTCTCTCTCTATACAGGCCCCCCTGCTTGCCTCCTCATGCCTCCCTGCCTCCTACACAAGCCCTCACAGATCAGCCTGAGTGTTCCAGGGTCACAACCTAAATTCCCACCCATTGCTTCATCCAGCTCTCCCCTCATCTTCCCATTTCCTCTCCCCTCATTCTCCTCTCAAACTCAGAATCAGCTGATTAATAGCATCCATGTTTCTGGATTAGGGCTGAGAAAACAGACGACTGGTGTGAAAGCAGATCAAGCTTGTATTTATTAATTTAATTCATGTGCTATTCTATTTTTGTAATTGCGTGATAATGACTGATCAGAGACAGAGATGGGAGGGAAGGGGGTGTACAGCAGGGTTTGCATGCTGTCAAATAAAGCCTCAATTATCCCCTACAAATGGACATTTGACAGTATGACAGCAAGGGGCACAGGGGGCGACAGTTTGGCAGTACTTATGGGACATTGGGTGGCGGCGGCGCAGAGTGGACCATAATGCATTTCTCTCACCTGCAGCAGCATGTGGACACTGGTGCACACACACACAATGACCATCAGCATAATTACCGATGACAGAGACATAGCCCAGGGATACAGACACACTCACAAACACTTCTTGTTGTGTTTCAACTGCTGGCAATCTGCCGTCGCTACACACATTTAGTCATTCTCTTTTCCACCCAACTCACACACACACACATGGTGACACAGATCCATGGTCGTCGTTGCGGTCACCAGTCAGGTCCTTGATAATTGCATGCACACAGGCGTGCACGGGCGTGCACACACAAACACGCACACACACGGAGGAACCATGACTGACCCATGAGCACAGACAGTATTTCTAGCACCTACGTTTTGTATGACATGATGACATTTTAATCGGATGGTATTACAGGCAGTCAATTAGAACACACACATGAAGGCAGTCATGCACACACCAACACACAGGCGCAGACACATCACAAATGACCCCGTTGCTGCCCACAGGTGCAGGCACTGCCAAAAGCATTTCCACGGTGTGCAGCTGGTGATAACATGGCTTGACATGCACCCAACCAGAACATATGCATTCTCACACACACAAACTGCATGCACACACTATACACAACTCTGTCTGTAGATACACAGAGACACAAATATACACGTGACAGGGAGGGACAGAGTGAGAGAGAAGAGGTAGAGCAAGAGAGATAGAGAGAATGAGAAGAGAGAGAAGGTGGAGAGAGAGAGAGAGAGGTAGAGAAGGGGAACAGAGAAAGAAGAGGAAAAGAGAGAGAAGGGGAAGAGAGAGAGAGAGAAGGGAAGAGAGAGAGAGAGAAGGGAAGAGAGAGAGAGAAGGGAAGAGAGAGGAGAGGATGAAGAGCATAATCACAGGACACACAAAAACAGAGAGAAAGTGTGAAAGACAGACAGAACCAGCGACAGTGGGATGGAGAAAGACAGACAGAACCAGCGACAGTGGGATAGAGACAGATGGATGGAACCAGTGACAGTGGGATAGAGACAGACAGAATCAGCGACAGTGGTACAGAGACTGACATATAGAACCAGCGACAGTGGGACAGAGACAGACAGACAGAAAGACAGACAGAAAGAGTGAATGTGGGATAGAGACAGACAGAGAGAAGGAGCAACAGTGGGATAGAGACAGACAGATTGAACTATCGACAGTGGAAAAGAGACAGACAAATATAAGAAGCGACAGTTGGATATAGACAGACAGATAGAACGAGTGAAAGTGGGATAGAGAGACAGAAAAAACAAGTGACAGTGAGATAGAGACATACAAATAGATCGATGAGAGAGTGGGAAAAAGAGACAGATAGATCAAGCGACAGTAGGATAGAGAAAGACAGGTAGAACAAGCGACATTGGGAAGGAGACAGACAGAATGAACCAGTGACAGTGGGAGAGAGACAAACAGATTGAACCAGCGACAGTGGGATAGAGATAAACAGATTGAACCAGCGACAGTGGGATAGAGACATACAAATAGATTGACCCGAGAGTGGGAAAAAGTGACAGGTAGAACCAGCGACAGTGGGACAGAGACAGACAGACAGAGAGAACGAGTGAAAGTGGGATCGAGACAGACAGACAGACAGACAGACAGACAGACAGACAGACAGACAGACAGACAGACAGACAGACAGACAGACAGAAGGAGAGGCATTGGGATAGAGACAGACAGATTGAACTAGTGACAGTGGGATAGAGACAGACAGATTGAACTAGTGACAGTGGGATAGAGACAGACAGATAGATCGAACGAAAGAGGGATAGAGACAGACAGATAGAACCAGTGACATTGGGATAGAGGCTGACACACAGATCCAGCGACAGTGGGACAGAGACAGACATATAGAAGGATCAACGGTGTGATAGAGACAGACTGACAGACCGAGTGATTTTGGAATAGACAGACAGATAGAAGGAGCCGCAGTGGGATAGAGACAGATAGAAAGAACCAGTGTCGTGTCTTTACTATCATTAAACTGAATACTTATCATTTTTATCAAAGATTCTCTTTAATTAGTATTATGCGATTAAATCAAATCAGATTTATTTATATAGCCCTTTGAACATCAGCTGATATCTCAAAGTGCTGTACAGAAACCCAGCCTAAAACCCCAAACAGCAAGCAATGCAGGTGTTGAAGCACGTTGGCTAGGAAAAAACTCCCTAGAAAGTCCAAAACCTAGGAAGAAACCTAGAGAGGAACGAGGCTATGAGGGGAGGCCAGTCCTCCTTCTGGTTGTGCCGGGTGGAGATTATAACAGAACATGGCCAAGATGTTCAAATGTTCATAAATGACCAGCATGGTCAAATAATAGGTCTGGGACAGGTAGCACGTCCGGTGAACAGGTCAGAATTCCATAGCAGCAGGCAGAACAGTTGAAACTGGAGCAGCAGCACGGCCAGGTGGACTAACTGAAGTTTATTTAGCACTTTATCCGGGTAGCCGGAAAGTAGAGAATTGCAGGAGTCTAACCTAGAAGTAACAAAAGCATGGATACATTTTTCTGCATCATTTTTGGACAGAAAGTTTCTGATTTTTGCCAATGTTACGTAGATGGAAAAGAGCTGTCCTTGAAACAGTCTTGATATGTTCGTCAAAAGAGAGATCAGGGTCCAGAGTAACGCTGAGGTCCTTCAATTTTATTTGAGACGACTGTACAACCATTACGATTAATTGTCAGATTCAACAGAAGATCTCTTTGTTTCTTGGGACCTAGAACAAGCATCTCTGTTTTGTCCGAGTTTAAAAGTATAAAGTTTGCAGCCATCCACTTCCTTATGTCTGAAACACAGGCTTCTAGCGAGGGCAATTTTGGGGCTTCACCATGTTTTATTGAAATGTACAGCTGTGTGTCATCCACATAGCAGTGAAAGTTAACAAATTATGTTTTCGAATGTCAAATATATAGTGAAAACAATAGTGGTCCTATAACGGAACCTTGAGGAACACCAAAATTTACAGTTGATTTGTCAGAGGACAAACCATTCACAGAGACAAACAGATATCTTTCTGACAGATAAGATCTAAACCAGGCCAGAACTTGTCCATGTATATCAATTTGGGTTTCCAATCTCTCCAAAATAATGTGGTGATCGATGGTATCAAAAGCAGCACTAAGGTCTAGGAGCACGAGGACAGATGCAGAGCCTCGGTCTGATGCCTTTAAAAGATAATTTCCCACCTTCACAAGTGCAGTCTTAGTGCTATGATGGGGTCTAAAACCAGACTGAAGCATTTTGTATACATTGTTTGTCTTCAGGAAGGCAGTGAGTTGCTGAGCAACAGCCTTTTCTAAAAATTTTGAGAGGAATGGAAGTTTTTTATATTTTCTGGGTCAAGGTTTGGCTTTTTCAAGAGAGGCTTTATTACTGCCACTTTTAGTGAGTTTGATAGACATCCGGTGGATAGAGAGCCGTTTATTATGTTCAACATAGGGGGGACAAGCACAGGAAGCAGCTCTTTCAGTAGTTTAATTGGAATAGGGTCCAGTATGCAGCTTGAAGGTTTGGAGGCCATGATTATTTTCATAATTGTGTCAAGAGATATAATACTAAAACACTTGAGTGTCTCTCTTGATCCTAGGTCCTGGCAGAGTTGTGCAGACTCAGGACAACTGAGTGTAACGGTTTTCTTGACTTGAAGGAGAGGCGGACCAAAATGCGGCGTAGTTTCTATTCATGGTTGTTATGGATACCAGTATCCTGTGTGTGTATCCTGTGTGTGTGTTTTCTCTCCTTCTCCCCTCACAGGTGAAAATTATCACTCCCCAATCAGTCAACAATCAATCATCAATCAGAAGACACACCTCCTCCTGTTTTCCTACCCAATCACAGTTCCTTTCCCTTGGTTTAAAAACCCTGTCAGTTGTTTGCTCTTGAGCTCAATCTCTCTTTGTAAATGCCATGTCTGTAGGTCTCTGTGGTTCACGCTCTCGTTGTGTATTAACCTCTCTTTTCTTTGAGCACCTCCATAGCACTTTGTCGTCACCTGTGAGTATTGATTTGGTTATGGTGTTTGTGTTTGATTGCTGGTGGGAAAAGGGGAAACCAAGACAAGTCGCCCATGGGCATACACTACCCGTAGGTAGACTTTGTTAAATACACCAGTTAGAACTGGGTCGGACCACCCACTGTATTTTTGGTTAGTTAGCTGTTGTTAAAGTAGGCTAGTCTAGCTTAGTTTTTTTTGAATACTTATTGTTTCTTTCCTTGGGTCCAGCTCAGCCCCATTTCCTGCTCCCCCCCATTACCGTGTGTTTTCAAATAAACCTTGAGTTTGACGGTAAGATTTTAGTTGTCCCGGTTATTTCGTTCTCACTTTTACTTTGTCACAATTATAATTTGCATGAGTTATGTTAGGGGTCTCATTACCATCCCCCCCTAGACTGTCGGGCCAAAAGGGATTCGTAACAATGGTTCTTTAATAAAGAACTATACATGAATAGACTAACAAAACAATAAACGTGAGAACCTATACAGCCCTATCTGGTGCAAACACAGAGACAGGAACTATCACCCACAAAAACCTAACACCAAACAGGCTACCTAAATATGGTTCCCAATCAGAGACAATGACTAACACCTGCCTCTGATTGAGAACCATATCAGGCCAAACATAGAAATAGACAAACTAGACATGTAACATAGAATGCCCACTCAGATCACACCCTGACCAAACAAAACATAGAAACATACAGAGCAAACTATGGTCAGGGTGTGATAGTACCCCCCCCCCCAAGGTACGGACTCCGGCCGCAAAACCTGAACCTATTGGGGAGGGTCTGGGTGGGCATCTGTCCGCGGTGGCGGCTCTGGTGCTGGACGTGGCCCCCACTTCACCATAGTCTTAGTCCGCCCAATTGTCCGCTTCCGTGACCACGGCGACCCTACTAAATGACCCCACTAGACAGAGGGGCAGCTCGGGACAGAGGGGCGGCAGCTCGGGACAGAGGGGCGGGGGATCTGGCGCCTCTGGGCCGAGGGGCTCTGGTGCCTCTGGGCCGAGGGGCCCTGGCGCCTCTGGGCCGAGGGGTCCTGGCGGCCCCTGGCTGACTGGCGGCCCCTGGCAGACTGGCGGCCCCTGGAGGCCCCTGGCAGACTGGCGGCACTGGCGGCCCCTGGCTGACTGGCGGCCCCTGGCTGACTGGCGGCACTGGCGGCCCCTGGCGGCCCCTGGCAGACTGGCGGCCCCTGGCAGACTGGCGGCCCCTGGCAGACTGGCGGCACCTGGCAGACTGGCGGCACTGGCGGCTCCTTGCAGACTGGCGGCTTCTTGCAGACTGGCGGCTCCTTGCAGACTGGCGGCGCTGGGCAGACTGGCGGCGCTGGGCACACTGTCGGCGCTGGCGGCGCTGGGCAGACTGGAGGCACTGGTGGTGCTGGGCAGACGGGTGGCTCAGGTGGCGCTGGGCAGACGGGTGGCTCAGGTGGCGCTGGGCAGACAGGTAGCTCCGGTGTCGCTGGGCAGACGGGAAGCTTCGGCAACGCTGGAGAGGAAGGCTCTGGCAGCACTGGAATGAGGGGCTCTGGTGCCTCTGGAATGAGGGGCTGGAGCTCTGGCAGTGCCGAACAGGCGGGAGACTCCGGCTGCGCTGGAGAGGAGGAAGGCTCTAGCAGCGCCGGAGTGCCGGGGGACTCCGGCAGCGCTGGAGAGGGGGAAGGCTCCGGCAGCGCTGGACAGGCGGGAGCACCTGTAAGGATGAGATGGAGAGACAGCCTGGTGCGGGGGGCTGCCACCGGAGGGCTGGTGCGTGGAGGTGTTACTGGATAGACCGGACCGTGCAGGCGCACTGTTGCTCTTGAGCACCGAGCCTGCCCAACCTTACCCGGTTGAATGCTCCCGGTCGCCCTGCCAGTGCGGCGAGGTGGAATAGCCCACACTGAGCTAAGCAGGCGAACCAGGGACACCGTGCGCAAGGCTGGTGCCATGTAACCCGGCCCAAGGAGACGCACTGGGGACCAGATGCGTAGAGCCGGCTTCATGGCACTTGGCTCGATGCTCACTCTAGCCCGGCCGATACGCGGAGCTGGTATGTACCGCACCGGGCTATGCACCCGCACTGGGGACACCGTGCGCTCCACCGCATAACACGGTGCCTGCCCGGTCTCTCTCGCCCCCCGGTAAGCACAGGAAGTTGGCGCAGGTCTCCTACCTGGCTTCGCCATACTTCCTGTGTGCCTCCCCCCAAGACATTTTTGGGGCTGCCTCTCGGGCTTCCTTGCCAGCCATGTTCCCTCATATCGCCGGCTCCTCTCTCTGGCTGCCTCCACCTGTTCCCATGGAAGACGATCCTTTCCCGCCAGGATCTCCTCCCATGTGTAGCAACCCTTGCCATCCAATACATCGTCCCATGTCCATTCCTCTTTGCACCGCTTTTGCTGTTGCCCGTTACCACGCCACTTGGTCCTGTTGTGGTGGCTGATTCTGTAACGGTTTTCTTGAAGTGAAAGGAGATGCGGAACAAAATGCGGCGTGGTTTCTATTCATGGTTCTTTAATAAAGAACCTATACATGAATAGACTAACAAAACAATAAACGTGAGAAAACCTAAACAGCCCTATCTGGTTCAGAGACAGGAACAATCACCCACAAAAACCCAACACCAAACAGGCTACCTAAATATGGTTCCCAATCAGAGACAATGACTAACACCTGCCTCTGATTGAGAACCATATCAGGCCAAACATAGAATTAGACAAACTAGACATGTAACATAGAATGCCCACTCAGATCACAACCTGACCAAACAAAACATAGAAACATACAAAGCAAACTATGGTCAGGGTGTGACACTGAGCTTTGAAGGAATACGCAGATTTAAAGAGGAGTCTGTTGCTTTCTAATAATCATGATCTTTTCCTCAAAGAAATTCATGAATTTTTACTGCTGAAGTGAAAGGCATCCTCACTTGGGGAATGCTGCTTTTTAGTTAGCTTTGCGACAGTATCAAAAATAAATGTCGATTTTGTTCTTATTTCTGTTCCAATTTTCTGGAAGCTTCAGAGCTCGGGTATTTTCTGTCTACCAGGGAGCTAATTTCTTATGAGAAGTCAAGGAATCCTTGTGTTGTCTGTGAATTTGTAGCATTACTTTTGATGCTCCTTGGTTGGGGTCTGAGCAGATTATTTGTTGCAATTGAAAACGTAATAAAATGGTGGTCCGATAGTCCAGGATTATAAGGAAAAACATTAAGATCCACAACTTTTATTCCATGGGACAAAACTCAGTCCAGAGTATGACTGTGACAGTGAGTAGGTCCAGAGACATGTTGGACAAAACCCATTGAGTCGAAGATGGCTCCGAAAACCTTTTGGAGTGGGTCTGTGGGCCTTTCCATGTGAATATTAAAGTCACCAAAAATTTGAATATTATCTGCTATGACTACAAGGTCTGATAGTAATTCAGGGAACTCAATGAGGAACGCTGTATATGGCCCAGGAGGCCTGTAAACAGTAGCTATAAAAAGTGTTTGAGTAGGCTGCATAGATTTCATTACTAGAAGCTCAAAAGACGAAAAACTTTTTTTTTTGTAAATTGAAATTTGCTATCGTAAATGTTAGCAACACCTCCGCCTTTGCGGGATGCAAGGGGGATATGGTCACTAGTGTAACCAGGAGGTGAGGCCTCATTTAACACAATAAATTCCTCAGGCTTAAGCCATGTTTCAGTCAGGCCAATCACATCAAGATTATGATCAGTGATTAGTTCATTGACTATAATTCTAACATTCTAACATTCTAACATTAAGTAGCCCTATTTTGAGATGTGAGGTATGATGATCTCTTTCAATAATGACAGGAATGGAGGAGGTCTTTATCCTAGTAAGATTGCTAAGGCGAACACCGCCATGTTTAGTTTTGCCCAACCCAGGTTGAGGCACAGACACGGTCTCAATGGGGATAGCTGAGCTGACTACACTGACTGTGCTAGTGGCAGACTCCACTAAGCTGGCAGGCTGGCTAACAGCCTGCTGCCTGGCCTGCACCATATTTCATTGTGGAGCTATAGGAGTTAGAGCCCTGTCTATGTTGTTAGACTGATTAGTCATGTAACTAATTAACGAGGAAGTCAGGGCACCAAGGAAAAATATTCAGATTACAAGGTTATAATATTCAGATTAATTTCCCAATATAACCTTTCAGATATTTTCATATCTGATCCATAGTCTTCTGATTAATGAATGATTTACTTTACCTCACGTTAGTCTCATTCCAAACGCCGTAAATTGTTGGTTATCTGCATGAACCCAGTCTTCACTATCAGTCATCCATATATCAATTGTCTTAAATCATTTATTTATTACTAACTAAGTAATTCACAGAAATGCATAAACAAACAGTCAAACAAGGTAAATGTGGTTACAAGAAATGATAGGGGGATGTGCCTAGTGGGCTAAACCGGCATCGCGGCTTGTTAGACAAAAGTGGAAATAAGGGTCGACTGAGAAGCCACTACAGAGTGATAATTATAACAATTAAAATGCTAATCCTTTGCACATGAACGCTCACTCATTCGGGAACAATTGCAGTCAATATATATATTTACGCTCAGTGTGTCGTCTTGATCGCTGGTGAAAAGTTTGTTTCTTTTGTAGAATTGTCCGTCTCTCTCCCTCTCTCTCTCTCCCCTCTCTCTCTCTCTCTCTCTCTCTCTGTCGTGGTTATAGTGGATAGTTCAGAGTGACATTCATTTGTTATAGAGTGGATGTTTCGGCGGTTGTCGTTCTTCGCGTTCAATAATACCGAATTCCTAGTTGCAGACTAGTAATTGATATCAAAGACTTGTTCTTATTCTGTCGGTTTCGATAGTCTAAGAGTTTAACCACGTGGTATGGTTAAATGATTCAGCAATGGTCCACAACCTTTGTCCTCCCCTAATGGAGAAAAACATGGTCTCGTGATAATTTCGCAAAGTTGGGTTTTATTCGGAATGGCAGAAAAGGGCTGTCCCAGGACGCCTGACCCTAACTGGGCTCTGGGTCCTCTGACTTAGTTAACTCCAATCCCTTTTTTGAGTTTTCCTTCATTAAACAGTCCAAAATCACATTGTAATATTGTGTAAACAGTATCATACTCACTCATTCATCTTATACAACAATTAGATGTAAACCTCATATCTGAGGCTATTATATAAACAGCGTTATGGTAATGTGGCCACACCGTCTCCCATGAGCTTCCCCAAGTTGTGACAATCGGACCAGTTCGTAGTTGGATTCTTCACCGATCTTTTATACTTTCTCCGGAACATGAAATTTGTTCGTACCTCAAGTTCTGTGAGGTGGAAGGAATTCCTTTGTTCTCTATGAAAATTTACTCTCTCTGTACTGTGTGACCATGAGGAGATCCTCAGGAAATGACGACGTCTCTCTGACCACAGCAGTCTAGTTGAAGGAAGCAAGGGGGAGGCAGGGAGAGGGGGATGGGGCTTGCTATGCCCAAAGAGGCCAACGTCATGACACCAGCGACAGTGGGAAAGAGACAGACAGATAGAATAGCGACAGTGGGATAGAGACAGACGGCAGAGGGATAGAGACAAGGCAAGAAGGGCATTCTATGCCATCAAAAGGAACATAAAATTCAACATACCAATTAGGATCTGGCTAAAAATACTTGAATCAGTCATAGAGCCCATTGTCCTTTTCGGTTGTGAGGTCTGGGGTCCGCTCACCAACCAAGATTTCACAAAATGGGACAACAACCAAATTGAGACTCTGCATGCAGAATTCTGCAAGAATATCCTCCGTGTACAATGTAGAACAGCAATTAATGCATGCAGAGCAGAATTAGGCCGATACCCACTAATTATCAAAATCCAGAAAAGAGCCGTTAAATTCTACAACCACCTAAAAGGAAGCGATTCCCAAACCTACCATAACAAAGCCATCACCTACAGAGGGATGAACCTGGAGAAGAGTCCCCTAAGCAAGCTGGTCCCGGGGTTCTGTTCACAAACAAAAACACACCCCACAGAGCCCCAGGATAGCAGCACAATTGGACCCAAGCAAATCATGAAAAAACAAAAAGATAATTACTTGACACATTGGAAAGAGTTATTTTAAAAAACAGAACAAACTAGAATGGTATTTGGCCCTAAACAGAAATTACAGTGGCAGAATACCTGACCACTGTGACTGACCCAAACTTAAGGAAAGCTTTGACTATGTACACTCAGTGAGCACAGCCTTGCTATTGAGAAGTGCCGCCGTAGGCAGACATGGCTCTCAAGAGAAGACAGGCCATATGCAGTTCCTAACTTCCTGCACAATGTATGACCATATTAGAGACAAATATTTCCCTCAGATAATTTAAATTTGTATATTACCTACCTCACTTGCTTTGGCATTGTTAACACATGTCTCCCATACCAATAAAGCCCCTTGAATTGAATAGAGACAGACTGACATACAGACAGAATCAGCGACAGCGGGACAGAGACAGACAGATAGAATAACAGACGGACTGGGGATCCTCGCCACGGGTCCTTAATGGATGGGAGGTTCCGGCAGCGCCGGACAGGAGGGAGCACCTGTAGGGAGGAGACAGAGGCAGCCTGGTGCGTGGGACTGCCACAGTGTCCACCAGGCTGGGGAGACCTACAGGAGGCCTGGTGCGCGGAGGAGGCACCGGATGGACTGGGCTGTGGGGGAGCACTGAACCTCTGGTGCTCAGCCTTGGCACCACTCCTCCAGGCTGGATGACCACTTTAGCCCAGACCCTCCCAAGTGCAGGCACAGGTTGAACCGGGCTGTGGGTGAGCACTGGAGTTCTGGTGCCTACCACTCGCACCTCTCCCTTCGGCTCAATACCGGCACGGGCGGAGCGCAGGCATAGAACGCACTGCACCCTCCCAGCGCCCTGGAGGCAAAGCACGCAGCGCCGGCGCAGGATACCCTGGACCGAAACGGCGTACTGGAAACCAAACACACTGGGCTGGCACAACACGCCCTGGCTGGATGCCCACTCTCGCATGGCACTTGCGGGGGGCTGGCCTATAGCCCACTGGGCTGTGAGCGAGTACTGGCGACACCATGCGTTTGACCGCATAATACGGTGCCTGACCAGTACTGCACTTCTTCCGATAAGCACGAGGAGTGGGCTCAGGTCTCCAACCTGACTCTGCCCCACTCTCCGTGTGCCTCTCGTGCCTGTCGAGCTGCCGTGCTGCCTCCTCATATCACTGCCGCTCAGCTCTCACTGCCTCCAGATCTTCCTTGGGGCGGCGATATTCCCCAGCCTGTGCCCAGGGTTCCTTGCCATCAAGTATCTCCTCCCATGTCCAGGAGTCCTGTGCTTTTAGCCTCTGCTGCTGCTGCCCTTTACCACGCTGCCTGGTCCTTGTTTGGTGGGTGTTTCTGTAACGGATGTTGTCTGGAGATAGAGAGGAGGATCAAAGCACAGCGTGGGAAGTGTTCATAATTTTAATCAAAGAAAGCACTGAACACTGAATCAATACAAAAATAACAAATTGAATGAAACAGTCCTGTCTGGTGACATACACACGTAACACAAAGACTGAAAATAAACACCCTCGAAACCCAGGTGGAAAAAGGCTACCTAAGTATGATTCCCAATCAGAGACAACTAACGACACCTGCCTCTGATTGAGAACCACACGAGGCCGAACACAAAAACCAAAATAGAAAAACAAACAGACTGCCCACCCCAACTCATTCCCTGACCATACTAAAACAAAGACAAAACAAAGGAACTAAGGTCAGAACGTGACAAGAACGAGCGAAAGTGGGATTGAGACAGACCGATAGGAGCAACCGTGCGAAAGAGACAGACAGAAAGAACCAGCTACAGTGGGATGGAGACAGACAGATGGAACATGTGACAGTGGGAAAGAGACAGACGGATAGAACTAGCAACGGTGGGATAGAGACAGACATATAGAACGAGTGACAGTGGGATAGAGACAGACAGATAGAACTAGCAACAGTGGGATAGAGACAGACAAAGAGAACGAGTGACAGTGGGACAGAGACAGACAGACAGACCGAGCGAAAGTGGGATAGAGACAGACAGAAAGAACCAGTGACAGTTGGATAGAAACCAACAGATAGAACCAGTGACAGTAGAATAGAGACAGATAGATTGAAGGAGCAACAGTAGGACAGAGTCAGACAGACGGAACGAGAGAATGTGGGATAGAGACAGACAGATAGAAGGAGCAACAGTGTTATAGAGACAGACAGATAGAACCAGTGACAGTGGGATAGAGACAGATAGATAGAACCAGTGACAGCACGACAGAAACAGACAGATTTAAGGAGCAACAGTAGATTAGAGACAGACAGACAGACAGACAGAACAAGCGAAAGTGGGATGGAGACAGACAGATCGAACCAGTGATAGTGGCATAGAGACAGACAGACAGAACCAGTGAAAGTGGGATAGAGCCTGACAGATAGATTCAGCGACAGTGGGATAGAGACAGACAGACAGAACCAGCGACAGTGGGATAGAGATGGACAGTCAGAACCAGAGACAGTGGGATAGAGATGGACAGTCAGAACCAGAGACAGTGGGATAGAGATGGACAGTCAGAACCAGCGACAGTGGGATAGAGACGGACAGTCAGAACCAGAGACAGTGGGATAGAGACGGACAGACAGAACCAGCGACAGTGGGATAGAGATGGACAGTCAGAACCAGAGACAGTGGGATAGAGATGGACAGTCAGAACCAGCGACAGTGGGATAGAGATGGACTGTCAGAACCAGAGACAGTGGGATAGAGATGGACAGTCAGAACCAGAGGCAGTGGGATAGAGATGGACAGTCAGAACCAGCGACAGTGGGATAGAGATGGACAGTCAGAACCAGCGACAGTGGGATAGAGATGGACAGTCAGAACCAGAGACAGTGGGATAGAGACGGACAGTCAGAACCAGCGACAGTGGGATAGAGACAGACAGATGTAACCAGCGACAGTGGGATAGAGATGGACAGTCAGAACCAGCGACAGTGGGATAGAGATGGACAGTCAGAACCAGTGAAAGTGGAATCGAGACTGGCAGATTCAGCGACAGTAGGATAGAGACAGACAGATGTAACCAGCGACAGTTGGATAAAGACAGAGAGACAGAACATGCGACAGTGGGATGGTCACAGACAGATGGAACCAGCGACAGATGGATAAAGACAGAGAGACAGAACATGCGACAGTGGGATAGTCACAGACAGATGGAACCAGCGACAGCGGGATAGAGACAGACAGATAGAGCGAGAGAAGGATAGAGAAAGAGATATAGAATAAAGAGGGATAGCAAGTGTGCGGCATAGAGGGATCGTGGGTAACAGAGAGAAAAGGGACGCAAATCAATATTCTGACATAAATGAATGAAATGCAAATGGATGTGTCATAGTTGCACATTATTTGCCACTGCAGCCCAGCAGAGAGTAGAGACAAACAACAGGTCACGCTGCACAACCTCCTTTAAATCTGTCCAACACTGTCATGCATCACCCCCCTGCAAGACAACTGCGCAGGCTTCCCACACAGCTTTTGTGAGACAGAGTCGGCAGTAGGCACGCCATTGACAATGCAGCGCACGCCTCTGCTGACGTTGTACCAGAGGGTTATTTCCTGCTACCCGGCTCTCCCTTCCTCATCGCTCAACGAGCCACCCTGGAAAGAGCACTCCACGGGTGTGAGCGGTGTGGGGGAGAGGCAGGGGGAGGCTAATCTGTTCCTTTCCCTTCTGAGTCTGGGCTTTGTGTACAGGGAAAAGAGGAGGGAGCGAGGGATTGGAGGGAGAGGGGGGGGGTCTGAAGAGGGCTACAGTAGTACATGAAGGCTGCCCAACAGATTAAATGGATTGCTAGTGCTTTGGACGTGGTTGTGGTTTGAGCTATCTTGTTTTTGTTGTTGTTGCGTTATGTCAACATAGTGGAGGTTTGCGTTTGCCGTTATATTGTGGTCAATGTCAATCACAGTCTGTATGAAAAGTATTAGACTTTTACGTTTTAGTTGTACACTTCAGGAACCTTTTATCTACCATTGTTCTGTTGGGTGTATTTCTGAGTATATTAGCATATTGACCAGTAGTTTATATTATTAGACAGATTACTTGGGGAATGTTATCATCGCAACTAAGGAGAGGCAGACGACCTCCCTGTCTGCTACCTTCTGGAGTCTAGACAGTTCGTAATGGAAATATCTTGTGCATTTTAAATGAACTTGTGGTACACCAATTTTAGAAAGTCCATTGTCAAATACCGGAAGAGATGGATTGGATGCCAACACAATAACAATAAAGGTACCCAATACAATGCGTAACAAAAGTTAGACAAAGACAATGCTACCATAGCCTCTCAACAACTGTGATCTGTGCTGCAGATAAAACAAAGTTAAGCAAAAGCCTCAAAGGCCATGAAGTTATTTCCAAAACAAAACCCTGGTCCCAGACCTGCCGTTGTCCATAATTGAAACATTAACACGGCTGCACAGCAAAGGTTGAATCTCCATTCTCCTCCTTCTTTTCCTCTTCCGTCATCAGGCTCTGTCTGTAATGCTAATGTCAAATCCAGGAGAGGATGAGATTTGTTTTTTAAAGTGGACAATTCCTATCCAATATATATATATATATATATATATATATATATATATAAACTTTATTTGACTAATGGCTGGTTAATTAGTCCAACATAAAGTTGAAAATGAGCTACCTTTGGGGGAAAAAAATATATATTTTGCTCACCGCTATGATTTTTAATTAACAAGAGGAGAGAAGTTTTTTTATTGAGCTGCAAGATGCCTCAGTGTCTCCTGTCCTCTCTAACTGCTAGCTCTTCTCCTGAGGGGAGGTGGTCGGGAATGCAATTGCGGCGAGATCGATAGCGCTTTAACCAAGGACAGCCACAATAACGATTAATATTATATGCAGATAGATTCCTTATTCCGGGTCGTTTTTGTACAATAAAGGCTTACGTGCTCGCATTTAGAGAACAACGTCATAGAAACAAAATAATAGGACAAGGTATAATGACCTGGACAAACTGAATCCTCAGCCAATAGGAAAGCAACAGGACAGATCGTTTAACAGTCTAACTGGTCATTTGGATATCAGAACTGGGTTCAAATAATATTTGTTTTCTTAAAAACAGCCGGCCAGGAGTGCCAGATGGGCAGACTTAGCTTGCACTTTTGGTACTATTTCATTGGTTCCATTGCGCCAGCAAACTCAATCAAGTGCAGTTGAAGTATAGGAGTTCAATCAGTCATTTCCCTGATATAATGTAGGGCAGAACAGGTTTGCTGACACGACGAGAGAGATAGTTAAAGATGTTTATGAAAATGTCGGCTTTGCTTTCAATTAAATAAAATGTCATCCACTGAGAGACACCTGTCACTTTACAATGGCACCTACCTGGGTGTCCGCCTCTAAAGTGTCCAAATAAGGCTATAATCGCTCCATCGTGGCGTCTGAGCTCTCCTCGAGTCTTGCATATACAGTACCATGTACCTGTTCACGTATCCCAATGGCCAGTGAGAGAGGTGTATGGTTCAGTTTGAGTTTGTCCAACCCTATCCACGTAGCTGTCTCAGAGGCAGAGGCAGAAGCTAGCTAACTATCGACATTTTCAGCTCGGACTCATGCATCATCACCCTGGTGGTCACCCGTCAGGCAACAGACACGCGCGCACGCACGCACGCACGCACACACACACACATTCTCTCTCTCTCGCTCTCTGACTCGCTCTCTCTCCCTCTTTATCTCTCTGGCCCTCTCTTTCCCCCACTCTCTGTCAGTCTGTCTGCTCCCCTGTGACAGCCCAAACTGTCTTGCACCCTGGCAACAGCTAGTGCTCGTCAGAGCAAGAGAAGTTCTGGGAATGTAGTTATGCCTTATTTAAAAGCTTCCTCTACTCGGTCCTTAATAATGACCAGTGTTCTAAGTGCACCAGAAGGCTCTGAGTAGAATTGCTTAGGCCTCGCCTCCCTCTGACTGTTGCCGGCACAAAGACAGTCTTGTGGAGTAGTTACAGGAGCTTTGGCTTAACTCGTACCATCTACAGCTCACCATTCTCCTTTTCTGCTCCTCTGAATACTAAGTCATTAGGATTGTTTGTTTGAGAGGCACACTACCAAACAGCAATATAGCACAGCCCCATGTACTGTAGCATAGGTTGCTATGGTTATGGTGGTCAGTTGGTTGGTGTAAAAAGGAGATAAATGATGCAGTGTGATACTGGCAGCCTTTACAGCACCGCAGCAAGCTGTTGCTCACCTCAGCTCCGAGTCTGGACAGACAGGCAGGCACACAGACAGACAGACGGACAGATCAAGTACAAAACTATACTGATACTTATACGGTCAAGGTGCCTAATTGACATGAGTACAGAGTGCACGACGAATCAAAATTGGAATGTTTTAAAAAGAGCAATTCAGAATTTGAACCTCATATTCAGTATCTTCAGCATACCAGTGTCGACATACTGTACGTACAAATTGTGATTCTCTACCTTGCGCGGTCGAAAAGGTAAGAAAACAAATGTCCCGAGATTGTTTCAAGGAAATGCTACCACAAAGTTTGATAAATCAGATGACATCATAGTTCAGATATAATGATATGTTTGTACTATATATAGCACAGGCAGCTTCTAACTGCACAGTGGAGGTCATAGTATGGCACACGCATCCACAAACAATGGGAAATATCCTATTGGCCCAAGGCCGTTGAGACTAAAGGTTAGGTTCCACTGTAATTCATCTCTTTAAAATCTGGAGGTCGGTAGAATATTCTCCAGGAGCCATTTTGATTTCACCTTCAGCTGTCATGTAGGCAGAGCTATGATTTATGTCAGAGCCGGAGCTACATAAGACACAATGTCAACGAAAGGGAACCGAAGCATGAGGGATAGGTGACGCCTGTCATGGGTTATTCAAAAAAAGGGGATTGATAACAGGTCCTGCACATAAAACAATAAAAGAAGGAATTGCAATTGTGACACGTTACAGATGTTAAAATGGTGCGTCTTGTGTTGACAGCGAAAAATATGAAGCCAATGCCTCACTGCCCCACGAGATAGCAGTGCAATGTTCAAACTGCATGTCTACAATTACAGGATAAAGAACTGAAATCTGTGACATGTGGAGAATAGGGATCCTGTAATGAAAATGTAATCCCCCTGTTTAGCCCAATACTTTTTTTTAACCTTCCACGGTATTAAAATCTTACTTGATACGTCTTGATAATAAGCAATGTTATAGCTTATAGAGTTTTATAGCTGAGCAAAAAGTCGTTGAATGTGCCTCATACCCTTTGTCAGTTATGTGGCCTCCATCTTAAATGCACGGCAGAGGTCAATACAGCTGTGGCAACTGCTCCAATCCACTTACTCACAGATCATACAGCGCCTATGGTCGTAACACTGTTGTGTTTTACGGGGGGGGGGGGGGTTAAATGAGAACTTTTATGGACACATAACATCGTAGCCAAATACACAAAAATAGCCATTAGGAGGCAATAAATGTGGACAGAGCAAAAACCAGAATGGCAACAAAAAAGTGCAATAAGCCAAAACATAATAACCAAAAATTGTTTCTAATGCCAGTCAAAGCAAATTCACTTTAGTCTTCGCAAACAAAGTTTGCAACTCAGGTGTTGGGAGATGAGAAAATGAAGGAAAGCCACAATATCCGTCTGCTCCACATCAAACCGCCGACGTATCTACAAATAACCATGGCTGCTCCTCCACAACAAGGAGAAATCCATACGGCTATATAGTCTCTAATATAATTGCTCTGTTCCAATCTATAAATACTGTAGCTAATGCCTTGAGGTGTTTTAAAGAAAAGCAGTGAACAGGACTAGTTACCGTGATGTCAATCACAGTTCTATTTTAAACATGACAATGTTAGATCTAAAATTGTGTGACAAGTTGGGGATGCAACCTGGGTATTACATTCGACTGACAACTGCATTAGCCCACTGAGCTAAAGCCTAGGCATTAGCTATCAGAGTTAACATGTTTTGGACATGGTTATTCATCACATCAAATGAGTGTCGTTGACCAAACCACCTCTGCCACAGCAATGATTCAGATTTGAAATATGGCATGGCCATTTGGGACAACGTCAATTGTTAGCCTACGGTGTAAGCTATTGAAATCAATTCATAGAAAATAGGGTCACATGATTTCAATTGCGGATATGTTTGCCAATAATGAATAAGCAATGCATAATGGATATCTCATGGCACATTATTACATGATACAACTCACTATCCTTCCCAACAATGCACAGAGGACCTGCGATGTTACATAACGCACTGTTATATCAGTGAGTAAACATTATCGGGATCAAACCATCCTCCCAGCTGAGAGGTACATAACACACTTCAGTTCACAGGGTGCCCAAAATCCTGGCAATAATGTAGCACTCTATTACACTGTAATTGTGTCAGAGGCTGAGTCTCTCTCCCACTCGCTGTCTTTCAGTATCATCACCACCACCAGTATGAAGGTTTAGTGCAACAGATGGTTCTTCCTGCACGTTATTTCCTACATCTCACTCCTGCCATTTTGAGAAAGCACAATCAACAGCAGTAGACAGGTTGTATTGTTAGTCCTGGTGGCAAGTGCTAGCCTGGAAATCCACACTGAATTCAGCTTCATGCTAGAGTGATCCAGTCAGGATTTGAAGGTTAGGAGAGCCCTGGCTATATTCAGAATGCTATAACTGGCATCAAGACCCATAGAGGGGCTATGCTATGTTATTCCTTCTACAAAACAGGATAGGACACATCTCACACTGCAAGCAAGAAATATGAACTAATAGACTGTTGTGGAGAGTGCTTTCTGTGGTCAGAGTTCTGTGCTGCCATCTGAGAGCCCAAGAGTGGCTATACTATGCTATGATCCATCTTCTGCAAAACCAGGACACGGCTCATATTGAAAGCAGGAAATATGAGCTTATAGACCGTATCCTACCCCACGCTTTCGCTCCCTTCTCCAGCTCCTGACAAGTCTCATTTGACCTGATTAAGAGGGGAATAGATAACACTGTCATTCCCCTCTCAGCTAATGCATAGCCCTGACCAGCAACTTTGGTCCCAGAGTATCCATGACTGTATGCTTTTTCATTGCTACTCATAAATCAATAACTTCGGTCGAATTGCCAGAATTGATTTTCCCATTGGTTCTGCAGGCCGAGCCCAACCAAGTGATTCATAGACACTCTTTTCATAATCAGAATTTAATTTGCAATTATGTGCAAGTCGCAACCGGTGACACACTGACTAATGCAAGGGGGACATCCAGGTAGCTTTAAGTGATAGAGGACGCAGACATGGGTCGTTACTCCATACATCATAGTAATCTGCACTCATCTCTACTAAAAAAGGACCCAATTCATCACCAGAACTGTAGATGATCATCCTTCCGTTCGTACGGAAAGACAAAGCACAGACTATATGTCCAATATATGCACTAGACTATTATCAATAACGTTGTGTTTTTTTTTAGATAAGCATTATCACTGTTCAATATCAATGTGCTGTTGGGAATCTCCCAATTATGTGTGTGTGTGTGTAATTTTGATTAATTATTATGAATGTCTTTCCTGCACTATGTATTCAAAATTGAAATATGACAAATTAAATTGATACAAATGAAATGCTACTTTTGTGTATAGAAGTGAATCTGTAGAAAAACAAATGGCTTAAATTACCTAATGTCACTTTCCCTTTAAGAGAGAACCAATCACAATTTCCCTCACACTCTCACAGCAATAATAAATACTATTTTTGGCAAGTAGCATTTTACTTTTTGATTGTTCTTTGAGGATGCAAGAGGGAACATGAAGACAATCAAGACCAAAGTGAAGGATAAACCCCTGAGGTTATATCCGATGTTCAGCTGAAATATTTTCAAGAACTCCTCAGCATGCAACAAAATGTCATGCAGGAATCCTTGAAACTGTCAAATTACTTCAAAAGTATGCTAAAATAACCACAACTTTCTTCTAGAAATGCTTCCCACGTATAGATGGAAAATGCTAAGCTGGGTGGCGCTAGGATTTTGAAGTGGTAGCCTTTGAAAGTTACTGCTTGCTAAACAAGTTTATAAGGGTTCCCACTGGGATGAATAGTGAATAGGTTTGGAGAGAAAAAAAATGCCAGCCTCGACAGAATCAGATCAATACATCACAAATGAGAGAGTAGCCAGGAACAGCTCACAGTCACATTATGCTCTGAATTATCATATTGGAGGGGGTGCAGTTTGAGCATGGAAAGTAGACATAAATGGACTGAAGTTGAAAGGCAATTGTAGCATTCGTGGTGGTTGTGTACATCAGAAAAGCTGGATGATTTCAAGGTGGATCAGCTATGACACCGGAGACTGCTGAGGAGTGGACGGCTCATAGTAATGGCTGGGATGGAATCAATGGAATGGTATCAAGCACATGGAAACCATGGAAAACCATGTGTTTGATGAGTTTGATTACCATTCCATTTGATCTGTTCCAGCCATTACCATGAGCCTGTCCTCCCCAATTAAGCTGCCACCAACCTCCTGTGACTATGATACTGTATATAGTATGGATTTATGTACAACAACTTGTACAAAAGCAAGTGTTGTCTTTGCCCTTATCATCATTCCAATACATTCCATGTCCCTTTTGATTAGCTGAGGGGATTATTTAAGTGTGAAACACTATCTAGAAACAAATTCGCTTTTTCCTTGCGGTTTTAGAAACCTTAACACTTATTGTATTATCATCCAAACATAACTTTATAATTACAGAAGATACACTTACTGTTTGCAGTTTTACAGACGTCCACTGGCGCTTGTTTGTGTAACACAGCAACACGAGCCAACTTATGTTCCCACCTAAGTTCCCATTCGCTGACATTATTGATGTCAGGTAAATGTTCAATGCAAAATACCGCCGTGGGATTCAATTAAAATGGCGCACAGTAAGTTGATCTTTTGCATATGTAAAATGATTTATCTGTGATATGAGAGACTCAGATTGCCACCACCCAGCTACAGCGTTGTGTGGTAGTTCCGTTGGTTACAGTTGAGGGGATGTCAAGTACACACAACTGATAAAAAGGTCCATCAAAGGGACTTGAGTCCAACACATAGAGATAGATAGAGGACTCTACGGCCCAAAAAGCCAGTTTTATCAGCACCATTGAAGCCTTTCCCCATGTTGAAGTCGTCGCCTGGGTGGAACTTCTTTTTGGGTTAAGGAAGGATCACGTAATTCCCTCCAGGTCGTCAGGAGGGATCAGCCAATGAATTATACTCATGACAAAACATTTCATAACTGCAAGTGGCAGGAAATCACCAACCTTGGTTTTTATACCTGTTCATACAACACACTCCAGGTGGCAGTATGTACACTTTTAGTTTGTTTACCAAGTCATAGAAGTAGTAGAGAAATCAAATGAACTACTTCAAAATGGGGATGGTCTCAATGGCGCTGACCATGTTCTCACAGACGCCGTAATGGGACAGATACAATGTTGCGTTGGTCCCCCTCAGATTTGTGCTGTTTAAAAATATGTATCATATATACATTTGTTGTTATTGTTTCTCTGTAATACAACTAGACACCGAGCAATTTTAGGAAGTTGGCAATAGCTAGCACATATAGGTTCCCAATCTCCCAACCTGAACTTGTTACCAAGAATCCATTTCAGGCTATCAGTCAAGTTAGGTAGCTAGCTTGTCTAACTATCTTAGCTGGGATGCCTGCTGGCAAGATTGGTAGACTTTAGAAAAGCAAGCAATTACTAAATGTACTGAATAAGACTCACATTCCTTTCAATCTTTTTCCCAGATTTGAGCAGAAATACAGAGAAGCATATTTAGTTTCTTTAAAAACATAACCAGCAGTCTGGTGGACATAGACAGCTCAAGAGATACGCTTATGTAACGAAGACACAGGGAGTCAGGAAGCAAGTACAGTTGGTGAGTTTAATAACAAGGAACATGAAGATATACAAAACAATAGAAGCGTACTGGACATGAAAACAAAACCTATACCGCTTGAAGACTGAGGCTTCTGAGGGCTAAATCAAGGGGAATGAAATCAAAATCAAAGTCAAATCAAATGTTATTTGTTACACGCGCTGAATATTTGATTTGAAAAATATAACAGGTAGTCCTTACGATAAAATGCTTACTTCCTTAGGTGAACGGAAAGGCTCTGGAGCAACGGACCGCCCTAGCTGTCTCTGCCTGGCCGGTTCCCCTCTTTACACTGGGACTCTCTGCCTCTAACCCTATTACAGGGGCTGAGTCACTGGCTTACTAGGGCTCTCTCATACCGTCCCTGGGAGGGGTGCGTCACCTGAGTGGGTTGAGTCACTGATGTGATCATCCTGTCTGGGTTGGCGCCCCCCCTTGGGTTGTGCCGTGGCGGAGATCTTTGTGGGCTATACTCAGCCTTGTCTCAGGATGGTAAGTTGGTGGTTGAAGATATCCCTCTAGTGGTGTGGGGGCTGTGCTCTGGCAAAGTGGGTGGGGTTATATCCTTCCTGTTTGGCCCTGTCCGGGGGTGTCCTCGGATGGGGCCACAGTGTCTCCTGACCCCTCCTGTCTCAGCCTCCAGTATTTATGCTGCAGTAGTTTATGTGTCGGGGGGCTAGGGTCAGTTTGTTATATCTGGAGTACTTCTCCTGTGCTATTCGGTATCCTGTGTGAATTTAAGTGTGCTCTCTCTAATTCTCTCTTTCTCTCTTTCTTTCTCACTCTCGGAGGACCTGAGCCCTAGGACCATGCCTCAGGACCTCCTTGACATGATGACCCCTTGCTGTCCCCAGTCCACCTGGCCATGCTGCTGCTCCAGTTTCAATTTATCTGCCATATTATTATTGGACCATGCTGGTCATTTATGAACATTTGAACATCTTGGCCATGTTCTGTTATAATCTGCACCCGGCACAGCCAGAAGAGGACTGGCCACCCCACATAGCCTGGTTCCTCTCTAGGTTTCTTCCTAGGTTTTGGCCTTTCTAGGGAGTTTTTCCTAGCCACTGTGCTTCTACACCTGCATTGGTTGCTGTTTGGGGTTTTAGGCTGGGTTTCTGTACAGAACTTTGAGATATCAGCTGATGTAGGTGCGCATAATGTGGGTTGCCAGGTCTGTAGACCTTCAGCGTCGAGAAAAATAAACATTGAATTAAGCATAATGATTGCAGGAAAAAGCTACGCAGGTGTTTAAAAAATGCAAAGTTCTCCATTTTACTGACATGGGACCTAGCCCCCGTGATTTTTTGGGGTGTGGTGAACATATTACCGCCACACCAGCAGTCATGAGTAATGATCACAGTCAAATTCCATGCTACCTTCGAGTCACTGTGATATCACTCTGGACATGCATTGGGAGTACTCTGCGCTCTATTGTCCCTCTAACCACTCTGATGTCAATGGAAATGCTATCGAAAATCCCATCAAGCACTTATCATCAAAACAGTATAATGATTTTAAAGCTCACTTCACTGTAATGATAAGTTTCAACAACAGGTTGAAACTGAGAGGAAAACATGGTAATTGTGGAAGCTGTTTCCAAACATGACAAATTGAACAGCACTTTCTAAGTTGATGATTAATTCAAAACACCCATATGCGTATTAGAGCTTGCACTGTTATACAATACCTAGCCTAATAGCCTATCACTTATTGCACATTGCAGATTTTTTTTACTACATAGATTTAACATGTTTTTGGTACATAATTGGTCTAGCCTGTACTCCAACATGAATCAAAATCTAGTAATCGCCTTTGAGTACAGACTGTATTATTATGCATACTGGATGGACTGGTTCGCTTATGCTATGCTCCAAACTTTCTGTCCATGAGTCTGGCAGAGAATATATAGGCCTAGGCGATGTTGTTGGTTCATTGATAGACAGCGTGTAATGGGTGCGTGTCGGTGGCAGGGAAGTCAGGCGCAGGAAAACGAACTTGGTTGAAACGGAGTCGTTTAATAAGTGCTCATAAAACTCCAAAAATCAAAATATACAAAAATAATACAAGTGGGTACAAAACACGTCGCACACCGACACATGATTTGCACATAATATACAATAAAACAATCTCCGACAAGGACATGAGGGGAAACAATCCACAACATGTAATTGATGGGATTGGAACCAGGTGTGAAGGAAGACAAGACAAAACCAATGGAAAATAAAAAATGGATCAGTGATGGCTAGAAGGTCGGTGACGTCGACCGCCGAACACCACCCGAACAAGGAGAGGGACCGACTTCGGCGGAAGTCATGACAGTGCCCCCCCGGGGCCTCACTGTGCTGATGGTCTGCGCCAACTTTCTGGTGCAGTACGGTGCACTGAAGATGGACATGGGCGGCGTCCTACCCTACCGTCTGACTCTGATGCCAAGGAGCCAGAACCGGCTGATACCCCAATACACACTGGAAGGGAGAAAGGTTAGTGGAGGAGTGGCGGAGCGAGTTCTGGGGCATCTCTGCCCAGGGCACGAACGCTGCCCACTCCCCCGGCCGGTCCTGGCAATAAGGCCTCAGAAACCTACCCACAACTTGGTTAACTCGCTCCACCTGCCCGTTACTCTCGGGGTGAAAACCTGAGGTAAGGCTGACCGAGACCCCCAAGACGTTCCATAAACGCCCTCCAAACCCTCGACGTGAACTGGGGACCCCGATCATACACAATATCCTCAGGCACCCTGTAGTGCCGGAAGACGTGTGTAAATAGAGCCTCCGCAGTTTGTAGGGCCATAGGGAGAACGGGCAAGGGGAGGAGACGACAGGATCGTGGTGTTACCCTGTGAAGGAGGAAGATCAGTCAGGAAATCCACCGACAGGGCCGTTGTGGAACGGGTAAGGGTTGTAACTTACCTCTGGGCAGGTGTCTAGGAGCCTTACACTGGACGCACACCGAGCAGGAGGTAACATAAACCTTCACGGCCTTAGCTAAAGTTGGCCACCAGTATTTCCCACTAAGACGGCGCACAGTCCGACCGATACCAGGATGACCAGAGGAGGGTGATGTATGGACCCAATACATTAGCCGGTCGCGGACAGCAAACGGAACGTACAGACGCCCAGCCGGACACTGAAGGGGAGCAGGCTCTGTACGCAATGCTCCCACACTACCGGTACCACCAGGCAAGAGGCTGGGAGTATGGGAGTGGGATCCATGGGCTGCTCCTCTGTGTCATACAGCCGGGACAATGCATCTGCCTTAACGTTCTGAGAGCCTGGTCTGTAGGAAAGGTTAAATACAAAACGGGTGAAAAACATGGCCCACCTTGCCTGGAGAGGATTCAGTCTCCTCTCCGCCCGTATGTACTCCAGATTACGGTGGTCAGTCCAGATGAGAAAAGGGTGTTTAGCCCCCTCAATCCAATGTCTCCATGCCTTCAAGGTCTTGACAACAGCCAACAGCTCCCGGTCCCCCACTTCATAGTTTCGCTCTGCCGGGCTGAGCTTCTTCGAGAAGAAGGCACAGGGGCGGAGCTTCGGTGGCCTACCCGAGCGCTGAGAGAGCACCGCTCCTATCCCAGCCTCGGACGCGTCCACCTCCACTTTGAACGCCAAGGAGGGATCCGGATGGGCCAACACGGGAGCCGAGGTAAACAGAGCCCTCAGGTGACTAAAATCGCTGTCCGCCTCAGCTGACCACTGCAAGCGCACCGGGCCCCTCTTCAGCAGTGAGGTAATGGGAGCCGCCAGCTGACCAAAACCCCGGATAAACCTCTGGTAGTAGTTGGCAAACCCTAAGAACCACTGCACCCCTTTTACCATGGTGGGAGTTGGCCAATTACGTACAACTGCAATTCGGTCACTCTCCATCTCCACCCCTAAAGTGGAAATGCAATACCCTAGGAAGGAGACGGACTGTTGGAAAAACAGGCATTTCTCAGCCTTGATGTACAGGTCATGCTCCAACAGGCGACCAAGCACTCTGCGCACCAGGGACACATGCTCAGCGCGTGTAGCGGAGTATATCAACATTTCATCAATATACACCACTACACCCTGCCCGTGCAGGTCCCTGAAAATCTCGTCTGCAAAGGCTTGGAAGACTGATGGCATATTCATCAACCCCTACGGCATGACGAGGTACTCATAGTGCCCAGAGGTGGTACTGAAAGCTGTCTTCCACTCGTCTCCCTCTCGGATACGCACCAGGTTGTAAGTTCTCCTGAGATCTAGTTTGATGAATAATCGCACCCTGTGCATTGACTCTATCGCTGTGGCTATGAGCGGTAGTGGGTAACCATACCTCAGTGATCTGATTCAGACCCTGATAGTCAATACACGGGCACAGACCCCCCTCCTCCTTCACAAAAAAGAAACTCGAGGAGGGGGGTGAAGTGGAAGACCGAATGTACCCCTGATGCAGGGATTCTGGAACATAGGTTTCCATAGCCTCCGTCTCCGCCTGTGAGAGGGGATACTCGTGACTCCTGGGAAGTGCAGCATCTACCAGGAGGTCTATTGCACAATCGCCCCGTTGATGAGGTGGTAATTGAGTCGCCTTTTTTTGGAGAAGGCGAGAGCCAAATCGGCATATTCGGGGGGATGCGCACGATGGAGACCTGGTCTGGACTCTCCACCGTTGTAGCAGCAACGGAAACCCCTAAACACCTACCTGAGCACTCTCGCGACCACCCCGTGAGAGCCCTCTGTGGCCAAGAAACAGTGGGGCTATGACAAGCTAACCAGGGTAGGCCCAGCACCACGGGAAATGCAGGAGTGTCAATGAGGAAGAGACTAATTCTCTCCGTATGACCTCCATGCATTATCATGCCCAAAGGCGCGGTGACCTCCCTAATCAACCCTGACCCTAATGGTCGACTATCTAAGGTGTGAACGGGGAAGGGCACATCCATGGGAACGATGGGGATCCCTAAAATATAGGCTACATCAAATCAAAATCAAATTTATTTATATAACCCTTCTTACATCAGCGGATATCTCAAAGTGCTGTACAGAAACCCAGCCTAAAACCCCAAACAGCAAGCAATGCAGGTGTAGAAGCACGGTGGCTAGGAAAAACTCCCTAGAAAGGCCAAAACCTAGGAAGAAACCTAGAGAGGAACCAGGCCAGTCCTCTTCTGGCTGTGTCGGGTGGAGATTATAACAAAGCATGGCCAAGATGTTAAAATGTTCATAAATGACCAGCATGTTAAAATAATAATAATCACAGTAGTTGTCGAGGGTGCAGCAAGTCAGCACCTCAGGAGTAAATGTTAGTTGGCTTTTCATAGCCGATCATTCAGAGTATCTCTACAGCTCCTGCTGTCTCTAGAGAGTTGAAAACAGCAGGTCTGGGACAGGTAGCACGTCCGGTGAGCAGGTCAGCGTTCCATAGCCGCAGGCAGAACAGTTGAAACTGGAGCAGCAGCATGGCCAGGTGGACTGGGGAAAGCAAGGAGTCATCATGCCAGGTAGTCCTGAGGCATGGTCCTAGGGCTCAGGTCCTCCGAGAGAGAAAGAAAGAGAGAATTAGAGAGAGCATACATAAATTCACACAGGACACTGGATAAGACAGGAGAAGAACTCCAGATATAACAAACTGACCCTAGCCCCCCAACAACATAAACTACTGCAGCATAAATACCGGAGGCTGAGAGGAGGGGTCAGGAGACACTGTGGCCCCATCCAATGATACTGCCGGACAGGGACAAACAGGAAGGATATAACCCCACCCACTTTGCCAAAGCACAGCCCCCACACCACTAGAGGGATATCTTCAACCACCAACTTACCATCCTGAGACAAGGCAGAGTATAGCCCACAAAGATCTCCATCACGGCACAACCCAAGGGGGGGCGCCAAACCCAGGCAAGAAGAGGCTCAACGCACTCAAGTGACGCACCCCTCCTAGGGACAGCATGAAAGAGCACCAGTAAGCCAGTGACTCAGCCCCTGTAATAAAGCTCTATCAATAAAATTCCCAGCCGCGCCTGAATCGACGAGCGCCTTATGCTGGGAATGTGGGTAAAACTGAACGTGACAGACACAAACATATGAGTGCTCTGGGTGAGAGTGGTGCCGTCTCACCTGGGGTGACGCCAAAGCGCCCTGCCTGCTGCCTCGCTTCCCAGAGGTACCAACCCGGCACCAACCGGCAATGTGACCTCTGCCGCCACAGTTGGTACACGAGCGTGAACCCCCTCCGGTCTCCCTGTGCACCGTCCCTCCCAGCTCCATGGGTATCGGAGAGGGAGTGCGGGAGGTTAGAACCACCTGACCCCGATCTGAACGTCCGCGAGTAGCCAGCATGTTGTCCAGCCGGATGGACAGGTCCACCAGCTGGTCAAACGTGAGGGTGGTGTCTCTGCAGGCCAGCTCCCGACGGACATCCTCATGCAGACTGCAGCGGTAATGGTCGATCAGGGAAGTCAGGTGCAGGAAAACGATCTTGGTATAAACAGAGTCATTTAATAAGTGCTCATTAAACAAAAAAAAAAATATATATACAAAAATAATATAAGTGGGTACAAAACCCGTCGCACACCAACACATGACTTGTACATAACATACAATAAAACAATCTCCGACAAGGACATGAAGGGAAACAGAGGGTTAAATACACAACATGTAATTGATGGGATTGGAACCAGGTGTGAAGGAAGACAAGACAAAACCAATGGAAAATGAACAATGGGTCAGTGATGGCTAGAAGGTTGGTGACATCGACCGAAGAACACCACCCGAACAAGGAGAGGGACCGACTTTGGCGGAATTCGTGACACAGGGTGAGTTCCAGAGTTAGTGCATTTGTATCTGATTTTGAATAGCCTAGTAATATGGATTTAAAAAGAGAAATAATAATAGGCTGACACTACGTTTAGCTACAGAAACTCTCAACACCATTTGTTACCGTCTCCTCCTCTCTCTCCTTCATTCTCGAGTTTGCAGAGAGAGGGGATGTCAACAGTTGAAAGAAATTTGTTTCGTTGTGATCAACGATCAAATTCGTTTCGAAGGCTCAAAATGTACAGAATGGTTACCTGGAGGAAAATAGGGAGGGTCCTGCTTTTTCAATTTCAGTAAAGGGGAGGGTTTGGTATTTTTAAATTTAGTCCAGGGGAGGGTCGTTTGCAATTTGTAATTTATGAACTGTCACTGAGTTGATTTTACTGTATATTGGCCTATATATTATATGTTGATGTGCCAGATGTCGACCCTCATCTCTGATTCTCCGCCGGGCGCGCAATATTAATTGTGCCTATAGGCTATTTAGTGTGGTCTCAATCAAATTATCCATAACCGATATGCTATGAAGTGCATGCTCGGAGAAGCAGAACAAAGTTATAGTTCTAAGATAGCTGCTTGGATGGTGTAAATAAAACTCGGCTGCATTACACACTGCAATAGATATTCCAATGCAGAGCCCCGGCCTGCTCTGCTCTTGCTGATCCCAAATTGTGTGTGCTGTTTAACCAATGGCGGTGCTGTGAAGGGCTTCTGTAACGATGTACGCTGAGAGTCAGGAAGCAAGTTCAGGGAGTGAATACATTTAATGAATCAACAAAACTAGAAACACAAACAGCTCACGGACATGAAACAGCAACAGGAACAATGACGACTGGGGAAGAAACCAAAGGGAGTGACATATAAAGGGCAGGCCATCAAGGAGGGGATGGAGTAGAGGTGAGTGTCATTATGCGCAAACGCGCGTAACGCTGGTGACAGACAAGCGGCCTGGTGACCTAGAGGCCGGAGAGGGAGAGCACAAGTGACAGCTATGGTGGCAGTTCAGGAGGAAAGTCAAACGTTTCTTCAGATGTTTTAGGGGGTTGATTAAGCCTAGTCCAAAAACTATTGTGTGCGTTCTAGCCTATAGCCTACGTTCTGAGGAGAGTGCGAAGATGAGATGGATGACCGGAGTTCAACTTTGATAGCTTGCTACTAATATAACTTATTTTTATCAAAAACAATATGTTTCCTGCCCATTATGTATTCATCAGAGTTTTTGACCTCATAATATGCCTTATTCAACGGACTTACATTGTGGTGCTGAAACTTTAAGCAGCAGCCGCGGAAAGGGACAGCTCTAGTAGGCAAATTAAATTAAAGAGTTTGTTTTGTTTCTTTGACATTCAGAGGTTACTTTGCTTGGGAAGTATTCTAACTGTCACTATCAATTGATTAAGCTATTCACTTTCTGTACAATAGATGACGCTTAAAGCCAGACAGCTTTTAGGGAAACACTTGTGACCTTTTCTCATTGGGTTAAGCCATGGAAGAAGAATAGCCAGAAGTTAATTAAAGCTTACATTTCTCTGTGTTGGTAGTGGTAGTGTCTGGGGTGGAAAAGTAGGCCTAACTAATGAAATTACCACGGTCAGATTCCTAATGATGTGAATTATTTGCAAACAGGGCCAGTTTCTTTTCAAACAAGACACACTGATTTGGCGTTGGAGATATATGATAAGATGAACACACATAGGCCTATTGTCTCTGTCCATTCTTAGCCTGTCATTTCTGTTATTTGTGTGGTATTCAAAAAGCTCCCGCTAATATGTAGAATTATGTAGAATTGCATGAAATGTTTATAAAAGGCAAAACAATTATTGGACCTGCAAATACGATGATAGATTCATGCAACGCCTTTTCTATAAATATATCTTTCCACCCCTACTCTAGTGCCCGGTGGTCTGCAAACCCACAACCTTCTGGCTCCCAGCCCTGTGTGCTATCACAATTCCAATAAGTGAGGGTAAAGGCTGGACATGTTCTCTGCTATCCACTTTGTTTGAATTATTATTTTGAGTAAAGGGGGAGTTCACTTTTTACTTTTATTGTTGTGTTTCGGGACGGTTTAGGTCAAATATATTTTGCTGAAGGGAGGTCCATCCATTTTCATTTCAGAGAGGTCTGATTTTCTCCATGCAACCCGTTTCATGAATAATGTTCACTCCCTAACATGTTCCTATCGATGTTCCCGCACAGACTTCACTTGGTTTCCCAAATGAAGCACTGGGAAGCTGCAGGAACAGGGTTGGAGCCCACGGCATACAGATTGTAGGAGGATTATATCCCCTGTCGCACAGCGTGAGGCAGCATGCTCCTCAAACAGTGGTTAATGCGTGGAGTGAAATAAGTCTATTTATAAACCCAGACTTTTATATATGCAATTCCATGTGAAAGCAGAGTTTTGATGAATTGCCACTAAAAGGAGGCCCACAGCTGCTACAATATTTGTTTCTCAGCTGCTAATATTAAGCATGTGCTCCGGAATAAAGCCGTAGCCTACCCAGCATGATTGGAAAACTAACTGCGGGAAAGCGGCCTCCATTAGCTATTCGAGTGCCTACGGATTACATTCACCCCCCCCCCTTTCACATTACTAAAGATTAAATTGAGTATAGTCCGATGGGTGAAAATATGATCACTTGATGAGAGTACAGTGTGCAGCCTGAGGCAAGGGACAGAACGCAAGCTTTTTTTCTGCGACTCTCTCAAATCATCAATATCCTATAGTCGCATCATGCAGCCCATATATGTTTTGATTTCTAAGACATTCTAAGGTTTGTATCATTCACAACTAAAGTTGCCAAATAACTCTAAATGTAGTGTATAGGACCTGTTTCAAAGGATCACTTTTACGCTCAATGTAGCCACTTCCTATGTGCACTGGCTACGTAATAAGAAAAATATAAGTTACATTTTATTTAGCTAAGTGCAATTATATTCTTGTTACTGTCAAATCAAATAATATATAATAATGGCATTGGACATATAAGCATATCTTGTCTGCTAGCCTACTATAAATGCCAGATAACATACCGTAGGCCGACTCATATTCTGTTCCTCTGAAATACATTTTCATCATATCATAATGTTTCCTTACACATGCCTAAAATAAATAATGAAGGCAGCATAAGTGGCCTGTATGCGTGGGGGCCTGGAGATGCTGAACATGTTTATGTAAACTCACGGTCAATTACCATGACACGGGCACTCATTTGCACGACAATAACCGATTAACAAAATGCCATGACTGCCACAGGCCTGCATCCGGTCTCCATGTGTAGGAGCAAACCAAACAACCATCTCTCTCATCTCAACTTGGCATGCTGATGTCCCAAGCCAAAAAGAAGCCTGATGGCCACACTCTTCCATTGATCAACTCCAAACAGTCAATGGCCTAGGATCAGCCTTGACAGTATACTGCCATCTGGGGGTGTGGAGTGTGCTCGTGATGTCTAAACTAAATGCAACATACACTATATATCACAGACTGATACTATGTCAATTATTTACACCGTGCTATTTTCATGTTGACTATTTAGAAAATAAACATAGAGTTGACTTACAGTAAAAAGCAAACGTTTTATATGAGTCAGAAATATGTACTGAGGTTTCTTTTCATCCTACATTTTCTCAGGTGTGAAAGCACAGGTGAGATTTATGTGGAGCAAAACCTAAGAAATCTGCACGGTTCCTTGGTGACAACCTCTGTGGTGTGTGCTGGGACCCCGAGGGGACTTCAGAATCTGCTGGAGGCTGCAATGTATTTCTTCTTTGAAAAGCACCTTGGGGATCATCTGTTCACTTTCCCAGGTTGCTGTGGCACATGCTTTATTAACTCCAAAGTACACGTGCTATTTCAACTGTTCTGGCTCGGTGTTCTCCGACACCATGTGGCAGTTCTTTCTTTTGTTCCTTTGTTAAACCTTTATATAGTACATAAAAAATATTCTTGTGTTAATTTCCTCTAACAAAGAATACGTAATTATGCCCTTAATTAATGGCTGTTTTGTGTAAATACAGTATGTTAAGATACTGTATTTAAATGTGAGTCTTAATAAAGTCCCTTACTGTGACTGAATGAAATATGGACTGCCTGTGCATTCATCCATCCACATGTTCACCACAACACCCTGGTGAGTTTAAACGTTGCTTGGCAGCAAGTGCCACAGGCATGCCGTGTAGGTCATGTGTCTTTCAACCGCTGCCTTGCCAAACGCAAAGCACCGGGGCCTAGTGCTCAGCATCGGATGTGCCAGGTCACCGCTGTGCCAATCTTTCCCAACCAAGCTGCAAGCTGAGGAGGTGTGCCATCAATCAGACATCTGGCATTGCGATGTTTGTATGTGTCTGCCCTCGTCTCACATCACACCAGTGTAACACAAGGACACAGACTTTGTTATTAAAACACTACAGCTGTCAGCCCTCCTCGCTCTGTTGTCTAGAGAAAAAAGGTAGTTATGTCATGTGGTTTGCATATTTGAAAGGTGGCATACAGTTGACTGTGCCACATACCACAATGCATCTGGGTGGTTATCAGGAAAGAAAATGAGAAGAAAAAAACCCGGAACATTTTATGGTTTTGAGAAGCAGTTAAAGGCTTCCATTGCGTAATTTTAAGTGGGGTAACATCACAGTCTAATTTAATGATTACGATGTACGTTACTATCTACACACACACACACACACACACACTACCGGTAAAATGTTTTAGAACACCTACTCATCCAAGGGTTTTTCTTTATTTTAAATATTTTCTACATTGTAGAATAACAGTGAAGACATCAAAACTATGAAATAACCCATATGGAATCATTTAGTAAGCAAAAAAGTTTTAAACAAATCTAAATATATTTAATATTTGAGATTCTTCAAAGTGGCCTTTCAACCAGCTTCACCTGGAATGGTTTTCCAACAGTCTTGAAGGAGTTCCCACATATTCTGAGCACTTGTTGGCTGCTTTTCCTTCAATTTGTGGTCCGACTCATCCAAAACCATCTCAATTTGTTTGAGGTCGGGTGATTGTGTGCGCCAGGTCATCTGATGCAGCACTCCATCACTATCCTTCTTGGTAAAATAGTCCTTAGACAGCCTGGAGTTGTGTTGGGTCATTGTCCTCATTAAAAACAAATGATAGTCCCACTAAGCCCAAACCAGATGGGATGGTGTATCGCTGCAGAATGCTTTGATAGCCATGCTGGTTAAGTGTGCCTTGAATTCTAAATAATGTGAAAGTGTCACCAGCAAAGCACCCCCACACCATAACACTTTCTTCTCCATGCTTTACAGTGGGAAATATACACAAGGAGATCATCCGTTCACCCACACCACGGGCTGCAATTTCTGAGGCTGGTAACTCTAATGAACTTATCCTCTGCAGCAGAGGTAACTCTGGGTCTTCCATTCCTACTTAAATTCCGTTTCATCACAGCGTTTGATGGTGTTTGCGAAAGCCCTTGAAGAAACTTTCTAAGTTCTACAAATTTTCTATATTGACTGTTATGAAAGTAATGATGGATCGTCGTTTCTCTTTGCTTATTTGAGCTGTTCATTCCATAATATGGACTTGGTCTTTTACCAAATAGGGATATCTTCAGTATACTCCCACTACCTTGTCAAAACACAACTGATTGGCTCAAATGCAGTAAGAAGGAAAGAAATTCCACAAATTAACCTTTAACAAGGCATACCTGTTAATTGAAATGCATTCCAGATGACTACCTCATGATCCTGGTTGAAAGGATGCCAAGAGCGTGCAAAGCTGTCATCGAGGCAAAGGGTGGCTATTTGAAGAATCTCAAATATAAAATATATTTAGATTTGTTTAACATTTTTGGGAGGGTTACTACATGATTCCATGTGTGTTATTTCATAGTTTTGATGTCTTCACTACTATTTTACAACGTAGAAAATAGTAAAAACAAAGAAAAACCCTTGAACGAGTAGGTGTTCTAAGGGAGTAAATCATCTTTAATATTGCAAATACATTGTGGCTTCCATCAATGTAATTGTCTGCATCATTTCCAATCCCCCATGTTTTTACACACAAAAAAAGAAAAGATTCCTGATGTTGCAGTATGAATCTTACAAATGTGATTATGATTCTTTCTATATACGATTTAAGATGCAATCATGCGATGTTACATTTGAGTATGAATACAACACAGAAACCTTCAGAATCTAGGTTCAATGTAGTGCTAGCTCTAAATGTGCAGTGTCTAATATTTTGCATTTAAACCTGCATGGTCAGGCATATCATTACTCAAATGAATGTTGTGTCTGTCGAGGAGATTGAGGGATTGCACTGTGCCTGTACAGCACAAGAACAGCAGGGACACAACACCAGCTCTAGGATATGGTACGTTGAAGGCATTTTGTTTTGGATTTAATTGGGCTACAAAAAAGGTTTAAGGGCAACATTTTACATGGCAACTGTCGCTGTCAAAATACGGACAGTTCTCAGACCTTCTGTAACTGGTGGTGACACTGCGGTTTTGTCAAAGTGGATTTGACCGGGGAAGTGAACCAGCTATGTCAAACATTTAACAGTCTATCCTCCATGTTACAAACCCGTGTCAAATGCACACACCGTCCTACGTATAATGCAGTGGCTTGTCCAACAAAAGTTCCACACATTTGCACTTTCATTACAAGGCCTGTCATCGTGGTCTCATTTTCTCTCGTTCCCTCATCCTTCCTTGGCCTGGTGACGGATTTCAACTACAGACTGTGTCGCTGGTCCAGAGCAAAGGGTCTAGAGAGCCAGCATAAGCTTGAGCAGCCCTCTGCTGCTGCTGCAGTTAAGCCAGCCAGCCAGACAGACGGATGGCTGGGTAATCTGTGCCCAATACTCTCTGCCCAGCAGAGAAGAAGGAAATCCAAAACAATGATGCTGTATATCACCCAACTGATTTGGCTTATGAACAGTAGCTGTGCGTGGGTAAAATCACTGGGGAAGCCAAGCCAGAAAAAAAGACAAAGTGTTGTGATAATTGCGTTGTTTGCTCTAAAACCTGTTAGTTCATATGCCTTGACACTGTACTATGTAGGCCTGAGGCCAAGACAATAAGAAGACACAGCGACAGAATAAATTCAAACGCAACCACGGAGAGATAATGCAAGTCTCTAAGAAAACATGCCCTTGCCTCCACTATCCCAGCAACATTTTAACCTAATTGAATCACCTATGCTTAGTCTAATACAGTGACAACTAAAATATTCCAAAAACGATTTAGTCCAATCAAATTAAGCTAAATATTATGTGGCTGTCCATGTTTCTGATTTCTATGTGTGTGTTTGCATGCAAATAGCAAAAACAAAAAAAAACATGTTGACTCACCTTAATTTTTGAGAAACATCAATACCATCCTCCTATTTGATGCTCCCTAAAGGGTTTATGACTCTGTCATGATAAAGTACACACTTTTAGTTTTTGTTGTCCTAGGCTACTAGCTAAAATGACAGGCCAGCTAGTTAACATTAGCCTACTACAACTGGCTACATATTGAACTTCCATCCTTTCAGGCCAGGGGCACAATATATGATTTAAGATTGGATCAGAATTGCCTTTATAATCATTGGCCAAAATGGAGAATTAAGTAAAACCACAATTCCAAATCCCTATCTCCATCCATGGCTAATTTATGAAGGCAGGCCAAGTCCATGCTGGGTTCCCTTGTATTCAATGCTACGGGTGGCAAAAATATTATATTATTTTTGGCCAGACAGCATCAGATAGATGGGCTACCCATACACAGACAGAGGGGCGCTGTTTCGCTCGCTCAGATGCTTTCTCTGCTCTTGCGAATTATAGGAAAATGATGAAGCACAGAGACGAAAGACACATTATTTGATATGTTTAAAAAAATATATATACTGGGGAATTTCCCTTAGTATCCATGAATACACGCCACTGCTTATGAAATCCACCTCAGAGCTTCAGTTGATCAGGATTGGGTTGTTTTTTCACGGAAATGAATTGGAGTGATGTACAAGGGACATTGTACGCAGTTCTGTATGAAAGAACAAATGTTCACTACTCCTCAGTTCTTTAAATGGCATTCTGTGCTTTTCTTTAGTCATTTTGATGATGATGGGTCAAGGTAGTAGTGCAGGACTCGCAAAAGAAACTCCACAGTCCTTCTGGATAGCCTGTCGGTATGTAGAAATCTCCAAAGGAATCTCAGTAGGTTAAAACATGTATTTTCTACATTTCCCAGTTTGCAAAACGGAAAGCCATTAAGTGATGTAATGCAATTAATCTCAAGGTCTAACACATCTGATGTTGTGATCTCGTCCATGAGCTGAGATGTTCCTCTTCGTTGCAGATTTGACTCAGAATCCAAGATTTTGATGAGCAACCCCATGCTGTTCTTTTAATTTCTTCTTTATCTCTGTATCTTAATTTATGTCAAACAGTAGACTAGTGGTCTGAAGTAAGATCTGGAGCCAGGGGGGGGTCAGAACAAACAGTAGACTAGCGGGCTGACGTAAGATCTGGAGCCAGGGGGGGGTCAGGACAAACAGTAGACTAGCGGGCTGACGTAAGATCTGGAGCCAGGGGGGGTCAGAACAACAGTAGACTTGCGGGCTGACGTAAGACCTGGAGCCAGGGGGGGTCAGAACAAACAGTAGACTAGCGGGCTGACGTAAGATCTGGAGCCAGGGGGGGTCAGAACAAACAGTAGACGAGCGGGCTGACGTAAGATCTGGAGTCAGAACAAACAGTAGACTAGCGGGCTGATGTAAGATCTGGAGTCAGAACAAACAGTAGACTAGCGGGCTGACGTAAGATCTGGAGCCAGGGGGGGTCAGAACAAACAGTAGACTAGCGGGCTGACGTAAGATCTGGAGTCAGAACAAACAGTAGACTAGCGGGCTGACGTAAGATCTGGAGCCAGGGGGGGTCAGAACAAACAGTAGACTAGCGGGCTGACGTAAGATCTGGAGCCAGAGGGGGTCAGAAATAACAGTAGACTAGCGGGCTGATGTAAGATCTGGAGCCAGGGGGGGTCATAATAAACAGTAGAGTAGCGGGCTGACGTAAGATCTGGAGCCAGGGGGGGTCAGAAATAACAGTAGACTAGTGGGCTGACGAAAGATCTGGAGCCAGGGGGGGTCAGAAATAACAGTAGACTACCGGGCTGACGTAAGATCTGGAGCCAGGGGGGGTCAGAAATAACAGTAGACTAGTGGGCTGACGAAAGATCTGGAGCCAGGGGGGGGTCAGAAATAACAGTAGACTACCGGGCTGACGTAAGATCTGGAGCCAGGGGGGTTCAGAACAAACAGAAGACGAGCGGGCTGACGTAAGATCTGGAGTCAGAACAAACAGTAGACTAGCGGGCTGATGTAAGATCTGGAGTCAGAACAAACAGTAGACTAGCGGGCTGACGTAAGATCTGGAGCCAGGGGGGGTCAGAACAAACAGTAGACTAGCGGGCTGACGTAAGATCTGGAGCCAGAGGGGGTCAGAAATAACAGTAGACTAGCGGGCTGATGTAAGATCTGGAGCCAGGGGGGGTCATAATAAACAGTAGAGTAGCGGGCTGACGTAAGATCTGGAGCCAGGGGGGGTCAGAAATAACAGTAGACTAGTGGGCTGACGAAAGATCTGGAGCCAGGGGGGGTCAGAAATAACAGTAGACTACCGGGCTGACGTAAGATCTGGTGCCAGGGGGGGTCAGAAATAACAGTAGACTAGTGGGCTGACGAAAGATCTGGAGCCAGGGGGGGTCAGAAATAACAGTAGACTACCGGGCTGACGTAAGATCTGGAGCCAGGGGGGGTCAGAACAAACAGTAGACGAGCGGGCTGACGTAAGATCTGGAGCCAGGGGGGGTCAGAACAAACAGTAGACTAGCGGGCTGACGTAAGATCTGGAGCCAGGGGGGGTCAGAACAAACAGTAGACTAGCGGGCTGACGTAAGATCTGGAGTCAGAACAAACAGTAGACTAGCGGGCTGACGTAAGATCTGGAGTCAGAACAAACAGCAGACCAGTGGGCTGACGTATGATCTGGAGTCAGAACAAACAGTATACTAGCGGGCTGACGTATGATCTGGAGTCAGAACAAACAGTAGACTAACGGGCTGACGTAAGATCTGGAGTCAGAACAAACAGTAGACTAGCGGGCTGATGTAAGATCTGGAGTCAGAACAAACAGTAGACTAGCGGGCTGACGTAAGATCTGGAGCCAGGGGTCAGAACAAACAGTAGACTAGCGGGCTGACGTAAGATCTGGAGCCAGAGGGGTCAGAAATAACAGTAGACTAGCGGGCTGATGTAAGATCTGGAGCCAGGGGGGGTCATAATAAACAGTAGAGTAGCGGGCTGACGTAAGATCTGGAGCCAGGGGGGGTCAGAAATAACAGTAGACTAGTGGGCTGACGAAAGATCTGGAGCCAGGGGGGGTCAGAAATAACAGTAGACTACCGGGCTGACGTAAGATCTGGAGCCAGGGGGGGTCAGAAATAACAGTAGACTAGTGGGCTGACGAAAGATCTGGAGCCAGGGGGGGTCAGAAATAACAGTAGACTACCGGGCTGACGTAAGATCTGGAGCCAGGGGGTCAGAACAAACAGTAGACGAGCGGGCTGACGTAAGATCTGGAGCCAGGGGGGTCAGAACAAACAGTAGACTAGCGGGCTGACGTAAGATCTGGAGCCAGGGGGTCAGAACAAACAGTAGACTAGCGGGCTGACGTAAGATCTGGAGTCAGAACAAACAGTAGACTAGCGGGCTGACGTAAGATCTGGAGTCAGAACAAACAGCAGACCAGTGGGCTGACGTATGATCTGGAGTCAGAACAAACAGTATACTAGCGGGCTGACGTATGATCTGGAGTCAGAACAAACAGTAGACTAACGGGCTGACGTAAGATCTGGAGTCAGAACAAACAGTAGACTAGCGGGCTGACGTAAGATCTGGAGTCAGAACAAACAGTAGACTAGCGGGCTGACGTAAGATCTGGAGCCAGGGGGTCAGAACAAATAGTAGACTAGCGGGCTGACGTAAGATCTGGAGTCAGAACAAACAGTAGACTAGCGGGCTGACGTAAGATCTGGAGTCAGAACAAACAGTAGACTAGTGGGCTGACGTATGATCTGGAGTCAGAACAAACAGTAGACTAGCGGGCTGACGTATGATCTGGAGACAGAACAAACAGTAGACTAGTGGGCTGACGTATGATCTGGAGTCAGAACAAACAGTAGACTAGCGGGCTGACGTATGATCTGGAGTCAGAACAAACAGTAGACTAGCGGGCTGACGTAAGATCTGGAGTCAGAACAAACAGTAGACTAGCGGGCTGACGTAAGATCTGGAGTCAGAACAAACAGTAGACTAGCGGGCTGACATAAGATCTGGAGTCAGAACAAACAGTAGACTAGCGGGCTGACGTAAGATCTGGAGTCAGAACAAACAGTAGACTAGCGGGCTGACGTAAGATCTGGAGTCAGAACAAACAGTAGACTAGTGGGCTGACGTATGATCTGGAGCCAGGGGGGGGTCAGAACAAACAGTAGACTAGCGGGCTGACGTAAGATCTGGAGCCAGGGGGGTCAGGACAAACAGTAGACTAGCCGGCTGACGTAAGATCTGGAGCCGGGGGGGTCCGAACAAACAGTAGACTAGTGGGCTGACGTAAGATCTGGAGCCAGGGGGGGTCAGAACAAACAGTAGACGAGCGGGCTGACGTAAGATCTGGAGTCAGAACAAACAGTAGACTAGCGGGCTGACGTAAGATCTGGAGTCAGAACAAACAGTAGACTAGCGGGCTGACGTAAGATCTGGAGCCAGGGGGGGTCAGAACAAATAGTAGACTAGCGGGCTGACGTAAGATCTGGAGTCAGAACAAACAGTAGACTAGCGGGCTGACGTAAGATCTGGAGTCAGAACAAACAGTAGACTAGTGGGCTGACGTATGATCTGGAGTCAGAACAAACAGTAGACTAGCGGGCTGACGTATGATCTGGAGACAGAACAAACAGTAGACTAGTGGGCTGACGTATGATCTGGAGTCAGAACAAACAGTAGACTAGCGGGCTGACGTATGATCTGGAGTCAGAACAAACAGTAGACTAGCGGGCTGACGTAAGATCTGGAGTCAGAACAAACAGTAGACTAGCGGGCTGACGTAAGATCTGAAGTCAGAACAAACAGTAGACTAGCGGGCTGACGTAAGATCTGGAGTCAGAACAAACAGTAGACTAGCGGGCTGACTTAAGATCTGGAGTCAGAACAAACAGTAGACTAGCGGGCTGACGTAAGATCTGGAGTCAGAACAAACAGTAGACTAGTGGGCTGACGTATGATCTGGAGCCAGGGGGGGGGTCAGAACAAACAGTAGACTAGCGGGCTGACGTAAGATCTGGAGCCAGGGGGGGGTCAGGACAAACAGTAGACTAGCGGGCTGACGTAAGATCTGGAGCGGGGGGGGGGGTCCGAACAAACAGTAGACTAGTGGGCTGACGTAAGATCTGGAGCCAGGGGGGTCAGAACAAACAGTAGACGAGCGGGCTGACGTAAGATCTGGAGTCAGAACAAACAGTAGACTAGCGGGCTGATGTAAGATCTGGAGTCAGAACAAACAGTAGAGTAGCGGGCTGACGTAAGATCTGGAGCCAGGGGGGGTCAGAACAAATAGTAGACTAGCGGGCTGACGTAAGATCTGGAGCCAGGGGGGGTCAGAACAAACAGTAGACTAGCGGGCTGACGTAAGATCTGGAGTCAGAACAAACAGTAGACTAGCGGGCTGACGTAAGATCTGGAGTCAGAACAAACAGTAGACCAGTGGGCTGACGTATGATCTGGAGTCAGAACAAACAGTAGACTAGCGGGCTGACGTATGATCTGGAGTCAGAACAAACAGTAGACTAGCGGGCTGACGTAAGATCTGGAGCCAGGGGGGGTCAGAACAAATAGTAGACTAGCGGGCTGACGTAAGATCTGGAGTCAGAACAAACAGTAGACTAGCGGGCTGACGAAAGATCTGGAGTCAGAACAAACAGTAGACTAGCGGGCTGACGTAAGATCTGGAGCCAGGGGGGGTCAGAACAAACAGTAGACTAGCGGGCTGACGTAAGATCTGGAGCCAGGGGGGGTCAGAACAAACAGTAGACTAGCGGGCTGATGTAAGATCTGGAGTCAGAACAAACAGTAGAGTAGCGGGCTGACGTAAGATCTGGAGCCAGGGGGGGTCAGAACAAATAGTAGACTAGCGGGCTGACGTAAGATCTGGAGCCAGGGGGGGTCAGAACAAACAGTAGACTAGCGGGCTGACGTAAGATCTGGAGTCAGAACAAACAGTAGACTAGCGGGCTGACGTAAGATCTGGAGTCAGAACAAACAGTAGACCAGTGGGCTGACGTATGATCTGGAGTCAGAACAAACAGTAGACTAGCGGGCTGACGTATGATCTGGAGTCAGAACAAACAGTAGACTAGCGGGCTGACGTAAGATCTGGAGCCAGGGGGGGTCAGAACAAATAGTATACTAGCGGGCTGACGTAAGATCTGGAGTCAGAACAAACAGTAGACTAGCGGGCTGACGAAAGATCTGGAGTCAGAACAAACAGTAGAATAGCGGGCTGACGTAAGATCTGGAGCCAGGGGGGGTCAGAACAAACAGTAGACTAGCGGGCTGACGTAAGATCTGGAGCCAGGGGGTGCCAAGGGGGGTCAGAACAAACAGTAGACTAGCGGGCTGACGTAAGATCTGGAGCCAGGGGGTGCCAAGGGGGGTCAGAACAAACAGTAGACCCGCGGACTGACGTAAGATCTGGAGCCAGGGGGGGGTTCAGAACAAACAGTAGACTAGCAGGCTGATGTAAGATCTGGAGCCAGGGGGGGTCATAATAAACAGTAGAGTAGCGGGCTGACGTAAGATCTGGAGCCAGGGGGGGTCAGAAATAACAGTAGACTACCGGGCTGACGTAAGATCTGGAGCCAGGGGGGGTCAGAAATAACAGTAGACTAGTGGGCTGACGAAAGATCTGGAGCCAGGGGGGGTCAGAAATAACAGTAGACTACCGGGCTGACGTAAGATCTGGAGCCAGGGGGGGTCAGAACAAACAGTAGACGAGCGGGCTGACGTAAGATCTGGAGCCAGGGGGGGTCAAAACAAACAGTAGACTAGCGGGCTGACGTAAGATCTGGAGCCAGGGGGGGTCAGAACAAACAGTAGACTAGCGGGCTGACGTAAGATCTGGAGTCAGAACAAACAGTAGACTAGCGGGCTGACGTAAGATCTGGAGTCAGAACAAACAGTAGACCAGTGGGCTGACGTATGATCTGGAGTCAGAACAAACAGTATACTAGCGGGCTGACGTATGATCTGGAGTCAGAACAAACAGTAGACTAACGGGCTGACGTAAGATCTGGAGTCAGAACAAACAGTAGACTAGCGGGCTGACGTAAGATCTGGAGTCAGAACAAACAGTAGACTAGCGGGCTGACGTAAGATCTGGAGCCAGGGGGGGTCAGAACAAATAGTAGACTAGCGGGCTGACGTAAGATCTGGATTCAGAACAAACAGTAGACTAGCGGGCTGACATAAGATCTGGAGTCAGAACAAACAGTAGACTAGTGGGCTGACGTATGATCTGGAGACAGAACAAACAGTAGACTAGTGGGCTGACGTATGATCTGGAGTCAGAACAAACAGTAGACTAGCGGGCTGACGTATGATCTGGAGTCAGAACAAACAGTAGACTAGCGGGCTGACGTAAGATCTGGAGTCAGAACAAACAGTAGACTAGCGGGCTGACGTAAGATCTGGAGTCAGAACAAACAGTAGACTAGCGGGCTGACGTAAGATCTGGAGTCAGAACAAACAGTAGACTAGCGGGCTGACGTAAGATCTGGAGTCAGAACAAACAGTAGACTAGCGGGCTGACGTAAGATCTGGAGCCAGGGGGGGGTCAGGACAAACAGTAGACTAGCCGGCTGACGTAAGATCTAGAGCCAGGGGGGTCAGAAATAACAGTAGACTAGTGGGCTGACGAAAGATCTGGAGCCAGGGGGGGTCAGAAATAACAGTAGACTACCGGGCTGACGTAAGATCTGGAGCCAGGGGGGGGTCAGAAATAACAGTAGACTAGTGGGCTGACGAAAGATCTGGAGCCAGGGGGGTCAGAAATAACAGTAGACTACCGGGCTGACGTAAGATCTGGAGCCAGGGGGGGTCAGAACAAACAGTAGACGAGCGGGCTGACGTAAGATCTGGAGTCAGAACAAACAGTAGACTAGCGGGCTGATGTAAGATCTGGAGTCAGAACAAACAGTAGACTAGCGGGCTGACGTAAGATCTGGAGCCAGGGGGGGTCAGAACAAACAGTAGACTAGCGGGCTGACGTAAGATCTGGAGCCAGAGGGGGTCAGAAATAACAGTAGACTAGCGGGCTGATGTAAGATCTGGAGCCAGGGGGGGTCATAATAAACAGTAGAGTAGCGGGCTGACGTAAGATCTGGAGCCAGGGGGGGTCAGAAATAACAGTAGACTAGTGGGCTGACGAAAGATCTGGAGCCAGGGGGGGTCAGAAATAACAGTAGACTACCGGGCTGACGTAAGATCTGGAGCCAGGGGGGGTCAGAAATAACAGTAGACTAGTGGGCTGACGAAAGATCTGGAGCCAGGGGGGGGTCAGAAATAACAGTAGACTACCGGGCTGACGTAAGATCTGGAGCCAGGGGGGGTCAGAACAAACAGTAGACGAGCGGGCTGACGTAAGATCTGGAGTCAGAACAAACAGTAGACTAGCGGGCTGATGTAAGATCTGGAGTCAGAACAAACAGTAGACTAGCGGGCTGACGTAAGATCTGGAGCCAGGGGGGGTCAGAACAAACAGTAGACTAGCGGGCTGACGTAAGATCTGGAGCCAGAGGGGTCAGAAATAACAGTAGACTAGCGGGCTGATGTAAGATCTGGAGCCAGGGGGGGTCATAATAAACAGTAGAGTAGCGGGCTGACGTAAGATCTGGAGCCAGGGGGGGTCAGAAATAACAGTAGACTAGTGGGCTGACGAAAGATCTGGAGCCAGGGGGGGTCAGAAATAACAGTAGACTACCGGGCTGACGTAAGATCTGGTGCCAGGGGGGGTCAGAAATAACAGTAGACTAGTGGGCTGACGAAAGATCTGGAGCCAGGGGGGGTCAGAAATAACAGTAGACTACCGGGCTGACGTAAGATCTGGAGCCAGGGGGGGTCAGAACAAACAGTAGACTAGCGGGCTGACGTAAGATCTGGAGCCAGGGGGTCAGAACAAACAGTAGACTAGCGGGCTGACGTAAGATCTGGAGCCAGGGGGGGTCAGAACAAACAGTAGACTAGCGGGCTGACGTAAGATCTGGAGTCAGAACAAACAGTAGACTAGCGGGCTGACGTAAGATCTGGAGTCAGAACAAACAGCAGACCAGTGGGCTGACGTATGATCTGGAGTCAGAACAAACAGTATACTAGCGGGCTGACGTATGATCTGGAGTCAGAACAAACAGTAGACTAACGGGCTGACGTAAGATCTGGAGTCAGAACAAACAGTAGACTAGCGGGCTGATGTAAGATCTGGAGTCAGAACAAACAGTAGACTAGCGGGCTGACGTAAGATCTGGAGCCAGGGGGGGTCAGAACAAACAGTAGACTAGCGGGCTGACGTAAGATCTGGAGCCAGAGGGGGTCAGAAATAACAGTAGACTAGCGGGCTGATGTAAGATCTGGAGCCAGGGGGGGTCATAATAAACAGTAGAGTAGCGGGCTGACGTAAGATCTGGAGCCAGGGGGGGTCAGAAATAACAGTAGACTAGTGGGCTGACGAAAGATCTGGAGCCAGGGGGGGTCAGAAATAACAGTAGACTACCGGGCTGACGTAAGATCTGGAGCCAGGGGGGGTCAGAAATAACAGTAGACTAGTGGGCTGACGAAAGATCTGGAGCCAGGGGGGGTCAGAAATAACAGTAGACTACCGGGCTGACGTAAGATCTGGAGCCAGGGGGGGTCAGAACAAACAGTAGAGTAGCGGGCTGACGTAAGATCTGGAGCCAGGGGGGGTCAGAACAAATAGTAGACTAGCGGGCTGACGTAAGATCTGGAGCCAGGGGGTCAGAACAAACAGTAGACTAGCGGGCTGACGTAAGATCTGGAGTCAGAACAAACAGTAGACTAGCGGGCTGACGTAAGATCTGGAGTCAGAACAAACAGTAGACCAGTGGGCTGACGTATGATCTGGAGTCAGAACAAACAGTAGACTAGCGGGCTGACGTATGATCTGGAGTCAGAACAAACAGTAGACTAGCGGGCTGACGTAAGATCTGGGGGTCAGAACAAATAGTAGACTAGCGGGCTGACGTAAGATCTGGAGTCAGAACAAACAGTAGACTAGCGGGCTGACGAAAGATCTGGAGTCAGAACAAACAGTAGACTAGCGGGCTGACGTAAGATCTGGAGCCAGGGGGGGTCAGAACAAACAGTAGACTAGCGGGCTGACGTAAGATCTGGAGCCCGGGGGTGCCAAGGGGGGGTCAGAACAAACAGTAGACTAGCGGGCTGATGTAAGATCTGGAGTCAGAACAAACAGTAGAGTAGCGGGCTGACGTAAGATCTGGAGCCAGGGGGGGTCAGAACAAATAGTAGACTAGCGGGCTGACGTAAGATCTGGAGCCAGGGGGGGTCAGAACAAACAGTAGACTAGCGGGCTGACGTAAGATCTGGAGTCAGAACAAACAGTAGACTAGCGGGCTGACGTAAGATCTGGAGTCAGAACAAACAGTAGACCAGTGGGCTGACGTATGATCTGGAGTCAGAACAAACAGTAGACTAGCGGGCTGACGTATGATCTGGAGTCAGAACAAACAGTAGACTAGCGGGCTGACGTAAGATCTGGAGCCAGGGGGGGTCAGAACAAATAGTATACTAGCGGGCTGACGTAAGATCTGGAGTCAGAACAAACAGTAGACTAGCGGGCTGACGAAAGATCTGGAGTCAGAACAAACAGTAGAATAGCGGGCTGACGTAAGATCTGGAGCCAGGGGGGTCAGAACAAACAGTAGACTAGCGGGCTGACGTAAGATCTGGAGCCAGGGGTGCCAAGGGGGTCAGAACAAACAGTAGACTAGCGGGCTGACGTAAGATCTGGAGCCAGGGGTGCCAAGGGGGTCAGAACAAACAGTAGACCCGCGGACTGACGTAAGATCTGGAGCCAGGGGGGTTCAGAACAAACAGTAGACTAGCAGGCTGATGTAAGATCTGGAGCCAGGGGGGTCATAATAAACAGTAGAGTAGCGGGCTGACGTAAGATCTGGAGCCAGGGGGTCAGAAATAACAGTAGACTACCGGGCTGACGTAAGATCTGGAGCCAGGGGGGGTCAGAAATAACAGTAGACTAGTGGGCTGACGAAAGATCTGGAGCCAGGGGGGGTCAGAAATAACAGTAGACTACCGGGCTGACGTAAGATCTGGAGCCAGGGGGGGTCAGAACAAACAGTAGACGAGCGGGCTGACGTAAGATCTGGAGCCAGGGGGGGTCAAAACAAACAGTAGACTAGCGGGCTGACGTAAGATCTGGAGCCAGGGGGGGTCAGAACAAACAGTAGACTAGCGGGCTGACGTAAGATCTGGAGTCAGAACAAACAGTAGACTAGCGGGCTGACGTAAGATCTGGAGTCAGAACAAACAGTAGACCAGTGGGCTGACGTATGATCTGGAGTCAGAACAAACAGTATACTAGCGGGCTGACGTATGATCTGGAGTCAGAACAAACAGTAGACTAACGGGCTGACGTAAGATCTGGAGTCAGAACAAACAGTAGACTAGCGGGCTGACGTAAGATCTGGAGTCAGAACAAACAGTAGACTAGCGGGCTGACGTAAGATCTGGAGCCAGGGGGGGTCAGAACAAATAGTAGACTAGCGGGCTGACGTAAGATCTGGATTCAGAACAAACAGTAGACTAGCGGGCTGACATAAGATCTGGAGTCAGAACAAACAGTAGACTAGTGGGCTGACGTATGATCTGGAGACAGAACAAACAGTAGACTAGTGGGCTGACGTATGATCTGGAGTCAGAACAAACAGTAGACTAGCGGGCTGACGTATGATCTGGAGTCAGAACAAACAGTAGACTAGCGGGCTGACGTAAGATCTGGAGTCAGAACAAACAGTAGACTAGCGGGCTGACGTAAGATCTGGAGTCAGAACAAACAGTAGACTAGCGGGCTGACGTAAGATCTGGAGTCAGAACAAACAGTAGACTAGCGGGCTGACGTAAGATCTGGAGTCAGAACAAACAGTAGACTAGCGGGCTGACGTAAGATCTGGAGCCAGGGGGGGGTCAGGACAAACAGTAGACTAGCCGGCTGACGTAAGATCTAGAGCCAGGGGGGGGGTCAGAACAAACAGTAGACTAGTGGGCTGACGTAAGATCTGGAGCCAGGGGGGGTCAGAACAACAATAGACTAGCGGGCTGACGTAAGACCTGGAGCCAGGGGGGGTCAGAACAAACAGTAGACTAGCGGGCTGACGTAAGATCTGGAGCCAGGGGGGGTCAGAACAAACAGTAGACGAGCGGGCTGACGTAAGATCTGGAGTCAGAACAAACAGTAGACTAGCGGGCTGACGTAAGATCTGGAGTCAGAACAAACAGTAGACTAGCGGGCTGACGTAAGATCTGGAGTCAGAACAAACAGTAGACTAGCGGGCTGACGTAAGATCTGGAGTCAGAACAAACAGTAGACTAGCGGGCTGACGTAAGATCTGGAGTCAGAACAAACAGTAGACTAGTGGGCTGACGTATGATCTGGAGCCAGGTGGGGGGGGTCAGAACAAACAGTAGACTAGCGGGCTGACGTAAGATCTGGAGCCAGGGGGGAGGACAAACAGTAGACTAGCCGGCTGACGTAAGATCTAGAGCCAGGGGGGGGTCCGAACAAACAGTAGACTAGTGGGCTGACGTAAGATCTGGAGCCAGGGGGGGTCAGAACAACAATAGACTAGCGGGCTGACGTAAGACCTGGAGCCAGGGGGGGTCAGAACAAACAGTAGACTAGCGGGCTGACGTAAGATCTGGAGCCAGGGGGGGTCAGAACTCTTAGTAGACGAGCGGGCTGACGTAAGATCTGGAGTCAGAACAAACAGTAGACTAGCGGGCTGATGTAAGATCTGGAGTCAGAACAAACAGTAGACTAGCGGGCTGACGTAAGATCTGGAGCCAGGGGGGGTCAGAACAAACAGTAGACTAGCGGGCTGACGTAAGATCTGGAGCCAGAGGGGGTCAGAAATAACAGTAGAGTAGCGGGCTGACGTAAGATCTGGAGCCAGGGGGGGTCATAATAAACAGTAGAGTAGCGGGCTGACGTAAGATCTGGAGCCAGGGGGGGTCAGAAATAACAGTAGACTACCGGGCTGACGTAAGATCTGGAGCCAGGGGGGGGACAGAACAAACAGTAGAGTAGCGGGCTGACGTAAGATCTGGAGCCAGGGGGGGTCAGAACAAACAGTAGACTAGCGGGCTGACGTAAGATCTGGAGCCAGGGGGGGTCAGAACAAACAGTAGACTAGCGGGCTGACGTATGATCTGGAGTCAGAACAAACAGTAGACTAGCGGGCTGACGTAAGATCTGGAGTCAGAACAAACAGTAGACTAGCGGGCTGACGTAAGATCTGGAGTCAGAACAAACAGTAGACTAGCGGGCTGACGTAAGATCTGGAGCCAGGGGGTGCCAAGGGGGGTCAGAACAAACAGTAGACCCGCGGACTGACGTAAGATCTGGAGCCAGGGGGGGGTTCAGAACAAACAGTCGCCACAGTTGTATTCATGGACGTGAGAACTGAGAAAAGCATGCATGACGCAGGTCGTCACTGTAAATCAAGTCAAACCTATTTTGCCACAATACAAGTATAGACTTTACCGTGAAATGCTTACTTACAAGCCCTTAACCAACAGTGCAGTTCAAGAAGAAAAAAATATTTACCAAGTAGAATAAAATAAAAAGTAACAATAAAAAGTCAATGAAAATTGTCTGGTGGCGACTTATGTGTTTGTTCAGCAGTCTAATGGCTTGGGGGTTGAAGCTGTTGAGAAACCTCTTGGTCCTACCGCTTGCCGTGCGGTGACAAAGAAAACAGTCTATAACCATTTTATGGGCTTTCCTCTGACACCGCCTATTATATAGGTCCTGGATGGCAGGAAGCTTGGCCCCAGTGATGTACTGAGCCATTCGCACTTCCCTCTGTAGCGCCTTATGATCAGAGGCGGTGATGCAACCGGTCAGGATGCTCTCGATGGTGCAGCTGTAGAACTTTTTTAGGTTCTGGGGGCACATACCAAATCTTTTCAGTCTCCTGAGGGGGAAAAGGTTTTGTCGTTCCCTCTTCAAGACTGCCTTGGTATGTTTGGACCATGATGGTTTGTTGGTGATGTGAACACCAAGGAACTTGAAACTCTCGACCCTCTCCACTACAGGCCCGTCGATTTTAATGGGGGCCTGTTCGGCCCGCCTTTTCTTGTAGTCCACGATCAGCTCCTTTAAAATAAATAAACACAACTAAAAATGTATTCTTAATTGATTTAATGAAGGTGTGGAAAAAATGCCTTTAAAGGATGTCTTGTCTTACACTCTAAGAAAAAAGCATTCCAAAAGGGTTTCCCCGTAGGAGAACAATTTTTGGATCCAGGTAAAGCCCTTTTTGGTTCCAGTTAGAGCCCTTTTGTTTTACTTGGATCCAAAAGGATTCTACCTGGAACCAAAAGAGCTGAAGAACCATTAAAGGTTCTACATTGAACACAGATATAAATGCAACATGTAAAGTACTGGTCCCATATTTCATGAGCTGAAATAAAAGATCACAGAAATGTTCCATACCTAGAAAAAGCTCAAGTCTCTCAAACATTGTCCACAAATTTGTTTACATCCCTATTAGTGAGCATTTCTCCTTTGCCAAAATAATCCAATCACCTGGAAAGTGTGGCATATCAAGAAGCTGATTAAATAGCATGATCATTACACAGGTGCACTTTGTGCTGGGGACAATAAAATGACACTCTAAAATGTGCCGTTTTGTCACACAACATCATGCCACAGATGTCTCTAGTTTTGAGGGAGTGTGCAATTGGCATGCTGTCTGCAGGAATGTCCACCAGAGCTGTTGCCAGATAATTGAATGTTTATTTCTCTACCATTAGCCGGCTCCAACGTCACTTCAGAGAATTTAGCAGCATATCCAACCAGGCTCACAACTGCATACCACAAGTATGGCATCGCATGGGCGAGCGGTTTGCTGATGTCAACGTTGTGAACAGAGTAAACCATGGTGGCAGTGGCATTATGGTATGAGCAGGCATAAGCTACGGCCAACAAATACAATTGCGATTTATCGATGGCAATTTGAATGCACAGAGATACCGTGACGAGATCCTGAGGCCCATTGTCATGCCATTCATCCACCGCCATCATCTCATGTTCCAGCATGATAATGCACAGCCCCATGTCACAAGGATCTGTACGCAATTCCAGTTCTTCCATGGCCTGCATACACAACAAACATGTCACCCATTGAGCATGTTTGGGATGCTCTGGATCTACGTGTACGACAGCGTGTTCCAGTTCCAGCCAATATCCAGCAACTTTGCACAGTCATTGAAGAGGAGTGGGATAACATTGCACAGGCCACAATCAACAGCCTGGACAACTCTATGCCGAAGGAGATGTGTTGCGCTGCACGAGTCAAACGGTTTTCTGATCCATGCCCGTCTCTCTCTTTTAAGGTTTTTGTGACTAACAAATGCACATCTGTAGTCCCAGCCATGTGAAATCCATAGACCAGGGCTCAATTAATTAATTTAATTTGACTGATATCCATATATGAACCATAACTCAGTATAATTGTAGAAATAGCTGCATGTGGCATTTATGTTTTTGTTCAGTGTACTGTAGATAGTAGACTCATAGAAGAAAAGGTGCTAACAGCCTGGATGTGGCGGAGTATTCTGGTCAAATCTGGCCCAATTTGACAGGACCACAGTGGAGACGGCTGCACCTCTTCAAATTAATTAGTTGTCAGCCAATCAGTGACGGCATAGAGGGTTAACAGTTGTGGAATCCACATGGGACATTGTGTTTCCCATGGTGTGCGCACCAAGAATAAACATCAACTAATTAATCTCTTTTACTGTCCACACACAGTCCGAACACCAGTGCTTGTGAATGCCAATAAACAGACACCCGAGACAGCATGGCGGTTGGTATTAAATACCGGATGCCATCAAATGCCACATTGCCCTTGAGCAAGACACTTAACCCCTGTAATTCATCCAGGGGCACAATACATTGACTGACCCTGTACTCTCAACCCTCTAACCTCATTGTATTGTATGCATTTTTATTACTTGTATTTTTATTTAACCTTTATTTTTTTCAGGGAGTCAAACTGAGACCAAGGCATGTTTTACAGATGAGCCCTGAATGACATAAATGACAGAAAACACACACATCAAAATATAAATACAAAATAGAAGCGGAAAGAAAGACATGGTCATAAGAAACAAATACATTCATCAGTAATAAGGTCCTCAATCAACTTTCTGAATTGCCCTAGAGGCACCAAAACATCAAATTCAAGAACATTTTGAAGAGTGTTCCACAAATGAGGTGCAATACAACTAGAAGATGATTTACCTAACTCCACAGAGAACAAAGGAATTTGCAGAGTTAACCATCCCTGAGGAAACTGTGGAAACTAGTATGTCTAAAGTTTAGTAAAGACGTTAGGTACAATTGAACTTTTTGTAAAACGGCTTCATAAATGAAAACATAGCAATGACATCGAAGAAGGCCAACCAACCTTCTGTCAGAGTGATGAGTACAAACATTTTGGGGCATTTGAATGACCCAAACCTCCGGTTCCATTTCCTGTGGACAATCATAAATGAATCTTCATCACAACTGCTCATAACAAAAGACACTGAGTGCAATTATTCTAGACAGCACGACACATCACATTTTTCACAGCGCCAGTTTATTTCACTGCAGCACAGTGAGGAAAGGATAATGTGACATAATGTCTACTTCATCTTTGTATGTAAACAGGGCAACAAAGTATTTCCTACACCATGCTTAACGACTCACTCTGCGTGGGGAAAAACAAAGACACACTCAGATACACCAAGCTATTTAATTAAAGAACACTGCTTCTCTTTTGTTTCATTGGCAATGTTGTGGTTTATAGTGTATGAAAATGTACATGCCTATATAAAGTGTGTCACAGTCCAAGGAAGTTGAGTTCTGGTTTTCTGGTTGGCTTTATGATGTTTGAGTGCAGCTTCTCCCAGTGATTCTGTACGAGAACTTATAACTCAGTCTATATACAGCTATACCAATTCAGACTGCCTCGAGGAGTCTCTAATGCTAGAGAATAACAGTACCATGGTCCTACCTCATGTCTAGCATCAGTGTGTTACCCAGTTGTGACCAGAGGCTTTGAGTGGAGAACAATATATTTTTTGTTCGGAGTAAGAAAATGGTTCAATTGCAAAGGCTGGTAGAACAAGGAAGTAACAATATAGGTTAATGATTTATGTAGCCACAGCCCATTGAATATGGCTGCTGAACACTGGGAAAAAAAGCGGAATGTTTTTTACGGTAATTTACTGGCAGCCAGCTATGTAAATTACTGTAAAAAAAAGGTATAGTATTTTATAATCAATTTCAAATAAACTTTGGTTTAACAGAACATTACCATAGTTTATCTGGATTTTATGTTAACATGCCGTATCTTCTTTATAGTAACTTACAGGCAACTGGCAGCCAGTAAGTTACCGTAAGAACATCAGGATTTTATTATACAGTGTAGTTTAACCGAGGCGTAGATTATTATCATGTCATATTAGACTTTGTTGACATTTGTATCATAATGACATGATTTCAGGTATGCTAACGCACTCCAATGAATTGCTTTATTGAAATCAGTGACATTTTAATCAAAGCATCAAGATGAGAGGTATGACAGGATAGAAACCAATGATCACGCGTTGTGCTATTCCAATACAAATGCATAGCACATGAGGATCATAGACTTGAGCCTAGATTACGTCAACAACCACTGCAAAGTTTCCTTCTTTAGAGTAGTTGGTCAAACGTTCAGCGGTAGTGCAGAGTTGAAGTACGAAACCGTGAGAACTTTGGTGGCAATGCAGGACGTAATGCCGACATTGCTATATCGCAGGGATGGGAAACTTTGATGGGGTGGGGGCCACAAAAAAATCTGATCTCATGAGGGGCCACCTTGTCTTTTCTACTTTTCTAACAATTAAGTTGAAACCCCAACTAGGTTCCTAAAGAAATGTGCCAATCCCAGCTATATACTATATGAATACTCAAAATGTAACACTGCTGACTGACCTTTCATACTGTTTGCAATTAAAACTCATTTTTATCAGAAACAATGTACTCAATATACTGATATATACGTCATAACGCACAGGTCCATTTCAGTAACAAAAACTGTTAGGGACTGTCAAGTGTTTTACAATGTTATTAGAGTGCAGCTTTGACCCCGGATCTCAACATTTTGTCCCTCTGAATTTTTAATACACACTCACCTCTCCCCCTGTAACATCATAAACAATGGCAGTAGAACTCCGCCATGACATAGACTATTTAACCTTCCTTAGCCCAGCCACCTGGCAAATAGTGAGATCTCTTTCCATGCCAACACCTGGGTCATTCCCAAATACCCATCTGCCCGATGGTTTCAGTTTTGGATGTTTTCTGCCACTAAGTACCCTTTCTCACCTTTGCCAGACTTCTGTATATCTGAAAGGTCTCACAGTTTCAGGTTGGGATGTTTTCCATAACCAAGTACTCTGGCCCTCATAGAGCCAAATTCTTCATATCTGAAATGTGTCTCAGTGTCTCTGTTCAAGAACCCCACTTCACCAGATAACAGCTGGGTTTTCTGCGATTTGAAACCATCCTCTACATCATTGCTATCTGATCTAAAGTATCTATCCTTCGGATTCCCACTGGATTACTTTATCATGTTCCTCTCTGGAATACTGGACAAACAGTCCCAGCAGCACCTAGAAGAATAGAGGGAAGAGAGAGAGAATAGAGAGAGGGGGAGAAGAGAAAAGTAATTAAAGAGACTGGGGACTTCTCTCGATAAATCAGTGAGTGTGTGGGCCCTGTCAGTCTCCGGGCTCTTTTTATTGGTCACACAGGATTGCCCTGTATTAGTCACACAGAGGTCTCAGTAGAGCTCCATCAATAATGCAGGGGAACAGGGCCAGAGGGAAAGCTGGAGCAGAGACCACCACCACCATGTTGGATATGGCAGCCAGAGAAGGAGTGAGAGCTGAGTGAGAAAGAGAGATGGTGAGTGTCGAAACAAAGGTACATGCACAGGTACTGGTTTAATGAAAGGGAGAAAGAGCCAAGGAGAGACATCATTAGCCACAAAAGCCCACATAATGATCAGTGGTGGTCTGAGAGATGAATCATTTGCCCGCTGGGGCCCCTGCAGAGGCTCCATCACCACTCCAACATGAGGTTCATTATTGATGGCGCGACTGTAGCCTGTGATGTCTGGCTACATTAAGACGCAATGGGGGCTCCGTGCTACTGTTACAGAGTCACAGAGCTCGCGGTGCCAGGGTTAAGTACATCCAGCCTATTAAAAGGAAAGAGACATGAGCGGTGAACAGAGAGAAAGAGAGATGGGAGATGGAAGGATGGTGGTTGCTAGATAACAGGTAACAATAGATCGTTGCTAGTGATAGATCATAAGAATTCCTCATAGCCCGTGATCAGTAGATTGCTTCAGCCGCTGACAGAAGAGCGTTCGGGAGAATGGCCAAGCGTCATAACAGCCTGTGAAATTCTTACGTCAAAGGGAAAGCTGGGGAGCTTCAAGGTTGGCCCTGCTTTAAAAGGTTTAAGCTCTGCTGGTTCCCACTCTCACTGGATGCTGTGCCTAGATTCCTTTTGTGCCACTTGAAAGAGTAGCAGTAAGCTACTGCACCAACCAGGTAGCTAGAATAGCTCCCCTCTCAAGGGGGGGGGGGAATGCAATCCACAAAGCCAATAATGTTCAAACTGGTATCTTTGAGAAATTACCACCACTCTATTTGAGCTTAATGGCAGAGCCATAAACTCAACATGATTCATCCTCCAAATCTGATTTTACAATCAAATCTACTTATTTTGATTACTAAGCTATAGGATCTGAAGCTATTGACCCATAGCTTTCAAAGGGAATGAGTTTGATGATATGAGAGACCCATACAGTGCCTTCAGAAAGTATTCATACCACTTGCCTATTCCACATTTTGTTGTGTTACAGCTTAAATTCAAAATTGATTAAATATTTTTATTTTCTCAACCATCTACACACAATACCCCATAGTGACAAAGTGAAAACATGTCACATCTATTGAAAATTAAATACAGAAATATCTCATTTACATAAGTGTTCACACCCCTGAGTCAATACTTTGTAGAAGCACAGTCTTTCTGTGTAATGCCCTAAGAGCTTTCTATGCTCTGATTGTGCAAGATTTGCACATTATTATTTTCTAAAGTCTTTGAGCTCTGTCTAATGTATTGTTGACAGTGCTTAAGTTGTAATCGTGAGGTGCCAAAGTGAGCACTAGGGAGGTTTGGGGGGGGGTGACCTGTGGGAGCCCCGAGGTACTGGAACCACCTGCGTAGTGGTATAGAGCAGTAGAGTAGCTTACAAAAGTTGCACAAATGGGAAAATTTGAAGAATTTGGTCTTTGATATACACATTTCATGCAATTCTACGTCATTTGTTATGACTGGAGACTTTAACAGAATCGTTTTTAATACAGCGCAAATGATCGAAACGACAGGCTACTTTGACACTGACAAACAGATCATGAGATTAATAAAAATTACCTTGTCTTGAATCCATCAATAACCTGGACCAAGGTGTGTGGAGGCCAGTAGCAGTGTGTGGATAAAATCACCAGGGAAGCCAAGCCAGGAAAAAAAGCCATATTACAATACACTGTTTGTGTTGTGATAATTGTGTTATTTTCTCTATAACCTGTTAGTTCACATGCCTTGCTACCGTGATATATAGGCCTAAGGCCGAGACAATAAAAAGACACAGTGGCAGAATAAATTCAACCATACCTTTGTTTCATCACAAAACCGGAGAGCGACATCTGCCCGGTGAAGTCCACAAAACATATTGCATCTAATAAACAGTTACATGACATACAGCTTGGCCAAGCGAGTTCATGTTTCTGACATTTTCGGACTCCTAACCAAGTATTGATTTAGAACCACGGAGAGTAACTGCAAGTCGCAAAGAAAACAGGCGCTGCCTCCACCATTCATTTCAAATTCAACATCATCTAATCAACTATGCTTAGTCTAATACAGTGACAACTAAACAACTCCAAAAACAATCCAAAAACCAATATGATGTGGTTCCATGTTACTGATTTCTGTGTATGTGTGTGTCTGCAAGTAGAAAAAACATGTTGCCTCACCCTACTCATAGAGAAATGCCAAAACCATCCACCTCTTTCATCACTCTATCATACAGTACATGCTTTAAGTTTTGTTGACCTTCACTATCTGGCTAAAATGCTTGTTCTCTAGCCTAACTTCCTTTCATGGGCAATGATAAGCCAGGCAAGCTAGTTAACATTAGCATACAACATCTAGCTACATGTTGAACTTCCATCCTATCAGGCCAAGGGCACTATGTATGAATGTATAAGGGCACAATGCGAGACCCAGATGCAGACACAGGAGGCAGATGATTAGAGTCCAAGATGTTTATTAATCCTGGAAACATGAAAGGTAGGGTGAACACGAAGGGTAGAGGGCAACAGCAGATGGACAGCAGTGGAACTAATGATTCTAGAAATGGGGAAAAGACCAATGAAACGGGGGGAATGTTTTCGGGATTCTACTCGGTGGTGTAGGTCCCGAGTGGACAGCCATACCCCCTGCCCGTCCTGATAGTGAGGAGCCAGAGTCCGGTGGCGGTCCGCTTGACGACGATACCTGGAGGGGGTCTTGAGAACACCCGAGACAGCTCGAGCTCTTTTCCAGGCATGCCGACAGCGGCGGATGAACATCTGGGCTGAAGGTACGTTGACCTCAACTTCTTGCTCTGGGAAGAGCGGGGGCTGATACCCTATGGATTATTTGAAAGGGGATAGTCCAGTAGCCGAGCAAGGGAGAGTGGTCATGTTGATTCACATATTCCACCCTGACCAGTCACTGACTCCAGGTGGTGGGGTAACTGGCAACCAGACACCGGAGTGCCGTCTCCATATCTTTATTGACTTGCTCCGAGTGGCCGTTAGATTGGGGATGAAACCCAGTGGACAGGCTGGCCGACAACCCAATAAGAGTGCAGAACGCCTTCCAGAATTGGAACGAGAACTGAGGACACCGGTCCGAGACAACATCAACCAGGAGTCCATGGATACGGAAGACGTGCTGCACCATAAACCAGGCCATCTCCTTGGCTGAAAGTAACTAAGGAAAAGAGATGAAATGGCCAGCCTTGGAGAATATGTCTACCACTGTCAGAATGGTGGTGTTGCCATCTGACGGAGGAAGCCCAGTGACGAAATCCAGAGAAATATGGGCGATGAGGACAGGAAGTGGCTGTAGGAGGCCAGACGGAGGTTGCCGCGGAGTCTTGCTTTGCACGCATACCATGCATGCGTAGATGAAGGCCGAGACATCAGGAACAATGGTCAGCCACCAGAAGCGTTGACGGAGAAAAGCCAGGGTCCGACGAGTACCAGGATGACAGGTAAGTCTGGAGGAGTGAGCCCATTCCAGAACCTTAGACTGGACCATATCAGGCACAAACAGACAGTTAGCCGGGCCCCTCCAAGTGTCTGACTGGGAACGCTGAGACTTGCGGACCAGAGCCTCAATTCCCCAAACAACATAAGCCGTCAAACAAGAGGCAGGGAGGATGGTCTCAGATTCAGAGGGAGTGGCAGAGGAACTGTATAGACGGGAGAGAGTGTCCGGCTTCACATTTCTGAACCCTGGGAGGTAGTGAAATTGAACCTAATAAATAACAGAGCCCACCGGGCCTGCCTGGGATTAAGGCGCTTGGCTGTGCAGAGATATTCCAGATTCTTGTGGTTGTTCCAGACCAAAAACTGATTTTCAGCTCCCTCCAACCAGTGTCTCCACTACTCCAGTGCCATCTTGACCGCCAGGAGATCTCGGTTACCCATGTCGTAGTTTCTTCCTGCAGAGTTGAGTTGATGGGACAGGAAGGCAGAGAGATGAAGCTTTTGGTCCGGGGCAGATCGCTGGGACAGGATGGCCTCCAATCCAACATCAGAAGCATCAACCTCAATCACAAATTGACGGGATGGGTCTGGATGGATGAGGATGGGTGCTGTTGTGAACTGATGCTTCAGGGCCACAAAGGCTTTGTTGACATCTGGAGTCCATGTAAACAGTACTTTGGGGGAGGTGAGTGCAGAGAGGGTGGCCGCCAGGGTGCTCTAACCCCGAATGAAACGGCGGTAGAAGTTAGCAAAATCTAGGAAACGTTGCAACTACACCCTGGACATGGGTTGAGGCCAATCCACCACTGCTTTCACCTTTCCAGGATCCATCTGGACATTTCCCTCAGCAATGACATATCCCAGAAAGGAGATGGTAGAGCGGTGGAACTCATACTTCCCGGCTTTTACAAACAATTGGTTCTCTAGGAGGCGTTGAAGGACTTGTTTGACATGCAGAACAAACTGGGAAAAAACAGATATCATCAAGGTATACGAACACAAACTGGTTTACCATGTCCCGGAGCACACAGAGACCTCAAAACAAAAATCTGAACGGTTAGTTCTCTGGGTTTTGCCTGCTTGTTACGGATACCAGTATCCTGTGTGTGTGTTCTCTCCTTCTCCCCTCACAGGTGAAAATCATCACTCCCCAATCAGTCAACAATCAATCATCAATCAGAAGACACACCTCCTCCTGTTTCCTACCCAATCACAGTTCCTTTCCCCTGGTTTAAAAACCCTGTCAGTTGTTTGCTCTAGAGCTCAATCTCTCTCTGTAAATGCCATGTCTGTAGATCTCTCTGTTTCACTCTCACGTTGCGTATTAACCTTGCTTTTGTTTGAGCACCTCCATAGCACTTTGTCACCACCTGTGAGTTTTGGTTATGGTGTTTGTGTTTGATTGCTGGTGGGAAAAGGGGAAACCAAGACAAGTCGCCCATGGGCATACTCTACCCGTAGGTAGACTTTGTTATATACTGTGGCAAAGAAGGGGGTCGAGTGGTAAATGGCAGATATGTGAGAGCAGAACTAATAAACGGGCTCTGCCCGATCACTAAAATGGCCACCCCTGTCAGAACTCCAGATCACAAAATGGCCGACCACCAAAACTACAAGTCCCAGAAGCAAGGGGAACCCTCAGAAGGTGGAGCCAACCCACAGATAAAGGGTCAAGAAAAACCAGGAAGAGGATAAGAGAGTGCTGGAGGGATCTATGAACAATAGAGAAAGAGACAATAGATATTGGCTGGATTTACCGTGTATGAGTTGGACTGTTTTGGACTTACCTGTTGGCGTTTGGACCTGGACCTACCGAGAACCCGATTCGTGTACCGAACCCTGCTATCCTTGACCTCGCCTACGGCCTGGGTGGACCAGGACGGAGAAACAAACACACAGGTACTGTCCTGTTCGAAAGAACTCTCATTCTTGGGTGATTTGGTGACAGTTTACCACTTAGTTTGTGGCAAACGCTCCTAACCTTGAAGAGGTTTGCCACAATACACTAGTTAGAACTGGGCGGACCACCCACGGTATTTTTGGTTAGTTAGCTGTTGTTAAAGTAGGCTAGTCTAGCTTAGTTTTTTTTTGAATACTTATTATTTCTTTCCTTGGGTCCAGCTCAGCCCCTTTTCCTGCTCCCCCCCCATTACCGTGTGTTTTCAAATAAACCTTGAGTTTGACGGTAGATTTCAGTTGTCCTGGTTATTTCGTTCTCACTTTTACTTTGTCACAATTATAATTTGCATGAGTTATGTTACGGGTCTCATTACCATCCCCCCCTAGACTGTCGGGCCAAAAGGGATTCGTAACACTGCTACATAAGTTCTGTTATACACAGACATGATTCAAACAGTTTTAGAAACTTCAGAGTTTTATATCCAAATCTACAAATAATATGCATATCTTATATTCTTGGCATGAGTAGCAGGAAGTTGAAATTGGGCACGCTATTTATCCAAAAGTGAAAATGCTGCCCCCTATACCTTAAGAAGTTTAATGGGATTAAGAAGATTCCCAGTCTGGCTCACCAGAGTACTTGTGCCTACTATAGATAGGTCTCTTAACTGGGCAGGTGGCTATATAATTTCCTGCAGCCCCACAACTTCCGGCGCCGACATCACAACTTCCGGCGTCGACAGAGATGGCCGCCTCGCTTTGCATTCCTAGGAAACTATGCATTTTTTTGTTTTTTTTACGTGTTATTTCTTACATTAGTACCCCAGGTCATCTTAGGTTTCATTACATACAGTCGAGAAGAACTACTGAATATAAGATCAGCGTCAACTCACCATCAGTACGACCAAGAATATGACTTTCGTGAAGCGGATCCTGTGTTCTGCCTTTCAACCAGGACAACGGAATGGATCCCAGCCGGCGACCCAAAAAAACGACTTCGTAAAAGAGGGAAACGAGGCGGTCTTCTGGTCAGACTACGGAGACGGGCACATCGTGCCCCACTTCCTAGCATTCTTCTCGCCAATGTCCAGTCTCTTGACAACAAGGTTGATGAAATCCGAGCAAGGGTAGCATTCCAGAGGGACATCAGAGACTGTAACGATCTTTGCTTCACGGAAACATGGCTCACTGGAGAGACGCTCTCGGATGCGGTGCAGCCAGCGGGTTTCTCCACACATCACGCCGACAGAAACAAACACCTTTCTGGTAAGAAGAGAGGTGGGGGCATATGCCTTATGGCTAATGAGACGTGGTGTGATCACAGAAACATACAGGAACTCAAATCCTTCTGTTCACCTGATTTAGATTTCCTCACAATCAAATGTAGACCGCATTATCTACCAAGAGAATTCTCTTTGATTATAATCACAGCCGTATATATTCCCCCCCAAGCAGACACAACGATGGCTCTGAACGAACTTTATTTGACTCTTTGCAAACTGGAATCCATACATCCTGAGGCTGCATTCATTGTTGCTGGGGATTTTAACAAGGCTAATCTGAAAACAAGACTCCCTAAAATGTATCAGCATATCGATTGCGCCACCAGGGCTGGCAAAACCTTGGATCACTGTTATTCTAACTTCCGTGACCCATATAAGGCCCTGCCCCGCCCCCCTTTCGGAAAAGCTGACCACGACTCCATTTTGCTGATCCCTGCCTACAGACAGAAACTAAAACAAGAAGCTCCCACGCTGAGGTCTGTCCAATGCTGGTCCGACCAAGCTGATTCCACACTCCAAGACTGCTTCCATCACTTGGACTGGGACATGTTTCGTATTGCGTCAGGCAACAACATTGACGAATACACTGATTCCGTGTGCGAGTTCATTAGAACGTGCGTTGAAGATGTCGTTCCCATAGCAACGATTAAAACATTCCCTAACCAGAAACCGTGGATTGATGGCAGCATTCGCGTGAAACTGAAAGCACGAACCACTGCTTTTAATCAGAGCAAGGTGACTGGTAACATGACCGAATACAAACAGTGCAGCTATTCCCTCCGTAAGGCTATCAAACAAGCTAAGCGTCAGTATAGAGACAAAGTAGAATCTCAATTCAACGGCTCAGACACAAGAGGTATGTGGCAGGGTCTACAGTCAATCACGGACTACAAGAAGAAATCCAGCCCAGTCATGGACCAGGATGTCTTGCTCCCAGGCAGACTAAATAACTTTTTTGCCCGCTTTGAGGACAATACAGTGCCACTGACACGGCCTGCAACAGAAACATGCGGTCTCTCCTTCACTGCAGCCGAGGTGAGTAAAACATTTAAACGTGTTAACCCTCGCAAGGCTGCAGACCCAGACGGCATCCCCAGCCGCGCCCTCAGAGCATGCGCAGACCAGCTGGCTGGTGTGTTTACGGACATATTCAATCAATCCTTATACCAGTCTGCTGTTCCCACATGCTTCAAGAGGGCCACCATTGTTCCTGTTCCCAAGAAAGCTAAGGTAACTGAGCTAAATGACTACCGCCCCGTAGCACTCACTTCCGTCATCATGAAGTGCTTTGAGAGACTAGTCAAGGACCATATCACCTCCACCCTACCTGACACCCTAGACCCACTCCAATTTGCTTACCACCCAAATAGGTCCACAGACGACGCAATCTCAACCACACTGCACACTGCCCTAACCCATCTGGACAATAGGAATACCTATGTGAGAATGCTGTTCATCGACTACAGCTCGGCATTTAACATCATAGTACCCTCCAAGCTCGTCATCAAGCTCGAGACCCTGTGTCTCGACCCCGCCCTGTGCAACTGGGTACTGGACTTCCTGTCTGGCCGCCCCCAGGTGGTGAGGGTAGGCAACAACATCTCCACCCCGCTGATCCTCAACACTGGGGCCCCACAAGGGTGCGTTCTGAGCCCTCTCCTGTACTCCCTGTTCACCCACGACTGCGTGGCAACGCACGCCTCCAACTCAATCATCAAGTTTGCGGACGACACAACAGTGGTAGGCTTGATTACCAACAACGACGAGACGGCCTACAGGGAGGAGGTGAGGGCCCTCGGAGTGTGGTGTCAGGACAATAACCTCACACTCAACGTCAATAAAACTAAGGAGATGATTTTGGACTTCATGAAACAGCAGAGGGAATACCCCCCTATCCACATTGATGGAAAAGTAGTGGAGAGGGTAGTAAGTTTTAAGTTCCGCAGCATACACATCACAGACAAACTGAATTGGTCCACTCACACAGACAGCATCGTGAAGAAGGCGCAGCAGCGCCTCTTCAACCTCAGGAGGCTGAAGAAATTCGGCTTGTCACCAAAAACACTCACAAACTTCTACAGATGCACAATCGAGAGCATCCTGGCGGGCTGTATCGCCGCCTGGTACGGCAACTGCTCTGCCCATAACCGTAAGTCTCTCCAGAGGGTAGTGAGGTCTGCACAACGTATCACCGGGGGCAAACTACCTGCCCTCCAGGACACCTACACCACCCGATGTTACAGGAAGGCCATAAAGATCATCAAGGACAACACCCACCCGAGCCACTGCCTGTTCACCCCGCTATCATCCAGAAGGCGAGGTCAGTACAGGTGCATCAAAGCTGGGACCGAGAGACTGAAAAACAGCTTCTATCTCAAGGCCATCAGACTGTTAAACAGCAACCACTAACATTGAGTGGCTGCTGCCAACACACTGACTCAACTCCAGCCACTTCAATAATGGGAATTGATGGGAAAGGATATAAAATATATCACTAGCCACTTTAAACAATGCTACCTAATATAATGTTTACATACCCTACATTATTCATCTCATATGTATACGTATATACTGTGCTCTATCATCTACTGCATCCTTATGTAATACATGTATCACTAGCCACTTTAACTATGCCACTTTGTTTACATACTCATCTCATATGTATATACTGTACTCGATACCATCTACTGTATCTTGCCTATGCTGCTCTGCACCATCACTCATTCATATGTTTATGTACATATTCTTTATCCCCTTACACTGTGTATAATATATTAGTTGTGGAATTGTTAGTTAGATTACTTGTTGGTTATTACTGCATTGTCGGAACTGGAAGCACAAGCATTTCGCTACACTCGCATTAACATCTGCTAACCATGTGTATGTGACACAAATAAAATTTGATTTGAATTTGATTTGATTTGAGTACAGAAAGGCTGAGTTCTAACAGCTATGTGAAGGTTCCTTAGGCGATAATCTAGCTCTGCCCAGTTGCATAGGTTCCGGAGTATCTGACTCACACGTCGCTGATGATTCTCGAGGGAGCTCGGGTGGCTTCGGATCCTCTCGTAAAAATAGCCTTCGGGGACATCCGGATTCCTTCGAAGGTGAGAGAGCCACTGCGGATGAATGAGTGTGACCGAGGTCAGACCTCCTCTCACTCCTGCGTTCCCTTAGCCACCCATCAATTTTAATGGTGAGGGCGATGAGGGAATTGAGGTCCACCGGCAATTCCCGAGCAGCTAGCTCATCCTTTATCTCCTCAGATAGTCCTTGAAGGAAGGTATCAAAAAGGGACTCTGGATTCCAGGGACTTTCAGTGGTCAGCATGTGAAAGTCAACAGCATAGTCTGCCACACTACGAGAATTTTGACGTAAATCCAGCAGTTTATGGGCCGCCTATCTCCTGGATGCCAGAGAATCGAAAACCTTTCTCACCTCTGCCATCAAGTCCTCCAGATGATGACAAATGTCAGATTGTTACTCCAAAACAGCCGTCGCCCAGGAGAGTGCCCTTCCTGACATTAGCATAATAATATATGCTATCTTAGATCGGTCCAAAGGAAATGAAGATGGATGTAGCTCAAAAATAAGGGAGCATTGAGGAATAAAACCCCACCAGGTACCAGGATCCCCAGAGTATCGCTCCGGAAGAGGTAAGCGGGGTTCTCGTGGAGCCGGGGTAGACTGCACAACCTCACCACTCACAGGGGAAAAGTTTGAGTTGTTGGGGGTTCTCAGAAGTGGTAGGCTGCCTGTGAGCTGACTTCCTGATTTGCTCCATAATAGCCTTAAAGCCCTTGCCATGGTTATCTGTCAGGGAATGAAGCCCTTCCAGTAGGTCCTGAAGTAGCTCGTCATGCTTCCCAATGGCGGCTCCCTGCAGGGAGACAGCATGGCGGAGCTGGTCCAGATCTGCTGTGTCTTTCATGGCCAGTTTGTACTATAAGGACACAATGCGAGACACAGATGCAGACACAGGAGGCAGATGGTTAGTCCAAGATGTTTATGAACAATCCAAAAGGGGTAGGCAAGAGAATGGTCGTGGACAGTGTCATGTCTTTACTATCATTAAATTGAAGACTTGGTTTTTATTTATTTTGATTTTATTTATTTTAGAGGGAGGATCAGCTTAATGTTGCGGAAAGAATGTTGCTTCCAATATAATTGTCTGCATCATTTCCAATCCCCCATATTTTTGGGGTAAACATATATATCCATACACGTATGCATACATATACACATACTGTACCTATATAGACATACATACTTTTTAAAGAATAAACCTTTATTATTATTCCCCGCAAACCCTACCGCCGATTTCCCCCAATTGGAGTAAACTAATAAACACTTCTGCTTTCACCTTCACTTTATACATCTTATACACATTTTACAGACAGTCTACTTTACAATAGTTCTCTCTTGTTTGTTCTTAGTCCTTCCTCTATTTCTGATGTCCATCCAGTTTGATTTCTATTTGTAACTATGCTATTTCACAGAAGTTCCGAACCTATGTACATTTTATAGACCTCGTATGTTTTACATTGGTTATCTCGTTATTAGTCCCACTGTTCAGCTCCATTCAACCCCTCCCATCTATCTCTCAACATCATCCATTTTGGATTTCTATTTGCCATATGTTTTTCAACTGTGCTGTGATGCTTCACAAAATAATTGAACCTTCCTATTCTCATAGATTCTACAGATTGTAAATTATTTTTGCTAAAATGATTATTATATTATTGATTGATTGACTATGGCTTTTCAAATCACCCAGTATTGCTATCTGTAGTGTTAGATCTAGACAAATGTTGCAATTCTTCAGCCATTCCTGGACCTGTGACCAAAAATTAGCTACATACTGTATGGACAATACCAAAATAAATGATCTAATGACTCTGCCTCCTCACAGCAGAATCTGCAGAGCTGGGAAGATTGTATCCCCCATATATATAACAATCTATTAGTTGCAAGAATTTTGTAAAGTAATTTATATTGAAAAATGTGAAGTTTTGAATCTGGCGTTGTTTTGCATATCAATTCATAAACCATGTGCCATGGAATGGGTACATCGCAAATCTCTGCCCAACTATTTTGCAATTTATATGGTACAGCTGTCAGTTTTTTGGTCCTTAAATGAAATTGGTATATGTTTTTATTTATCACACTTTTCTTTAACCATTTATGTTCTTTAATACATGGCCGACACAAGTTCCTTGCTTTTTTCTCCTTCTACTTGCCTCTTCCATGTTTGTGGTAATGCTGCAATTAATTGGTTGTAATTTTGGGTAGAGCAGACATTTCCATATGTCTGTGTTAGCTGCATGTGTGACAACTCCACCAGTCCTATTTATGTCATTCACTAAAATTATACCTTTTTTAAAAATGTATTTGATAAATAGTTTTTTTTAATCAATTAGTATATTTGAATTTAAAAACAATATTTGTTGTACTATTTGTTCCGTCCTTTCATGTAGTTGAAACTGAAATTGCAACCAACTTTCTAAGGCTTGTTTAAAAAAATAAAGATATTTTGGATATATTTACTTTTCAAACACCCGAAAGTGAGCAGGTGTAATCTGAATAAAGGGGAAAAAGGCCCTTCCTGAATATAGGATGAGACATTCGTACCAATTGACTAGAGAAACAGTTGGATTTAAGTACAACTTTTGTATGACTGATGCCTTTAGAGAGAGGTCTAATGCTTTAATATTTAATCATTTCTGCCCACCAAATTCATATTCGTCATTTAAATAGGCCCTTTTAATTTTCTGGCTTGCCGTTCCAAATGAAATTGAATATTTTTTGTTCATATAATTTAAAAAGCAGGTCACTAGGTGTCGGCAAAACCATAAGCAAATAGGTAAACTGTGATATAACTAAGGAGATAATCAGGGTGATTTTTCCACAAATAGACAGGTATTTTCCTTTCCATGGTAGCAAGATCATATCTATTTTTGCTAACTTTCTATAAAAATTTATTGGAGTGAGATCATTTCTTTCTTTTGGGATTTGTTTCCCGAGTATGTCCACATCTCCGTCAGAACATTTAATTGGAAAACTACATGGTAATGTAAAATGTGCATTTTTTTTAGTGATCCAATACGTAATATGGTACATTTATCATAATTTGGTTTTAATCCAGAGAGGATAGCAAAAGTATCTAGATCCTCTAACAGGCCGTGGAGAGACTCCAATTGTGGTTTTAAAAGAACATGAATCATCAGCGTACAATGACACCTTAGTTTTTAGGCCACGGATTTCTAATCCCTTAATATTATTGTTTGATCTAATCTTAACAGCTAAGATTTCGATGGCAATAATAAATAGATATGCCGAGAGTGGACAACCTTGTTTTACTCCTCTGGATCGTTTAAAACTTTCTGAGATGTAGCTATTATTTACTATTTTACACCTAGGGTTACTATACATAACCTTAACCCATTTCATAAGAGATTCCCCAAAATTGAAATATTCTAGGCATTTACGTATAAACTCCAGTCGTACTTTATCAAAAGCCTTTTCAAAATCAGCTATGGAAACCAGGCCTGCTGTCCCCGATATTTCATAGTGGTCTATTGTTTCCAGTACATGTCTTATATTATCTCCAATGTATCGGTTCATGTAAAAAACCTGTCTGATTAGGATAAATAATATCTGACAATACTTTTTAAATTCTATGTGCCAAGCATTTTGCTAAGATTTTTGCATCACAACACTAAAGTGTAAGGTCTCCAATTTTTTTAAATGGACTGGATCTTTATATATACAACTTGGGTCCTGTTTCAGTAATGATGATATCAGACCTTCTTGTTGCGTGTCTGATAATCTACCATTTATATAGGAGTGGTTTAAACAAGCCAACAATGGTCCTTTGAGTATACTAAAAAAAGTTGTGTATACTTCCACTGGTATGCCATCCAGCCCTGGAGTTTTCCCATCCTTAAAGGCCCCAATTGCCTCAAGCAGTTCCTCCTCAGTCATTTGGTCTTCACATGAGTCTTTCTGTACAGATAATAATTTTACATTATTATTAGGAAAAAAATCCATACAATTAGTTTCAGTTAGTGGAGATGGAGGAGCCTGAAATGAAAACACATTCTTAAAGTACTTTACTTCCTCTTTCAAAATATCATTTGGTGAGTCACGCGTGACTCCATTTGTAACAACTTTTAATAAAACATTTTTTGATAGCATTTCTATATTGAAGATTGAATTTGGTGCATTTTTCCCCATATTCCATCCAGTTCGCTTTATTATTATAATATATTACACTAGATCTTTCTTGAATATGTTCCTCCATGTCACACCCTGACCATAGTTCGCTTTGTATGTTTATAGGTTTTGTTTGGTCATGGTGTGATCTGAGTGGGCATTCTATGTTGTATGTCTAGTTTGTCTGTTTCTGTGTTTGTCCTGATATGATTCTCAATCAGAGGCAGGTGTTAGTCATGGTCTCTGATTGGGAACCATATTTAGGTAGCCTGTTTTGTCATTGTGGGTTGTGGGTGATTGTCCATGCGTAGTGTTTGTGTCAGCACGATTATTTATTAGCGTCACGGTTGTCACGGTGTTTTGTAGTGTTCTGTTTTTCCATTAAAATGCGAACACTTACCACGCCGCATCTTGGTCCTCCTCTCTATCTCCAGACGACAGCCGTGACACTCCATTTCTTTTGGTTTTCCTCTAACTTATTCTGTGCCTCTATAGTACCGTTTTTATTGCTATCTAACGGTACTGTTAGTCCTACAATTTCCTTTGTTAATATGGACTCTAAATTGCTAAATTGATCTAAATTGCTTTTGTTTTATAGATTAGTACTGAATTGCATTGCCTCTAAAGGCACATTTAAAAGTGTCCCATACAGTAAGGGGATCTGCCGTTATGTCTGAAAGTCAGTTATAAATTCTTCTGTCCTAGTTCTAAACAATTTATCATTTAGTAGGCTTTGATTAAATATGCCAATATCCTCGCCCACGTGGAAATTCTGTAAGAGTAATATATATGCCAATTATGTGATGATCCGACCGCATTCTGTCCCCTATCAACACCTTTTAAGCTTTTGGTGCCAGAGAGAATGGTATAAGAAAGTAGTCAAGGCGACGAGCTTGATTAAGCCTCCGCCATGTGTATCTCACTAGATCAGGGTATTTAAGTCTCCGTATATCCACTAATTCCAATATATCCATGACATTCACAATTTCCTTAAGTGCCTGAGGGTGATAGTTTGTAGTGTGATTTCCTTTCCAGTCCATAGAGGTATTTAAGACCGTATTAAAATCTCCCACCATAAAAATAGAGTCCAGTGTTGCTTGTAGAGTTGATAGATTCTTATATGTATTTTCAAAGAAGCTTGGATCATCATTATTCGGACCGTATAGGTTAATAAACCATATCTGTTTATTGTCCAATAACATATTTAAAATAATCCATCTACCTTGATAATCTGTTTGGACAATTTGCACATTTGGATCAAAATTATTGTTAATTAAAACCATCACCCCTTTTGATTTGCTTTGCCCATGGGAGAAGTATATTTCACCCCCCCTAGTTCTTTTTCCACAAAACTTCATCTAAAACTGTTGAATGGGTTTCCTGTAAACAATATATATTATATTCCTTCTCTTTTAGCCAGGTAAATAACTGATTGTCTTTTCTTATTATCTGCTAGGCCATTACAATTGTAACTGGCTATACTTATTTCACCACCTATCATAATGAGACACACCTTTCTATTCTTTTTTTATCAAAATATATGTTTGTAAACGTGCCATTAAAAAGTAACATGATGATTGAGTGCCTATATCGCTGTACCATGATCTTTGCCTTTCTACTAAGTAAACCTCCAATTGGTCCCTACTATTCCACCAACTAAAGGCCCTCCTCATCCCGAGTTGGGTTGTCATCCCAATGCCCGGCAGACCACCCTCGACCCCCTGTATCCCATAACCCATAACCGACTGGGATCCATCCTTTGAAAAGAATACACAGTGCCATTTACCAAATCGAAGTAGATTAACTGCCAAATGCATTTCCATCGCCCTCACCTCGATTTGTATTATATATAGCTGTGGATCATCCTCTATTGTCCCTAACATATTTTACTCCTTCTCAACAGTTGTGGGATACACACATACACCCACCCACACACACTCAACCCATACCCCCACACAACCATAAGCTCACTTACTCAACAATTGCACCACCCCAGAGCCTAACTCAAGAAAGGTCTTGATTTACAAATGCACTTGCAGCTGCACGAGAAGGCATGCAAGACCGCACAGAAAATAGGCAAAAATGTAGAGATTTTATTTACCATTGTCAGATCCTAGATGATGGAGGTCAAATGTCCTCCTTTTCCCTGAAACACCCACAATACGGTTTCCCATATTGACCATATTCCCAAGCATCCCATGCAGTCCGACTTGATTCTGTGCCACTAGGGTCACAACAATATACCCCCTCTCTGAATGTCCGAGTGTGACCCCCTCCCCATGGGTTACTGCAGCTAGTGTTGCCAGCACTGCCACTGCCTGGGTGGGGGCACCCCACCAGAATCCCCACCGGCTAGGTACAAGGCCATCAAGGTTCTCATTAGCAGCTTTGAGAATTTCCTTGTGTAGTATGCTCTCCCTTTAGAGGGCTTTGGCTTTGCAGGACCAACCCTGCCAAGCAGGCTCAGAATCTTGAGGGGGCAGTGCTGCTCTTGGACTCTGACCATCATTTGGCTGCATACAGACCGCTTACAGCATGCACATAAGACAGTTAGGGACTTCTCCTTAGTATCTGGGTCATTCAGGTGGGTGTCTAGGGTATAGGGTCATGGACCGTACCATTAAAATAGGATCATAAATCAATAATTAGATATAATTTATTTAAAAAATGTAGTTCCCCATGATAGGACAATAACAAATCAAATGTATCATCTATTTTAAAACTGTTCCACCATGATAGGATGATAAATAAGACATATAATTCATTCTGAAAGTATATCCATCATCTGAACAACATTGAAAGCCCTCTCATCCCCTGGCCCACAGCAATACATTGGCTCTGGGATATGCAACCATTTCATTACTCACTCACTCAACTCACAAACATAACAAATCAAAATAAACATACACCATCCACACATACTGTGCGTTCTGTTTACTTAGTTTTTATCTTCACTATGTTGAATTAGTGCTTGTGTGTTCAATTAGTTATATGTGAAGATATATAGAAAAGCTCTATTTTTTTATGGTATTGTTACAATCCATAACCGGGCTAGAATTGTATTTATTTTCCTCATCTATGAGAACTTTGCAATTTTAAAAATAACCATGGAGTAGTCTGAGTCTCTGAACAACTGGTTATCAATATATAGTTTATCAACGACGAGAGCTACTCGTTACGCTTTGAATATATTTTCTTTGAAAATTGGATACAGAACTTTGCGCCGTTCTGCAATTTCCTTCGGAAACTGATCATTCATGCCAATTTTGGTCCCAGCAAGTCTTCTACCCAGGCTTTTAACCATTTATTTTATCTTTAAATGAAGCCAATTTAGCAATGATTGGGCACTCACACCTTTGGCTTCTCTGTCCGAAGTGGTGTTTTTTCGATAACTTCGAGTGGGATCTGAAGCGTTGTAAGGAGGAACTCTCTAACTACAGATTCAGGAACTTCCCCTTCTTTCTCCTGGATTCCTGTAAGTACCAGATTCTCCTTCATTGATCTAGTTTATATGTCCAGTAAGGCTTCTCTCAGAACGGTGTTCTCCTTTTTAATTTCATTCATTTTGGTTTAAATCTTATTGACTGTCCCTTTTAGCTTGTGTGTTTCCTTCTCCAATGTTGCAGCTTTTTCATCACTCATCTCGAGGCCTTCAACTCTTTTATATCCTTGCTAACTAATTCAAGTATACCCAGTTTGTCATTTCTTGATTTTAACAGATCAGTTTCGACCTTTACCATTCCCGTTGGTGAAAATATTAAACCGTCTGCGTCTGTAGAAGAGTCATGTTTCCATTTTGAAATCGGTTCCCCTGTCTTACTCTCCGTCATGTTTGAGTGTTGCTTGTTTTCGTAATATTTGTCGATAAATGTCTCTCGTCTTAAGATTTGTTTTGTGTTATTATCCAGATTGAAGGTTACCACCCACCAGATTATGTAGTGCTAATATTTTAGTCTAACTTGCCAATATTGAAAATGAGGTTTTATCTTGAGGTTCTCCACATAACTTCGTTCAGACTGCCATTACCTTTACGTCCGCTCTAAGGACTCTGTTTTTATCAAAGATTCTCTGTAATTAGTATTACACGATAAAACTGATTAATCATGTAACCGTAATTAACTAGGAAGTCGGGGCACCAAGGAAAATATTCAGATTAATTTCCCAATATAACCTTTCAGATATTTTCATATCTGATCAATAGTCTTCTGATTAATGAAATATTTATTTTACCTCACATTACTCTCATTCCAAATGTTGTAAATTGTTGGTTATCTGCACGAACCCAGTCTTCACTATGAGTCATCCATACATCAATTGTCTTAAATCATGTATTTATTACTAACTAAGTAATTCACAGAAATGCATAAACAAACAGTAGATAGTTACAAGGAAATGATAACAGAGTTTCCCTACTGGGATAAACCGGTATCGCGGCTTGGTGGACAAGAAGGGGAGTGGGGGTCAACTGAGATGAGACACTACAAAGTTGATAATTATAACAATTGAAATGCTAATCCTTTGCACATGAACGCTCACTCATTTGGGAACAATTGCAATCAATATATATATTTACGCTCAGTGTGTCGTTGGGATCTTTGTTGAAAAGTTTGTTTCTGTTGGAGAGTTTTCGTCCTCTCTCTCTGTCTCTCTCTCTCTCTGTGTTGTGTTCAGAGTGGATGGTTCAGAGTGACATTCATTCATTCATTCATTCATTCGTTATAGAATGGATGTTTCGGTGGTTGTCGTTCTTCGCGTTCAATGATACCGAATTCTTAGCTGCAGACTAGTAATTAATATCAAAGACTTGTTCTTATTCCGTCGGTATTGATAGTCTAGGAGTTTAACCACGTGTTATGGTTAAGAAATTCAGCAATGGTCTGCAACCTTTGTCCTCCCGTGATTGAGAGAAACATGGTCTACTTGAGGAATTCTCAAGATTGGGGTTTTATTCGGAATTGCAGAAAAGGGGCTGTCTCAGGATGCCTGACCCTGGGCTCATGGGCGGTCCTCTGATTTAGTTCAACTCAAAAGGGAATTGGAGTTTCCTTCATTAAACAGTCCAAAATCACATTACACTATTTTACAAACAGTATCATACTAACTTATTCATCTTATACAACAATTAGATGTAAACCTCATATCTGAGGCTATTATATAAACAGTGTTATGGTAATGTGGCCGCACCGTCTCCCATGAGCTTCCCCAAGTTGTGACAAACAGATCAGTTCATAGCTGGATTCATCACCGATCTTTAACCTCTTGAAACTCTGGGGGCGCTATTTCATTTTTGGATGAAAAACGTTCCCGTTTTAAACAAGATATTTTGTCACAAAAAGATGCTCGACTATGCATATACTTGATAGCTTTGGAAAGAAAACTCTGAATTTTCCAGAACTGCAAAGATATTGTCTGTGAGTGCCCCAGAACAGGAGCTACAGGCAAAACCAAGATGAAACTGCAACCAGGAAATGAGCAGGATTTTTGAGGCTCTGTTTTCCATTGTCTCCTTATATGGCTGTGAATGCGACAGGAATGAGCCTGCCCTATCTATCGTTTCCCCAAGGTGTCTGCAGCATTGTGACGTATTTGTAGGCATATCATTGGAAAATTGACCATAAGAGACTACATTTGCCAGATGTCCGCCCGGTGTCCTCCGTCGAAATTGGTGCGTCATTTTCAGCTGCTGGTATTTTTTCATGGGATTCTGAGACGAAAGCAGGCTTCCACGAACGGCATATCAATGAAGAGATATGTGAAAAAACACCTTGAGGATTGATTCTAAACAACGTTTGCCATGTTTCGGTCGATATTATGGAGTTAATTTGGAAAAAGTTTGACGTTTTGGTGACTGAATTTTCGGTTCGTTTCGGTAGCCAAATGTGATGTACAAAACGGAGCGATTTCTCCTACACAAAGATTCTTTCAGGAAAAACTGAACATTTGCTATGTAACTGAGAGTCTCCTCATTGAAAACATCCAAAGTTCTTCAAAGGTAAATGATTTTATTTGGTTATCTGGTTTTTGTGAAAATGTTGCGTGCTAAATGCTACGCAAAATGCTAAGCTAGCTTGCAATACTCTTACACAAATGCTTGATTTGCTATGGTTCAAAAGCATATTTTGAAAATCTAGGATGACAGTGTTGTTAAGAAAAGGCTAAGCTTGAGAGCAGGCATATTATTTTCATTTGCGATTTTCAGAAATCGTTAACGTTGCGTTATGCTAATGAGCCTGAGGCTGTATTCACGATCCCGGATACGGGATGGGTAGTATCAAGAAGTTAATACCTTCTCCGGAACGTAAACGTTGTTCGGACCTCAAGTTCTGGGAGGTGGAAGAAATTCCTTTGTTCTCTATGAAACTAAACTCTATCTCTATACTATGAGGAGATCCTCTCCTCAGGAATTTACAACCTCTCTCTGGAGAGGGGGATGGGGCTTGCTGTACCCAAAGAGGGCAATGTCATGACAACAGGCAAAATGTCAAAACCAGTTCAGAGTTCCGGAGGTACAGAATGGCAGGCAGGCTCGAGGTCAGGGTAGGCAGAATGATCAGACAGGCGGGAATGGAGTCCAGAAAAACAGACAAAAGTCAAAACCGGGAGGACTAGTAAGAGAGAATAGAAAAGCAGGAGCACGAGATAAACATGCTGGTTGACTTGAACATACAAGACAAACTGGCACAGAGAGACAGGAAACACAGTGATACATACACCAGGTAAAAAAAGTGATACCTGGAGGGGGTGGAGACAATCACAAGGACAGGTTAAATAGATCAGGGTGTGACAGAACGTATGGTTTGATCAGAATCACCGTTACAATTATTGACCAGTATTGACAACAGTCAAACCACAGTTCTAAATACCTATTTCCATCCATGGCTAATTTAGGAAAGGGATGATTTTAGCTAGCTACAGTTGATGTCGGAAGTTTACATACATCTCAGCCAAGTACATTTAAAATCAGTTTTTCACAATTCCTGTAAAAAATCCCTGTCTTAGGTCAGTTAGGATCACCACTTTATTTTAAGAATGTGAAATGTCAGAAAAATAGTAGAGAGAATGATTTTGGGTAGCCTTCCGCAAGATTCCCACAATACGTTGGGTGAATTTTGTCCCATTCCTCCTGACAGAGCTGATGTAACTGAGTCAGGTTTGTAGGCCTCCTTGCTCGCACAAGCTTTTTCAGTTCTGCTCACAAATGTTCTATAGGTTTGAGGTCTGGGCTTTGTGATGGCCACTCCAATACCTGGACTTTGTTGTCCTTAACCTCTTGATGCTATGGGGGCGCTATTTCATTTTTGGATGAAAAACGTTCCCGTTTTAAACAAGATATTTTGTCACAAAAAGATGCTCGACTATGCATATAATTGATAGCTTTCGAAAGAAAACACTCTGACGTGTCCAGAACTACCAAGATATTTTCTGTGCGTGCCCTAGAACGTGAGCTTCAGGCAGAACCAAGATGAGACGGCATCCAGGAAATGAGCAGGATTTTTGAGGCTCTGTTTTCCATTGTCTCCTTATATGGCTGTGAATGCGAGAGGAGTAAGTCTGCCCTTTCTGTCGTTTCCCCAAGGTGTCTGCAGCATTGTGACGTATTTGTAGGCATATCATTGGAAGATTGACCATAAGAGACCACATTTACCAGGTGTCCGCCCGGTGTCCTGCGCCGAAATTGGTGCGCAAAAGTCAGCTGCAAGTATTTTTCCATGGAATTTAGAGAAGAATGCAAGCTTCCACGAACGATATATCAATGAAGAGATATGTGAAAAAACACCTTGAGGATTGATTCCAAACAACGTTTGCCATGTTTCGGTCGATATTATGGAGTTAATTCGGAAAAAGTTTGACGTTGTAGGTGACTGAATTTTCGGTTCGTTTCGGTAGCCAGATGTGATGTACAAAACGGAACGATTTCTCCTACACACAGACGCTTTCAGGAAAAACTGCGCATTTGGTATGTAACTGAGTCTCCTCATTGAAAACATCCGAAGCTCTTCAAAGGTAAATGATTTTATTTATTTGGTTATCTGGTTTTTGTGAAAATGTTGCGTGCTAAATGCTACTCAAAATGCTACGCTAGCTTTGCATACTCTTACACAAATTAGTCAATTTCTATGGTTCAAAAGCATATTTTGAAAATCTGAGATGACAGTGTTGTTAAGAAAAGGCTAAGCTTGAGAGCAGACGCATTATTTTCATTTTATTTGCGTTAACGTTGCGTTATGCTAATGAGCCTGAGTCTTTAGTCACGATCCTGGATCCGGGATGGGGAGTTTCAAGAATTAAGCCATTTTGACACAACTTTGGAAGTATGCTTGTGGTCATTGTCCATTTGGAAGACCCATTTGTGACCAAGCTTTAACTTCCTGACTGATGCCATGAGATGTTTCTTCAATATATCCACATAATTTTCCATCCTCATGACGCCATCTATTTTGTGAAGTGCACCAGTCCCTCCTGCAGCAAAGCACCCCCGCCACATGATGCTGCCACCCCCGAGCTTCATGGTTGGGATGGTGTTCTTCAGTTTGCAAGCCTCCCCCTTCTTCCTCCAAACATAACGAAAGTCAGTTCTATTTTTGTTTCATCAGTAAGTGAAATAATCTGTGTCATGCACAAAGTAGATGTCCTTGTTACGTGCCTCCTTCAAGGAGGGAGGGGCAGGAATCAGGAGCAGGAAGGAAGTCCCAGTGGCACAATAGTTTATTTAGAAGTCCCAACCCAACAATAACATGGGGGGAATACGCCCAAACGAGGTCGCCACACACAGGGAAATAAACGTCACACACGGAGAAGAAACCTCTTCTCCTAAACACATACAAGATACGGTACAACTGCCGCGTGAATGAAAACCCGTGGTGCAGACACGCACCCCTAACAATACAACCACTGCAAACAATCCTGCATAAAGATTAGCAGGCAGCGGAGGTAAATAAATCCACCGAAATCAACTAATAGGACACAGGTGTAAACAATACAGACAGACACAAACGAAAAGGAAAAATGGATCGGTGGCAGCTAGTAGGCCAGCGACAACAACCGCCGAACATCGCCCGAACAGGAAGAGAAGCCACCTTCAGTGGAAGTCGTGACAGTCGTTACAAACTTGCCAAAACAATAGTTTGTTGACAAGAAATTTGTTGAGTGTTTGAAAAATGAGTTTCAATGACTCCAACCTAAGTGTATGTAAACTTCTGACTTCAGCTGTAGCTAGCCACCGGAGGACAACAACACAAAGAGATGCAAGACTTAAAGTTTTTTTCTGTCAATGACATTTGTCATGTGATGTGGTTGGTGTGAAGCCAAATCCAAACTGGCGCTGACATTTCTGGGGGAAATGGCCCTAGCCCTCACCCTCCGATCCAACAAGTCCCAGACATGCTCAATGGGATTGAGATCCGGGCACTTTGCTAGCCATGGCAGAACATTGACATTCCTGTCTTGCTGGAAATCACGCACAGAACGAGCAGTATGGCTGGTGGCATTGTCATGCTGGAGGGTCATGTCGGGATGAGCCTGCAGGACGGGTACCTCATGAGGGAGGATTATGTCTTCCCTGTAACGCACAGTGTTGAGATTGCTTGCAATGACAACAAGCTCCAGTGTACAGGCCTCAGTGTACAGGCCTCCAGAGTACAGGCCTCATTCCTTCGACGATAAACACAAATCTGACTGTCACCCCTGGTGAGACAAAACCGCGACTCATCAGTGAAGAGCACTTTACCAGTCCTGTCTGGTCCAGCGATGGTGGGTTTGTGCCCATAGGGGACATTGTTGCCTGTGATGTGTGGTGAGGACCTGCCTTACAACAGGCCTACAAGCCATCAGTCCAGCCTTTGTCAGCCTATTGCGGACAGTCTGAGCACTGATGGAGGGATTGTGCGTTCCATGTGTAACTCGGGCAGTGTTTGTAGCCATCCTTTACCTGTCCCACAGGTGTGACGTTCGGATGTACCGATCCTGTGCAAGTGTTGTTACACGTGGTCTGCCACTGCGAGGACGATCAGCTGTCTGTCCTGTCTCCCTGTAGCGCTGTCTTGGGTGTCTCACAGTACAGACATTGCATTTTTATTGCCCTGGCCACATCTGCAGTCCTCATGCCTCCTTGCAGCATGCCCAAGGCAAGTTCATGCAGATGAGCAGGGACCTTTGGCATCTTTCTTATGGTGTATTTCAGAGTCTGTAGAAAGGCCTCTTTAGTGTCCTAAGTTTTCATAACTGTGACCTTAATTGCCTACCGTCTGTAAGCTGTTAGTGTCTTACTGACCGTTCCACAGGTGCATGTTCATTAATAGTTTATGGTTCATTGAATAAGCATGGGAAACAGTGTTTAAACACTTTACAGTGAAGATCTGTGAAGGTATATGGATTTTTACAAACTATCTTTGAATTACAGGGTTCTGAAAAAGGGACGTTGCTTTTTTTGCTGAGTTTATATCATTTCAATTAACAAGGGATGCTGCGGCTCCTCCAGCACACTTCCCCCGGCTATGATTCTATAAGGAAATAAAGTGAAGTGCAACACTGGAAAGATGAGAGTTGCAGGCTCATGTCTAGCTGAGAGAGATCATAGAAAAGCAAATCTCATTCTAGTTCTGAGAGATCCAGGTCGCGGATCCCTCTCTCACCACAGCAAGAGTCACACGTTGGTCTCCAACAGGCTACATTGTTGCACAAACCATAAACCCGGGCCAGCCCAACACAAAGTAATTCATTCAAGCAGGGTCCGGCTCAAATTAAGCACGGGTTGTTGATAATTTCTAGACAACCATTTTCAGGTCTTGCCATAGATTTTCAAGTAGATTTAAGTCAAAAGTGTAACTCGCCACTCAGGAACATTCGCTGTCTTCTTGGTAAGCAACACCAGTGTAGATTTGGTCTTGTGTTTGAGGCTATTCTCCTGCTGAAAGGTGAATTCATCTCCCGGTGTCCGGTGGAAAGCAGACTAAACATCGTTTTCCTCCAGGATTTTGCCTGTGCTTAGCTCTGTTCCTTTTCTTTTTTATCCTGAAAAACTCCCTGGTCCTTAACAATTGCAAGCATAAACATATCATTATATAGCTATGCTTGAAAATAAGCATACCACTATACTTGAAAATATGGAGAGTGGTACTCAGTAATTGGGTGTGTTCAAAAAGTAGATTGCTCTGTCACAATTTTTGCAGTATTGCTTTAGATCCTTGTTGCAAATAGTGTGCATGTTGTGGAATATGTTTTAGTCTGAACAGGCTTCCATCTTTTCACTCTGTCATTTAGGTTAGTATTGTGCAGTAACTATAATGTTGTTGAACCATCCTAAGTTTTCTCCTATCACAGCCATTAAACGTTGTAACTGTTTTAGATGAGGTAGTCATTGAAATATCATGTGGAACACTATTATTGCACACAGAGCAACTTATTATGTGAATTGTTAAGCCCATTTTTAAATGTTTGACTTATTTAGGCCATAACAAAGATGTTGAATACTTATCGACTCAAAACATTACATTTTTTCATTTTTTTATTAATTTGTAAACATTTCTAAAAACATAATTCCACTTTGACATTATGGGATATTGTGTGTAGGCCAGTGACACAAAAAAATCTAATTTTTATCCATTAATCCAACTTCAGGCTGTAACACAACAAAACATGGGAAAAAGTCAAGGGCTGTGGATACTTTCTGAAGGCACTGTATAGGCAACACATGGAAACACACCAGTAAACAGGATGTTTCTTAGTGATCTCCCAAGAGTTATTATGACATGTAGGTCACAGTAGTCTTTAGCAACACACCACTTGGCAAAGATGAATCCATTATCACTTGAAGACGGAAGAATTACCTGTGACATTCACACTTTGGAATCCCGGAGGCATTTTGCAAACGACTCATTGACTTCTTAGCCCTGGCTCGCATTCACCACAGACTCACACTACAGACTGCTACTCACATGTACTCTCAACTAAGCTGTAGCCACCGACATTTGTTCCCCCTTCTGGCTTGAATATTTTTACTTTCCTCCACAGCAATTATTTTTTTACCCACGCATTCAAGTGACATGGTGTGTCGCCTACTCTTATGGTCAGGGTATTAAAAAATAAATAATGTCAGTAAGTGCTTTGAAAGGGAGAAAGGAAGGTTTTGTTGGAAATAGAGGAGCTCAGTGCTTAGAAGTTGACACTTATTTTCTCATTCTCAGTAAACGTTGGTGAAATAGAATGCATTGCATTGTACATGTTAATTTTTCTGTCTGACATGAATTTCTCACAGTCCTGCTAAAACGATATAATGGCGAGTACAATTAGTCACATTCAAAGTGATGCATAATTAGTTAATTTACAATTGAGCATAACTTGTTACCGCCAACTGGGAATACACTGGTTGAATTAGTGTTGTTTCCACGTCATTCCAATGAAATTGCCTTGAACCAACTTGGAATACACATTGAATTGAAGTCTCCGCTCAGTTGGAGCACACGTGAAAACCCTTACACAAAGACATGCACATCCCTACGCAAAGAAAGGTGAGCTTTCATTTGAGCAGATGGTGGGGAATGAGTTTTGGCTAAATCCCAGAAGCCACATCATTGTTTTTATTTCCTAATGGATATAACCATCGTACACAAATATAACAGTCCACATTACCACCCCCACACTCCCTGAGAGATTTTTTTTAAAGTACGTTATTCCAAACAAAGGCCTAATTTTAGACCACAAGGGGCATGTCTTCACACCATTAACTTACAGATACATTTACATTCACAAGTGTATACACCTGGGACACATTGTGCATGGCGGGAAATAGGACCCCCTAGTAATGAACACCCATTTAAATACCCCAGAGAGAGGAGTACAGAGGAGAAATGCAACCCTAACAAGTTTTTAATGACATGCTCACATGCTGACAGAGGGCTGATGAGAGGATAATGCTGGTGTCTACATTTATTCGGATTTGAATTAAACAACGCGGAAACATATTTGAGCTTTACGATCATCTTCAATATGGTTATTGAATGCTCCAGTAGGTCTATATCACTGTCCTTAACCTTGGGGTTAGTGTGGCTGTCGGTCAATGTCTCTGGCTCCCGTAGCCTCTAATACTCTCTGTTGTAGATGATGTATTGGATGTCTGTCAATCTGGAGTAAGAGACCAGAAAGACTGGAGTGTTGGTGGTCCCTCCAACAAAATGAATGTAAAGACATTCCAATAGTGGCCTTATGCAACGTCAGTGCCTGCAGGATTGAATGAGAGAAAAAGACAATAGAGAGAGAGAGAGAGAGGGTGAAAGAGGCAGAGAGAGGGAGATAGAACAGAGCGAGCTGGCGCCATCAGTGAGTGAAATATGCCCCTGCGATGCTGCCAAGCGAAAACATCAGAGGTTCTTTGGTGCCAGCCCAAGATGGACGACTGAGGCGATTTCCCTGTGAGTCGCTGTAAGATGCATCAGTGTAGGCCCAGGATATATGGTTCACTGCTTATTTGTTAGCGAGTGGCCTTAGCTGCGTGCAGTGTAGTCCAGCCATCACCTCCTTGGTTGCGCACAGTGGCAGGAAAAAAAATGATCTCATCACAGAGAAAGTCACAGGCCTCGTTAGGTCCAGGGGTAATGCTTGTTGTTTGACTTACTTTGTGGGACCTGGCATATATTATATGATGGTGTCTCGTGTGAGAATTATGCTTGGGGAAATCCCTTACACACGCTGTTGTGTTACTCATTTGAACCATTCTCCTTTTGCTAAATGAGTCTTTGGTTACGAATACAAACCATAATTGTTAACATTTGGGAACAGAGCCTCGGTAATGACATTTGAAAATGGACCAAAGAGAACCTTTTGGACCACACACAAGAGTCTGGGAAGGCAGCATTAACCGTTAAAGCAAGCATATTCACAGAAAGTCCTGCTTGCACAAAGGTGTCACGCCAATATGGGTTTACTGGTTCACATGCCTGCTGGTGTGTCCTGTTTAAAAATATATATACAGTATGTGACTAGTTTCAGGAAACTAATAAAATAGTTAAATTACGAGCCTTGTTGGTTAGCCACAGAAAAGCCAGCAACCTTCCCAATAGAAATGATTGGCTGAGGTAATGAGTGCGCGTGACTTGCCGATAGAGAGGAGTTCGGATTGCCATACAGAAGGGTTCTGTCTATTTGAGCTGGCCAGTCTGCGTTGGTAATCCTGTCGAACACAGCTTTTTTTTTATGTATTGTGTAGCGGAGCTGCATGAGTGTTGCTCTCCACTTTATGGAGGATCGAGTTTTGAAATCAGTGGAATAAGAGTATGATAGCTAAGGAAATGTAGAAAACACCTGTCTCTGGATTACATCTTCAAACTAAGGGTAACCTTCAAATCAAATGTATTTATATAGCTCTTCGTACATCAGCTGATATCTCAAAGTGCTGTACAGAAACCCAGCCTAAAACCCCAAACAGCAAACAATGTAGGTGTTGAAGCACGTTGGCTAGGAAAAACTCCCTAGAAAGGCCAAAACCTAGGAAGAAACCTAGAGAGGAACCAGTCTATGAGGGGTGGCCAGTCCTCTTCTGGCTGTGCCGGGTGGAGATTATAACAGAACATGGCCAAGATGTTCAATTGTTCATAAATGACAAGCATGGTCCAATAATAGGTCTGGGACAGGTACAGTTCAGGATTCCATAGCCGCAGGCAGAACAGTTGAAACTGGAGCAGCAGCACGGCCAGGTGGACTGGGGACAGCAAGGAGTCATCATGCCAGGTAGTCCTGAGGCATGGTCCTATGAGAGAGAGAGAGAGAGAGAGAGAGAGAGAGAGAGAGAGAGAGAGAGAGAGAGAGAGAGAGAGAGAGAGAGAGAGAGAGAGAGAGAGAGAGAGAGAGAGAGAGAGAGAGAGAGAGAGAGAGAGAGAGAGAGAGAGAGAGAGAGAGAGAGAGAGAGAGAGAGAGAGAGAGAGAGAGAGAGAGAGAGAGAGAGAGAGAGAGAGAGAGAGAGAGAGAGAGAGAGAGAGAGAGAGAGAGAGAGAGAGAGAGAGAGAGAGAGAGAGAGAGAGAGAGAGAGAGAGAGAGAGAGAGAGAGAGAGAGAGAGAGAGAGAGAGAGAGAGAGAGAGAGAGAGAGAGAGAGAGAGAGAGAGAGAGAGAGAGAGAGAGAGAGAGAGAGAGAGAGAGAGAGAGAGAGAGAGAGAGAGAGAGAGAGAGAGAGAGAGAGAGAGAGAGAGAGAGAGAGAGAGAGAGAGAGAGAGAGAGAGAGAGAGAGAGAGAGAGAGAGAGAGAGAGAGAGAGAGAGAGAGAGAGAGAGAGAGAGAGAGAGAGAGACTCCAGATATAACAAACTGACCCTAGCCCCCCGACGCATAAATACTGGAGGCTGAGACAGGAGGGGTCAGGAGACACTGTGGCCCCATCTGATGATACCCCCAGACAGGGCCAAACAGGAAGGATATAACCCCACCAACTCTGCCAAAGCACAGCCCCCACACCACTAGAGGGATATCTTCAACCACCAACTTACCATCCTGAGACAAGGCCGAGTATAGCCAACAAAGATCTCCACCACGGCACAACCCAAGGGGGGGGGGGGGGGGGGTGCTCCAACCCAGACGGGAAGATCACATCAGTGACTCAACCCACTCAAGTGACGCACCCCTCCTAGGGACGGCATGAAAGAGCACCAATAAGCCAGTGATTCAGCCCCTGTAATAGGTTTAGAGGCAGAGAATCCCAGTGGAAAGAGGGGAACCGGCCAGGCACAGACAGCAGGGGCGGTTCGTTGCTCCAGAGCCTTTCCGTTCACCTTCACACTCCTGGGCCAGACTACATACAATCATATGACCCACTGAAGAGATGAGTCTTCCGTTAGTAGCCCTATTTTGAGATGTGAGGTATCACGATCTCTTTCAATAATGGAGGAGGTCTTTATCCTAGTGAGATTGCTAAGGCGAACACCGCCATGTTTAGTTTTGCCCAACCCAGGTTGAGGCACAGACACTGCCTCAATGGGGATAGCTGAGCTGACTACACTGACTGTGCTAGTGGCAGACTACACTAAGCTGGCAGGCTGGCTAACAGCCTGCTGCCTGGCCTGCACCCTATTTCAATGTGGAGCTAGAGGAGTTAGAGCCCTGTCTATGGTGGTAGATAGATAGACCTTGACATGGCATCTGTGACAGGGAGACACATCAATCATGCATGATTATGTAAACAGGTAAGATAGTCTAGCGTTAGCTAGCTACATTTTCAGATATTAGACATTTCTAAATTTGACAAAGTGGTTTAATTTCAAGCTGAAGTGTAATGTTAGCTAGCTAGTTAACATTACGTGTATGACATTATTATTCGTATTCCAGAAATGTTTCCTTTGATAGTTAGAGCCTACTGTTAGCTAGCTAACATGGTTACCTTCAGGCAGATTCATGCATGGTAGTAAGGATATGATTTGGCACCATGTTCATCATTGATTTTTAATTTAACCTTTATTTAACTAGGCAACTAGGCAAGAACAAATTCTTATTTTCAATGATGGCCTAGGAACAGTGGGTTAACTGCCTGTTCAGGGGCAGAACGACAGATTTGTACCTTGGCAGCTCGGGGGTTTGAACTTGCAACCTTCCGATAACTAGTCCAACACTCTAATGACTCGACTACCCTGCTACCCCGTTTAACAAGCTATAGTTAGATGGCTGGTTCGTTAGCTAACGTCACGTGATGTAGGTGATCTTACACGTTGTTTACCTAGCTAGGTTCATTGTTTACCTAGCTAGCTAGCTACATGTCATGAACTGAAATGTACTGTTAGCTAGCTAGCTAATGTTAGCTGACTGGCTCCCAAGCTGACATTATTATTCTTTAAAGTGTACAACATCCATTGAAAATGGCCGGTGTCCGTAAACGTCAGCAAAAAAAGATAAATGAAATTGTTGCCAGCAGAACTGGTTTGGCTGTTTTCATGTTATCCAGAAGTAAACAAATCATTGGCCAGAGCATCACGTGTGCGCTCTGAACGCTCTGAGAGTGAAACAAGATTGGTGGGGCTAGTTATGCATTAGGGGGCGCTATTACATTTTTGGGATGAAAAAACGTTCACGTTTTAAACAAGATATTTTGTCACGAGAAGATGCTCGACGATGCATATAATTGACAGCTTTGGAAAGGAAACACTCTGTCGTTTCCAAACCTGCAAAGATATTGTCTGAGTGCCACAGAACTGATGTTACAGGCGAAACCCAGATAAAAATCCAACCAGGAAGTGTCGCATTTTTTTAAACTGCCTCATGCCAATGATTCCTTATATGACTGTGAATGAACTACGAATGAGCTTACGTTTTCCACGTATTCCCCAAGGTGTCTACAGCATTGTGACGTCTTACGCATTTCCATTGAAGAATAGTTGTAAGGGACCATATATTTACAAGTGGTCACATGGTGTCTCCCGCAGAAAATCGTGCGTAAAATACTGAGGTAGCCATTTTTCCAATCGCTTCTTATGAGAAACCAATTGCCTCGACGGATATATTATCGAATATATATGTTAAAAACACCTTGAGGATGGATCCTAAACAACGTTTGCTGTGTTTCTGTCGATATTATGGAGTTAATTTTGAAAAAGGTTCGGCGTTGTATATGTAGCATTTTCCGGTCGATTTCTCAGCCAAGCATGATGAACAAATGGGAGCTATTTCGTCTACAAAAAAATCTTCTTGGAAAAAAGGAACATTTGCTATCTAACTGGGAGTCTCCTGAGTGAAAGCATCTGAAGTTCTTCAAAGGTAAATTATTTAATTTGGTTGCTTTTCTTATTTTCGTGAAAATGTTGCCTGCTGCCAGCAGAGCCTAGCATAGCAGTATGCCATGATAAACTTACACAACTGCTTGTCTAGCGTTGGCTGTAACACATATTTTGAAAATATGAAAAGGCTAAGCTTGTGTTTGAATATATTTATTTCATTTCATTTGTTAGTTACCAATGTCTTCAGTGTAGCTAGCTGTAGCGTGTGAGAGTGAGCACTGCGTGAGACATGAGCCAGGGTTGACAACTTGCCATATAAACATCTATTAAAGGCTAACGCCATGGAGTTAGTGAAATGTTTGACGTTAGCTGGGGTATCCGACTATACATACAAACATGTACAAACATACTTATACTCTTCAGAGGAAATAGCTGAACCTACAGACTCTGAAGAAGCTGAGTGCTTGTATAGTGAAGCCACAACATCAGAGCCCTGCAACCCCCAGACACCAATTGTCCATCGACACAATAAATGCTCCTGCAACCCATGAGCCCCGCACCCTCATGCGTCAAGGATCTATTCTTGGTTGGTAAACAGTTTTCTGTCAATTGATTATCATGTTCACTTGTTTAGCCCTAATCACATAATTTAGCTGTCTTCAACAGGGGTGGGCAATCTCATCCACAGAGGGTTTTTGTCATGGCAGGGTTATGTTCCTAAAAATTATTGAAAGGGACAGTGTGGATCTAATAATTTATATATAAAGCTGTCACACTGATTCAAATCATTATATTCTGACCCAAGACCTTTATTATTTGCATCATTGGTGTATCTGCTTCAGTGGCGGTCAGTGCCGTTTAAGATGAGGGAGGACAATTCTATTACAGCATATTGGATGACTATCATTCATATTCAATTCACCCAGTTCAATGTAACAGCGATAGGTTTAGGCTACTACATGACACTCTAATTTTCCCTCTACCCATCATGAGGTTGCTACAACCTAGCCTATGCATGAGTTCACAATGTACACAGGTCGAGAGACAAATTTGAGGTGTGACAGACAGTAACACATGGACAGACATTGATATTCAATAGCGCAAACTATTTCCTGCATCTAGCTGATATAGGGTGTAGTCATTAGTCCAACAGTTTCAAACAAGAGATTATATTGGACAAATATGCAGGTATGTTTATCCCCGTTTTGATCCGTTTGCTTCCGTTTAAGAAACATTTTTCAGCAGTATCTGTGGAATGAATACACACCTTATCACGCATAGACACAGTTCACTTTCATAGCAGCCATGTTGTTTTCCTTCTCATGTCTATGAGCTCTCCTAATTTCACCTCTTCCCTTCGCTTGTGGACTTCAGTGCACAACACATCAGCTGTATGTCATGCCTGCTCCTGCTCCCCCTCTCTGGCGCTGAAGGGCGCCAGGCCACCCTTCTTTGCACGCACCTGTCACCATCATTACACGCAGCAGCACTCATAGTACTCACCTGGACGTCTTCACGTTGTTTGTTTATTACCCCCTGTATATCTGTCTGTTCCTCGGTGGTGTTCCCTGTGTCTGCATTAATTGTTGTTATGTGTTCCTGTCCAGACGCTGTTTTTGCTCTGTTTCATATCCATCAGCTTCACTCCCTGTACCTCCTTCTCATCTCCTGCGTCGATCCTTACAGAATGCAAACACCATTACAATAAGCATCAGAGTTTTTTTAGGGTTTTGTTTTGTTGTTGACTTCGGACCCGGGGGCCGCTGCCTAAGCTGGCTCGTCGGGCTGTCATGCCCTAGCTGGCTCGAGAGGTTTCCTTGCCCCGGTTGGCTCGGCAGGTTCCCATCCCACATCATGCTTCAGCCTGCTTGTTGGGCCTCTATGCCTCAGCCGGCCCATTATTATTTTATTTTTTTGGTGACATCAGGCTTGGATTCTGCCACCGATGGAACCGGGGGTGCCTAAGCTGGCTCGTCGGGCTGTCACACCCTAGCTGGTTTGAGAGGTTTCCTTGCCTCGGTTGGCTCGGCAGGTTCCCATATCACGTCACGCTTCAGCCGGCCCATCAGGCTTCTCCACCGCAGCGGGATCATCAGGCTCCCACGCCTCAACTGGCTCACCAGGATCGCACAGGTGTGGGGGGGGGGGGGGGGGGTATTGTCACGCCTGCTTCCGCTCCCGCTCGAGAACATCAGGCTACGCTTCTTTACATGCACCTGTCACCATCATTACGCGCAGCAGCGCTCATTGGACTTACCTGGTCTCTTTCACATTTTTGATTATCCCCTGTATATCTGTCTGTTCCTCAGTGGTGCTCCCTGTGTCTGCATTAATTGTTGTTATTTATTCCTGTCCAGACACTGTTCCTGTTCTGTTTCATGTCAGTCAGCTATTAAACCTTCACTCCCTATACCTGCTTCTCATCTCCTTGCGTCGACCATTACATTCTAAGCCAAACCGCTATACACAGCCTACATCATTGTCACCATATTAGCTGAAGTAATTTCATAGTCAGAGTAGCTAATAAACTAACACATTTGTAAACCCACTACAATCATGGAGAAACGTTACATTGTACAGTTAGTAAGCAGTTACATCAACGGGCCCCGGTGGCAATACATTAGTAAAACCAAAAGCTTACCTTGACTTGGAAGACTTCCAGTGCTGTGTTGGAAAGTCATAGACAGCTAGCTAACATAGCATCCCTCTGTTTTAGCAGGGTGTTTCAGTAGGATAATCTAGCTAGCTGCATTTGTAATAAGGGAACTGATTTTTTTGACAATATCTCTCTCTCTTTCTCTCGAGTCTCCTTCATTTTGGAAGAAATTCATTTTTTTCAAAACGTTTGAACTATTGTCTTTCTCTCTCTTTGAGTCAACTACTCACCACATTTTATGCACTGCAGTGCTAGCTAGCTGTAGCTTATCAATCAACTGTATTTATAAAGCCCTTCTAATATCAGCTGATGTCACATAATTCTGTACAGAAACCCAGCCTAAAACCCCAAACAGCAAGAAATGCAGGTGTAGAATCACAATAGCTAGGAAAAACTCCCTAGAAAGGCCGGAACCTAGGAAGATACCTAGAGAGGAACCAGGCTATGAAGGGTGGGCAGTGCTCTCCTGGTTGTGCTGGGTGGAGATTATAACAGAACATAGCCAAGATGTTCAAATGTTCATAGATGACCAGCAGGGTCAGATAATAATAATAATAATAATAATAATAATAATAATAATCACAGTGGTTGTAGAGGGTGCAACAGGTCAGCACCTCAGGAGTAAATGTCAGTTGGCTTTTCATAGCCAATCATTCAGAGTATCTCTACCGCACCGTCTGTCTCTAGAGATAAACAGCAGGTCTGGTACAAGGTAGCACGTCCGATGAGCAGGTCAGGGTTCCATAGCCGCAGGCAGAACAGTTGAAACTGGAGCAGCAGCATGACCAGGTGGACTGGGGACAGCAAGTAGTCATGAGGCCAGGTAGTCCTAAGGCATGGTCCAAGAGAAAGAGAGAGAGAAACAGAGAGAGAGAAACAGAGAGAGAGAGAGAAAGAGAATCCGGATAAGACAGGAGAAATAATTCAGATATGACAGACTGATCCTAGCCCCCGACACATAAACTATTGCAGCATAAATACTGGAGGCTGAGACAGGAGGGGTCGGGAGACACTCTGGGCATCGTCCGACAATACCCCCAGACAGGGCCAAACAGGCAGAATATAACCATATCCACTTTGCCAAAGCACAGCCCCCACACCACTAGAGGGATATCTTCAACTATCAACTTACTATCCTGAGACAAGGCCGAGTATAGCCCACAAAGATCTCCCCCACGGCGCGAACCCGAGGGGGGGCGCCAGCCCGGACAGGAAGATCATGTCAGTCAAACCACTCAAGTGACGCACCAATCCTGGGGACGGCATGGAAGAGTACCAGTAAGCCAGTGACTCACCGCCCGTAAAAGGGTTTGAGGCAGAGAATCCCAGTGGAGAGAGGGGAACCAGCCAGGCAGAGACAGCAAAAGCAGTTCGTTACTCCAGTGCCTTTCTGTTCACCTTCACACTCCTGGGCCAGACTACACTCAATCATAGGACCTACTGAAGAGATGAGACTTTAATAAAGACTTAAAGGTGGAGACAGAGTCTGCGTCTCTTACATTGATACGCAGACCATTCCATAAAAAAGGAGCTCTATAGGAGAAAGCCCTGCATCCAGCTGTTTGCTTAGAAACTCTATGGACAGTAAGGAGGCATGCGTCTTGTGACCGTAGCGTACATGTGGGTATGTATGGCACTGGAGTAATATGATAAAATGTTTGGGTTCTAGTCAAGGTTCTAGCACCCGTGTTTAGCACTAACTGAAGTTAATTTAGTGCTTTATCCGTGTAGCCGGAAAGTAGAGCATTGCAGTAGTCTTACCTAGAAGTGACAAAAGCATGGATACATTTTTTCTGCATAATTTTTGTACAGAAATTTTCTGAATTTTGCAATTTTACGTAGATGGAAAAAAGCGGTCCTTGAAACAGTCTTGAAATGTTCGTCAAAAGAGAGATCATGGTCCAGAGTAATGCCGAGGTCCGTCACAGTCTTATTTGAGATAACTGTACAACCATCAAGATTAATTGTCAGATTCAGCAGAAGATATCTTTGTTTCTTGGGAACTAGAACTAGCATCTCTGTTTTGTCCGAGTTTAAAAGTAAAACATTTACCACCATCCACATCCTTATGTCTGAAAAATAGGCTTCAAGGGAGGGCATTTTGGGGCTTCACCATGTTTCATCGAAATGTACAGCTGTTTGCAGTCCGCATAGCAGTGAAAGTTAACATTATGTTTCCAAATGACATTACCAAGAGGTAAACTATATAGTGTAAACAATAGTGGTCCTAAAAAGGAGCCCTGAGGAACACCGAAGTTTACACTTGATTTGTCAGAGGACAAACCATCTACAGAGGCAAACTGATATCTTTCCGACAGATAAGATCTACACCAGGCCAGAACTTGTTCGTGTAGACCAATTTGGGGTTTCCAATCTCTCCAAAAGAATGTGGTGATCGATGGTATCAAAGCAGCACTAAGAAGGTCTAGGAGCACAAGGACAGACACAAAGCCTCGGTCTGACACCATTAACAGGTCATTCAACACCTTCACAAGTGCAGTCTCAGTGCTATGATGGGATCTAAAACCAGACTGAAGCTTCGTATACATTGTCATCAGGAAGGCAGTGAGTTGCTGCACAACAGCTTTTTCCCCAAAAATTGAAAGGCTTATTTATGCTTTCAGTACCAGATAAATTCTCTGATCCATTGATTGGGTGGACAACATGTCATGATATGCTGCAAGAGCTCTGATTGGTTGGAGGACATCCTCCGGATGTTGTCATATTTACTGTGTAAGTCTATGGAAGGGGGTTAGAACCATGAGCCTCCTAAGTTTTGTACCCAGAGAAGGACAGAAGCTATCTGTCCTCCGGCTACACTATATTGCTACCCTCGAGGCTACTGTCAACCTCTTTGAAAAATAATTTTAATTTTTAATTTTAATAAAAAATAATTACGTTTTAATCAGTTATTTTGTGATGTGATTATATGTAGTATAGTTTTATCTAAAAAGGATAACTTTTGAAATGTAAAGAAAAATGTTAAATGGAAATTCACTGAGGAGGATGGTCCTCCCCTTCCTCCGAGGAGCCTCCACTGATCTGGTTGGTAGATCTAGTTGGCCCCACACTGACAATACATGGTTGTAGAACAAAACTGCACTCACACTGGCTGCCATCAGGTTAACTTTGGAGTTTGTACCTTATTATTCCTGTGCTGTACCGGTCATTACTTATGCCTATATATTCTCCCAAGGGAGAGAAAACACACTGTGAGCACAACCAGTGAATACCTGAACTTCATGAGGGGGACTGAGGCCTCATACCTGGAGACACTTGAAGGCCCAGCGTCAGCAGCACAATCAACGCTTCAATCAGCTGTGTGAATACGAGACAGCAGCCAGTGCAGCTGACAGGACAGCCAGAGCAGCTGAGATGGCCCAGACCACCTCGTTTAACAACAGCTCCATAACTGTATTTGGTCAGTTTGTCCAAGCCATGAAAGGATGTTGGACAACAGCAGCAGACATGTTACTAGACTTAACTTGTTGAAGTTCATCTGTAAAATACTTATTTTTTGATTCACTATAATAAGCAGAGATGCAGAGAAGCATATTTAGGAAATAATTATTGTTGAAAAAAGAAACAGTCAGGAGAATATATAGACAGCTCAATAGACAGCTGAAAAATAAACATGTTTTACATGGAATTAAGCATAATGATTATGTCTCCAGATTCCAGGAAAACGCTGTTCCACTTGCTAATTGATTCTACGGTCAGGGGGACCCCCCCCCCCCAGACTACCCCCCAGGAATCCTCATGCACTTTGTGCCTCTTCAAGTTGTTGGGGTGCATGACGCTCCTGCTTGCACACATGGTCCTTGCTATAAAACATGGCCAAATGGTTTAATTGCACAAGTCAAATCTCACCTTGAGGTGTGATGCTATGATCCCGGTAGGTATGTTACTGATTTGCATGAAAGACGCCCAAACCTCCCTCCTCCCTCTTGTCAGGACCTCAGATCCTCAAAATGTTATACCGCTGTACCATTGAGAGCATCTTAACCTGCTGCTTCACAGCTTGGTATGGCAACTGCTTGGCATCTGACCGCAAGGCGCTACAGAGGGTAGTGCGTACTGCCCAGTGCATCACTTGGGCTGGGCTCGCTGCCATCCAGGACCTCTATACCAGGTGGTGTCAGAGGAAGGCCCTAAAAATTGTCAGACTCAATCTAACCAAGTCTTAGACTGTTTTCTCTGCTATTGCACAGCAAACGGTACCAATGGACCAAGTCTGGAACCAACAGGACCCTGAACAGCTTCTACCCCCAAGACTACTAAATAGTTGACCAAATAGCTACCCAAATAGCTAACTATCTGCATTGACCCTTTTTGCACTGACTCTTTTGACTCATCACATACACTGCTGCTATTCTTAATTATCTATCATTTTGCCTAGTCACTTTACCCCTACCTATATGCACTGTACATATTTACCTCAAATACCTCATACCCCTGCACATCGACTTAGTACTGCACATTGTGTACTAATCCCTCGTATTTTTATTTTTCCAAAAATATTTCTCTGCATTGTTGGAAAGCATTTCACAAATAAAATGTGACAAAATAAATTTGATTTGACAACGGTCCAGATAATCAGCTATGAGGAGGAGGATGAGGAAGTGGAGGAGAAGGAGGAGGAGGGGGGGATGCAAAGTGGCAGAGGGCTAATTAAGTTAGCACCTTCTATTGGGGAAGCAGCCTCTCCACTCCTTATGCATTCTCCCTATAGAGGATGATGGGGGTGGGGTTGGGCGATGAGAGGGGAAGAGAGGAGAGTGGATGAGGGCAGGCTAAGCAGAGTAAGCACTTTCACTGTCCATTTTTCATCACCGCCGTCTAAATTAGGCCAGGCTCCTCGCTCTACGTGTGGAGCATCTGTTCCCGCATTCCCGACATGTCGGCCCCGGCGCTCCAGAGAGTCCTGAACGCTCGGCTCAGCATCCTGCCTTTTCACCATGTCAGATTTATCTGTCAGGAGCGCAGTTCATCACGGCGCGTCACAGAGGAGAGTCGTGTTTTCGCTCGGTGTGTGCGGCCCACCACTCTATTCTCACTCTGTTGTTTTTTCCTTCCTCTTCTTCTTTTGATCTGAGGCGAGCCCGCCGGGAGATGTCGGAACCAGATATTTAGACTCAATTCAGTCATATCATCCATTTTGGTCCTGTCTTACCATTTTCATTTCCAAATGTCTTTTAGCTGTACTGCATTCAAAGTTATTTTAGGCATTGCTGAAAATGTGGCGCTGTGCATAATGCATTTTGGCCTTTCATGCTGGATGATAACAGTACATGTCAGAATTATTACTTACCTCAACATCAAATATCTAGGATGGTGAACATCTTGTGTCAGCACTCCATCTAGAGAAATGGTCTGTGCCAAAAAAAACAATTTATAGAGGAAACAAGCCCATTTGACAGATGAGCAAAGCAGATTTCAAATGTAAAGTGGTTGCCATGAGTACTGAAGTATCTTAAGTGCCAATAAGGATAATGTCCTCCTCCAGCTACTGCCAGATCGCCCCACATGGATGTTAAAATAACTAGTAACTAATAACTAAATGTGCTTAACTGCAAACAAGCGAGCCACTCCATGTGATGACTATATCCTGCTTAATAGCCACCGCAGGATATGGAGAGAGCGCTAAGGCTTGGCAATAACTCTACAGTGGAGTCTGCCAACATTGTCCTCTCATGCAGCCAATGTGGCACCTTTGTTTAGTTTGAAAGATGAAACTCGTGGCCAAATGAATTACAGTCTCCCCATTCAACCCTCAGTTAAGGAGTGGCTGTTTTACTTTTCCTGAAGTGTACGGCAAGGGTATACAACTGATTTGTGCCTCATGAGTTTGAAATAAAGAAAAAAAAAACGCTAGGGATTCTTCACAGCCGGAAGGTTCTGTTGATATTTGGGTTTAATGCACCTTATCATCAAATGGGTGGTCCCTCGCCCACTGTTCCATGGGTTCCACTGTAGCAGTCAAACTAACTGCTAGTTGCAAAAAATAAATTGAGGTGCGCACACACATACACACACAGCCCCCGTTACCTCACATTCTACAGTTGCTAAGCAGCCTGGGCAACCTCTAAGATGTCTGGAAGTTACCAGAAGGCTGGAAGAATCAACCCAGCAATGTAACATCCATTCACCTTCAAACAATATGTTGTACATTTCCCTTATGCCCTTTGCCTCTCAATGAGGGAAGGTAGAAAAATTACTAGCAACGAGCACAAACTTTTCAAGAGCACAAACTTTCATGACACCGCCAAACCAAGCACTGTGTACCCAAAGACAACACCAGTTAGATTTGTGTTGAATATAGGAATCCAGACAATCCCATAGTTTCGCTCACAGCTTTCCCCCTGTTATGTTAGCCTCGATAATTAAACAGCTCTTTGCCGGCCCACGATGACTTAGTCATGTCTACTTAAAAACAGTTTCAAATTCCCTAATTCCTCTCTAATGTTCACTGGTTCGCCGTTGCAGCCTGGGTTGAGAGAAAAAAAGCGACGAGATGGTGCTAATAGCCTGCTCTTGCCTTGCATACACCCACTCAGAAGCTCGCTATGCCTCTGGGGATTCTTCTGATCAAGTAAACAAGAACATACCAGTTTGTCAATCTGTGCAGTTCGGACAAGATTCATGTTAACAAAAATCAACAAGAGACAAGGCCGCACAGGGTTAGGGTTTCAAATTGATGTTTTTTGTTCATCCAAACATCAATATCATCAAGGAGTGTGACGTTTTAGACAATTGTTTTTTACATTTCCCCCCTCTTCAAGCTTTGGACATACAGTTGAAGTCTGAAGTTTACATACACCTTAGCCAAATACATTTACACTCAGTTTTTCACAATTCCTGACATTTAATCCTATTAACAATTCCCTGTTTTAGCTCAGTTAGGATCACAACTTTGTTTTAAGAATGTGAAATGTAAGAATGTGAATAATAGGAGAGAGAGAATTATTTAATTCAGCTTTTGTTTCTTTCATCACATTCCCAGTGGGTCAGAAGTTTACATACACTCAATTAGTATTTGGTAGCATTGCCTTTAAATTGGGTCAAACGTTTCAGGTAGCCTTCCACAAGCAAACATGGAAATCGATCCCAATAAAAGGTGTTATTACGTGCTCCACTAAGGCAGTTATTTATCTTATAACTTGTCCTTGTGGTAAAAATTATGTAGGTAAAACAAAGCGCGAATTAAAAGTACGTATCTCAGAGCACCGTAGCACCATTAGGTGTAAAAACTTGACTTATCCAGTTGCGGCCCACTTCATGGAGGCAGGCCACTCGATTTCGTCTCTGCGTTATATTGGCATCGAACATGTCACCCTCCCTAGGAGAGGGGGTGACCTTGATAATTTATTGTTAAAACGAGAGGCTGCCTGGATCTTTAATTTAAAGACCCTTGCGCCCTTCGGTCTCAACGTAGACTTTGATCTGAAGCCATTCTTGTGACTATTGTGACTTTGACATTGTAATTGTGTGTAAACTTGTATAGTCAAATTAATCTATGATCGTATGCTATCCATTTGTTTGTATGCTGTTCTTTGTTTGACATTTTAATATTTGATTATTAACCAATGATATTAGGCCACTCCTGGCCATGATTACAGACCCCTGTGTCCTTTGACACTATATAAACGAGTCATCCCGCAGTGTTTGTGATTATACCCTGATGAAGACAGCTTGGCTGTCGAAACGTTGGTATTAAATTTTTGCATCTGAGCTCCAAGAGTGTGCGGCTCTCTTTTATTTTTATTTTCAAGCCTTCCACAAGCTTACCACAATAAGTTGGGTGAATTTTGGCCTATTCCTCCTGACAGAGCTGGTGTAACCCAGTCAGGTTTGTAGGCCTCCTTGCTCGCACACATTTTTTTCAGTTCTGCCTACAAATGTTCTATAGGATTGAGGTCAGGGCTTTGTGATGGCCACTCCAATAATTTGACTTTGTTGTCCTTAAGCCATTTTGCCACAACTTTGGAAGTATGCTTGTCCATTTGGAAGACCCATTTGCGACCAATCTTTAACTTCCTGACTGATCTCTTGAGATGTTGCTTCAATATATCCACATACATTTTTTCCGTCATGATGCCATCTATTTTGTGAAGTGCACCAGTCCCTCCTGCAGCAAAACACACCCACAAATGGTTGGGAGGGTGTTCTTCGGCTTGCAAGCATCCCCCTTTTTCCTCCAAACAACGATGGTCAACAGTTCTATTTTTGTTTCATCAGACAAGAGGACATTTCTCAAAAAAGTACGATCTTTGTCCCCATGCGCTTTTGTACCTGTTTCCTTCAGCATCTTCACAAGGTTCTTTGCTGTTGTTCTGGGATTGATTGGCACTATACGCTCCAAAGTACGTTCATCTCTAGCAGACAGAACATGTCTCCTTCCTGAGCGATATGACGGCTGCGTGGTCCCATGGTGTTTATACTTGCATACTATTGTGTGTACAGATGAAGGTGGTACCTTCAGCCATTTGGAAATTGCTCCCAAGGATGAACCAGACTTGTGGAGGTCCACAATTGCTTTTCTGAGGTCTTGGCTGATTTCTTTTGATTTCCCCATGATGTCAAGCAAAGAGGCACTGAGTTTGAAGGTAGGCCTTGAAATACATCCACAGGTACACCTCCAATTGACTCAAATGATGTCAATTATCCTATCAGAAGCTTCTAAAGCCATGACATTATTTTCTGGAATTTTCCAAGCTGTTTAAAGGCACAGTCAACTTAGTGTATGTAAACTTCTGACCCACTGGAATTGTGATACAGGGAATGATTGGGAAATAATGAAGTGAAATAATCTGTCTTTAAACAATTGTTGGAAAAATAACTTGTGTCATGCACAAAGTAGATGTCCTAACCAACTTGCCAAAACGATAGTCTGTTAACAAGAAATGTGTGGAGTGGTTGAAAAACAAGTTTTAATGACTCCAACCTAAGTGTATGTAAACTTCCGACTTCAACTGTAGCTTGGAGTGAAATTATTTGCAAGAAGGGAATGGATATAGACAGTTTTTGTAATAGTTGATAATGGCTTTTCTGTTAATAATAGGACTAGTAAGTTATTCTGGTATAATGGAAAAGTACATTTCCAACAAGTAACAGATCAAAGAAATAGTACTACTATACTACCCAAACCGCAGTATAGCCCTTTAAATTAAAATCATCATCATCATCATCTGTATCAGTATTTACATAAGCTTTCCATTTTAACAATTTCTTAAGGTATGTTATTTAACATAAAGCCCCACAGCAGATCCAGACAGACAGACAGACAGACAGACAGACAGACAGCCAGTCCCCCCCCCTCTCTCACTCTCACTCTCTCTAACTCTCTCTCACACACTCACACTGTTTAATTACCCCCCCCCCCCCACCCCCCCACTGAGCGATGGCACCATTCACAGGGAGCTTAGCCACGGCTCCTCTTAGAATTTATCTCCTCTATATACAGTACGCTGCAGCCTGGGAATGGAGAGGAGCTCAGTGGTAGGACCTCTCAGCACCAACCAAGCCAAGTAAGCCCACACATCCCCAAGAGCCCCCCACAGCTGGGTTTGTTGTTGTCAGCAGTGCTCACATTCATTCTCGTTGTTAGAATGCTCCCTGTAGTCATGTTTTTGTTGTGTATTCACATTTTTTTAAATCACGTTCCAAAGACCAAGATGATCAGTTTCATAGTTTCCATCTTATTTTGATGCTCAGGTAACTTTCCAGAATAGCCACTAGGTAAATCAGATTACCTGTGGCACCAGGTTTCAAATAAATAGCTGAAAGTTGTTTCTTTGTTGGCTAGTTCGTACCAGCCGGTACATAATGTGCTCAGTCTACACTTTAATAAGAACTTACTGTGGAGAAAGCTGGCGTGACGACTCCCAATTCAGGGATCCTCTAATGCTGTCTGTATTCTCTTCATAAGCTGTGGTTTCATCTGTGAAATAGAAATGCAAATGATGTTTAGTGAGTGGGAACTGGCAAGGCAGAACATTCAATTCGGTTCATTCTTACCAAACTGGAAAGGAATGTAGTAAAGGGGAAGGAGAGAGGAGAATACAGTATACAGAGCCTTCAGAAAGTATTCATACCCGTTGACTTATTCCAAATGTTGTTGTGTTACTGCCATCTACAAGCAATACCCTATAACGACAAAGTGAATCCATGTTTTAGAAATTTTAGCAAATTTATTGAATTTACAGAAATATCTCATTTACCTGTACATAAGCACTCACACTAAAGAGTCAAAACCTGTTAGAATGAACTTTGGAAGCAATAACAGCTGTGAATCTTTCTGGGTAGACCTGGATTGTACAATATTAGCAAATTATATATTTTTCTTTTTCTTCAAGCTCTGTCAAGTTGGCTGTTCATAATTTCTAGACGGCCATTTTCATGTCTTGCCATAGATTTTCAAGACAATTTAAGTCGAAACTGTAACTAGGCCACTCATTCAATATCATCTTGGTAAGCAACTCTTGTGTATTTAGGTTATTACACAGGCCTTGTGTTTCAGGTTATTGCCCTGCTGAACGGTGAATTTGTCTCTCAGTGTCTGTTGGAAAGCAGACTGAACCAGGTTTTCCTCTAGGATTTTGCCTGTACTAAGCTCTATTCTGTGTATTTTGTTCTTAAACTCCCTAGTCCGTGTCACTGGCAAGCATACCCATAACATGATGCAGCCACCACCATGCTTAAGAATATGAATAGTGGTACTCAACGTTATTTTATGTTGGATTTGTCTCAAACAAATTCAGGACATAAAGGACCATTTTCAGTGCGTTATAACTCCATCATTTAGATTAGTATTGTGGAGTACCTACAATCTTGTTGATCCGTCCTTCAGATTTCTCATATTACAACCATGAAAGAGCTACTGTCTTTAAAAAGCAAGAAATCCCTTTGAAAACGGCTTATGTGGCATCGATATAAGTCACAAACAGTTATGTTGGTGTCAAAATTGACTGCAAAGTGTAAACATGATAATTTTGGTCATAAAGTCAGTCTCGTCTAAAACTGAGTTTCGAATATCCGTGCGTCACACCGGGTAAATTAAAGTTGTGTTTTGATTTGACAATGTCTATTTACCTGCTAATATGGGGTGAACAGCTGCGGTGATTGTTGTCTATCCAATAGCATAGACAGTGAGGCAGACCTGCCCAACAGCTCCGACTGTTTACATAAGACAACATGTCACACATTTTGACTTGAGAAATACTGCATGAAACACCTTAGTTAGACGTAAAGTTGCACAACTAAAACATCACCGGCTATAACAAAAAAATGAATTATAGATTACTTGAGTTGTTTTATATTCATTCTGGGGATATTGAGGAAGTGAAATATGCTTATGGGGGACAAACATAACGTGGAAATCTGAAATCTCATTTTTCTAATGACAACAGAAAAACACGTGTGTTGAGTGGCTCATTCAACTCTGTATTCAGGACATAAAGTGAATTTCTTTGCAAAATTCTTTGCAGTTTACTTTAGTGCCTTATTGCAAACTGGGTGCATGTTTTGGAATATGTTTTATTCTGTACAGGTTTCCATCTTTTCACTCTGTCATTTAGGTTCGTATTGTGCAGTAACTATAATGTTGTTGATCCATCCTCAGTTGTCTCCTATCACAGCCATTCAGCTTTGTAACTGTTTTAAAGTCACCATTGGCCTCGCCATGAAATTCCTGAGTGGGGAAGGATGCCTGTATCCACGTAGTTACTGGTTGTATTAAAACACCATCCAAAGTGTAATTTAAAAAATATACCCACTTTGACATGATGGGGTATTGTGTGTAGGCCATTGACAAAAAAAAAATCTAAATTTAATATATTTTAAATTCAGGCTGTAACACAAGAAAATGTGGAAAAATCAAGAGGTATGAATATTTTCTGAAGGCAATAAGTGTACAAAACATTAAGAATGCCTTCCTAATATTGAGTTGCAACCCCCACTTTTGTCCCCCTTTTGCCCTCAGAACAGCCTCTGGGTATGGAATCTTCAAGGTGTCAAAAGGGATGCTGGCCCATGTTGACTCCAATTCTTCCCACAGTTGTGACAAGTTGACAAGTTGGCTAGAAGTCCTTTGGGTGACCATTGTTGATACACACAGGAAACTGTTGAGCGTGAAAAAACGTTGCAGTTCTTGACACATACTGCTGCCCCTGGCACCTACTACCATACCCCTTTCAAAGCCACTTAAATATTTTGTCTGGCCCATTCACCCTCTGAATGGCACACATACACAATACATCCATGTCTCAATGGTCTCAAGGCTTAAAAATCCTTCTTTAACTTGTCTCTTCCCCTTCATCTACACTGATTGAAGTGGATTTAACGAGTGACATCAATAAGGGATCATAGCTTTTACGTGGATTCACGTGGAAGGTGTCCTTCATGTTTTGTTCAGGAAATCAACTAAGCGTGTTGAACTTATTAGAACATGTATTAATCTTCCAAAGGTTATCCTAAGACAAATGCATCAGTGATTCATATTTTCCTTCAACTTTCTGAAGTGGTAACGCTGGAATGCCCCTGTCTGGGTGTGCACGTTTGTCTACCACTTTGTGTAGTCGTCAGCGATGCTGCTAATAACGATATAAGTCTCCTGGTAGATGGAAAGGCTTTCCCAAAGACCTTCTCAATTAAATGTTAACTACTAAGCAGCCTATGCCTACCTGCCAGCATGAAATCATAACTATTTGCATCAATCCAGTGTCGATTTATTTGACAAACTCTGCAATCACATGTGCTACAGAAAAACCTCTTACCAAACAAGTTTCTTGCTGGTGCTCTCTTGAATGAAAGGGTATTTACAACTAAAAATGAAATGTTTTTAGATTTTCTGAGACGTCAAAAGTGCTCCGGACGTGTTTTAAGCATCGTTGTAGACTGAGAATGTTGTTGTTTTTCTCCTTAGAAAAGTATGATTTTGAGAGAAAAACAAGACAAAGAATAAAACAATATCTGTGTTTTATGGTTTGCCATTTTATAATTACACCACAGGGAGAAAAGGGGCCTCTGCCTGTATCCAGATTCACACAGAGTTGTGTTTGGGTGAGCCCAGTGGGGTATAGTTCTTGAGATTCCGCTTGCTCCTGGAGTTCCGATAGACCACCCCAAGTGCGAGCCCGGTGAAGCCATAGACTTTTTAAAGGTAATTGGCACTTACCGACGACTCTTAGCATTGACAAACTGTTGTGCTTTTGATTCACAGAACAAATGAGCGCAACAACTGCTTTGTAGGAGTATTAGGATCGCCATTCATTTCAGCCACCTTGACCTGTGCTTGTTATACTTAGTTCAGTGCATTGTTTTCCTCCTCTCAGAGTCAGAGGCCAATATGGATTAAAGACTTTGCATTATTCAAGCAACATTTGGCTCATTACCTCATTTTGTGGTGTGCGTTCAATAAAATGATCATCTTGATGAGCAAAATTACAAACTTAACCTGAGATCTGTTAACGAGGACAAAATTACTGAAAGGCAAGTCAGACACTAATGACACTGATATGCAACACTCTAATTCCCAGGAATAACATTCAAATGGACTACATGTTTATCTTTGATTTAGCCACCCCACTTGTAAAATCAAGAACATGCTATGTAATGTCTATCGTGCACTCTGTCAATTTGCGGGAACTCTCCAAAGGAAACAATAGTGATGCAGTTTGCTGACAGAGCTCCAATAGTCTAGCTGAGTCAAGATTTTGCAGTGCTGGTCCAAGTCATTTGACCGTACTGTGACATACATTATTGCACACAGGTCGGTAATGATGTTATAGGTTTCAATCAATAAATTCATATGAATATATAGTTGATAGATGAGGTGTGTTGTGTTTCATAAACAACAAACAAACACAATAAACACTTTATATGTTTTTACTATATCCTATACCACTGCTTCCTCTTGAGATATTGCTTTAGAACAAGAGTATTCAACTCGAACACTGTGAGATCCGGAGCCTGCTGGTTTTCTGTTCTACCTCCTAATTAATTGCACACACCTGGTGTCCCAGGCCTACATCTTCCCTGATTAGAGGGGAACAATGAAAAAAGCAGTGGGACTGGCTTCAAGGTCAAAGTTAAGTTGGAGGGCTCTAAAGAAAATAGCCATTGAGTAAACTCAATAATTCTAACATGTCAGATGTATAAAATGACAAATGGGACAGAACTATCATCATCATAGGCAATAGCCAGAACAAATTCAGCACAGTACAGAAGTATAACTTGGATTGATAAAAGATTTCCTTGTATATCATCCTCGATCCCTGTAGGAAAGAAGCAGTCGGCTTTTCAATTTGATCCTGTCTTTGTCTCTGGATTGCTTTGGCAGTCGCGGCTGTAGTTGACACCCGGTGCTAATCTGCAGTATCTGGGTGGCCCATTCTCTGACCTATTTTCCTGTGTGAAGTGAATCACATAGCTAGGTGATGGATGACATCGGCTGAAGGTGAAATTGACCCACCTAGAGGTAAGAGGTGAAATTACCCCCTCCTAATAAAATCCTCAGAGAAGAAGGTGAAAAGAAAATGTAATCAATTGTATACGGGTACAGAGTGTTTCTGAGAATCATGAATGAAGACATAAGATTAAATCCTCACCTGTTGCCTTATGCATTTGTGTCGCTGGTTCATAAAATGCTGTGGTGCTGTACTTTCCAAATTCTGATATAACAGGGTGCAACAGATACAACAGGTTGCATTAACTCAGACCCCAGGTTGCAAAAATGCATTAGGTCCTAACTCATGTCACATGGCATAGTTCATCTCCTTAGACCCAGACGTTTTTCTTAGAAGTAATTGTTGTGTGTCCTGTCGTCTCTATGTAGTGATTATGTTGAAAAAAGGAAACAGAGAAACTAACATTCTGAGCCAGAGCTAGATGTATTTTTCTAAGTGTTGCAAATACACATTTGCAAAAAATGCTTGGGTCTCATTGATTGCCAGGCAGCAATTTGGAGTGAGTCAATTCCAGGAGATGAACTTTAACTAATGAACACAGAATTACTTATCCAAGTTATTCTACATGATAACACTAATGCAGGGGTGTCAAACTTATTTTCCCCGTGGGTCATATTCAGTCTTCACTGAGAGCCAAAGAGCTGCACTTAAAATGTATTGTATTTCCTTGTGATGGATAGTCTTCTAACCATCACTTTTAGAATTTCTGATGGTCCCTGACTGTCTCGCTTTCATTTTCATTGACTGTTAGCTAGCTGGACAGAATGAAGGGTCTATAAATATAGGTCTATTATAATTTCTACACAGTTTCAATGTGATTTTAGTCATTTCAATGTCGATTGCGATCATTACCCCCCCCCCCCACCTAAAAAATGGCTAATGCATAGATGAGCAGACGATCAAATCTGCAGATAAAATACAAAAGACAAAACTAGCTGCCTTGAGACTGCTCTCCCAGTTTTCTCCACACTCCACACTCTCCCAGTTCTCTCCACACTCCTCCTTTAACTTAAGATAACTTTTGTTAGTCAAATATGTTTCCACCACCTTCATATTCATAAAAAATCCTGTGCTTGGGCGAGGGACCTGTTTCTAGTCCCTTGTCAACGCAGATATGTAATTACTGAATTGGTTATCAACGATCAGAAGGTATCCAACGTTGAGACTCAACCAGCCGTTTGCTCCTCCCGTCTAGCCCTTTGGGACTCTGGGCTCCGCTCTGCATAATCTAGTGCTTTAACAGCGGCGCTGACGCTGCATTCCTGCACAAAAGAAGACACTGTTGTAGTGTTGTGCCTCTGCCACGTTGAATTGGATATTATCTGAACGCGCCAGGAGTTTAACGGCCCTGCCAGTCAAGTGTAACGGAGATGATGCAAAATTATAGCTGATACTTGTAGGAAAATCTGACACTTTATCTTTGTCTTAGACTAGCTTAGGCTCTAATGTCATGCTTGAGATTGTCTATTCAGATTTGTGCATTAGATGCAACTGAAGGTGTCAGTATTTGTGGATGTGATGAGTGTCTTGTAAAATGCTATACTTGGTAGTCAGACATTTAATAACACAATCTCTATTTGTACTGTATATGGTTCATATGATTTTGCACCATATGCATTCCATGAAGTCATACCGCACGAGGTTGGTGGCACCTTAACTGGGGAGGATGGGCTCATGGTAATGAATGTAGCGGAATTAGTGGAATCAGTTGCATCTGACACATGGTTTGATGCCATTCAATTTACTCCGATTCAGCCATTAATAAGAGCTGTACTCCCCTTAGCAGCCTCCACTCATTTATACAGTACGCAAAGCCATAACTGAGTATTCCAGTAATAAAAAGGAAGGATAGGAGAAAGGGAAGCTCCTGCTGGTTATATTGGATATTTTGAAAGCATCAAAGCTAACACTGTAGAATTATATCTTTCAGTCACGACTCGACCAATGCTACTGGGTGAATTGAATTGGGAGCCTTCATGGAAGGTGAATTGAAAGGTGATGGTGCCTTGTTGCTGGTAGGAAAGAAATTGCACTGCTGACTGCTTCACTTAGCCTCACTCAACACACACACACACACACACACCATGTCACACACTCCCACACACACACGCACAAACACGCACGCACACACCCTTCATCAACCCTGCTTGTCACATGGGTAATTCAGGTATTTTTATATATTATCAGTCTAAAGTTTGGACATTCCTACTCATTCAAGGGTTTTTCTTTATTTATACTATTTTCTACATTGTAGAATAAGTTTCAACGTTTATGATCACTATGTTTGATGTACATTTACAAGATGACATGGCATCATACCTTGGGTTGTTAGGAAGAAAATGACCCTATGTTTTTCTATTGTGAAGACAATTCACAGCAGAACACACACCTGAATGCACGCATGATAACTTCATATGTGCACCAAAAATTACAATCTGTTTCTCTTAATTAACATGTGAAAGCCTAACATTGTAAGTAGTCAAAAGTTTCGACACACCTACTCATTCACAGGTTCTTCTTAAGTTTGACTATTTTCTAAATTGTAGAATAATAGTAAAGACATCAAAACTATGAAATGACACAAATGGAATCATGTAGTAACCAAAAAAAGTGCTAAACAAACCAAAACATATTTTAGATTTCAGAATCTTCAAAGTATCCACCCTTTGCATTGATGACAGATTTGCACACTCTCTCAACCAGCTTCACCTGGAATTATTTTCCAACAGTGAAGGAGTTCCCACATATGCTGACCACTTGTCAGGTGATTGTGGAGGCCAGATCATCTGATGCAGCACTCTATTACTCCACTTCTTGGTCAAATACACTGCCCGGAGGTGTGTTTTGGGTCATTGTCCTGCTGAAAATCAAATGATTGTCCCAATAAGCGAAATCCAGATGGGAGGGTGTATCACTGCATGATGCTGTGGTAGCCATGCATGGTTAAGTGTGCCTTGAATTCTAATAAATCACTGACAGTGTCACTGACAGTGTCTCCATTCTTCACAGAGGGAAATTCACATGCAGAGATCATCCATTCACCTACTCTGCGTCTCACAAAGACACAGTGGTTGGAACCAAAAATCTCAAATTTGGACTCATCGGACCAAAGGACAGATTTCCACTGGTCTAATGTCCATTCCTCGAGTTTCTTGGCCCAAGCAAGTCTCTTCTTCTCATTGGTGTCCTTTAGTAGTGGTTTCATTACAGCAATTTGACCATAAAGGCATGAATCACGCAGTCTCCTCTATCAGGTATGAAGGTAAGACCCAGATGCAGACAACATAGAATTAACAATGGTTTAATAATCCAACAGACGCAGGCAATAGACAGGTCAAGGCGGCCAGGGGTCAGTAAAACAGAGGTGGGGCAACGGCACCGGATGGCAGGTAGGGTCAGGGTAGGCAGAGGTCAATATTCCAGAGGTGGCGCAAAGGTACAGGACGGCAGTCAGGGTCAGGGGGAGACAGAGTGGTCAGGCAGGTGGGCTCAGAGTCAGGACAGGCAAAGGTCAAAACCAGGAGGGCGAGAAAAACGGGAGACTGGGAAAAGCAGGAGCTGAGACACAAAAACGCTGCTTGACTTGACAGACAAGACGAACTGGCAACAGACCAACAGAGAACACAGGTATAAATGCACAGGGGATAATGGGCATGATGGGCGACACTTGGAGGGGGGTAGAGACAATCACAAAGACAGTTGAAACAGACCAGGGTGTGACACTCCTCTGAACAGTTGATGTTGAGATGTGTCTGTTACTTGAACTATGTGAAGCATTTTTGGGGGCTGCAATCTGAGGTTCAGTTAACTCTAATGAACATATCCTCTGCAGCAGAGGTAACTCTGGGTCTTCCTTTCCTGTGGCGGTCCTCGTGAGAGCCAGTTTCATCATAGCGCTTGAGGGTTTTTGCGACTGCACTTGAAGAAACTTTCAAAGTTCTTGAAATTTTCCGGATTTACTGACCTTCCTGTCTTAAAGTAATGATGGACCTTTGTTTCTATTTGCTTATTTGAGGTATTCCTGCCAAAAAATTGACTTTGTCTTTAACAAAATAAGGCTATCGTCTGTATACCACCCCTACCTTGTCACAACGCATTAACTTTTAACAAGGCACACCTATTAATTGAAATGCATTCCAGGTGACTACCTCATTAATCTGGTTGAGAGATTGCCAAGAGTGTGCAAAGCTGTCATCAAGGCAAAGGGTGGCTACTTTGAAGAATATAAAATCTAAAATACATTTTGATGTGTTTAACACTTTTGTTGGTTACTACATGATTCCAAATGTGTGTCTTCATTATTATTCTACAATGTAGAAAAAAGTTTTAAAAAAAATACATCTATTGAATGAGTAGGTGTGTCCAAACTTTTGACTGGTACTGTATGTGGGTGCCTACACACATTCACACACTACCCTCTACCCACACTCCCCTCTAATTTGATTTCCTCTCTCTACCTCTTCCTATCTCTACCCCTCTCTCTACCTCTCCCTCTTTTGACCTCTACCCCTCTCTCTACCATTACATGTCTCTCAGTACCGCTCCCTCTCCCTACCTCCCTCTCCCTCTCTCTACCTCTCCCTCTCTCTACCTCTAACCCTCTCTCTACCTCTCTCTACCTCTACCTAACTCCCCCTCTCTCTAACTCTCTAACTCTCTACCTCTACCTCTCCCACTCTCTACCTCTACCCCTCTCTCTACCTCTACCTCTCTCTACTTCCACCTCTCTACCTCTACCTCTCCCTCTCTCTACCCCTCTCTCTACCTTTACATGTCTCTCAGTACCGCTCCCTCTCCCTGCCTCCCTCTACCTCTCTCTACCTCTCCCTCTCTCTACCTCTAACCCTCTCTCTCTACCTCTCTCTACCTCTAACCCTCTCTCTCTACCTCTACCTAACTCCCCCTCTCTCTAACTCTCTACCTCTCTACCTCTACCTCTCCCTCTCTCTACATCTCCCTCTCTCTACCTCTACCTCTCTTTACCTCTACCCCTCTCTCTACCTCTACCCCTCTCGCTACCTTTACATGTCTTTCTGTACCTCTACCTCTCCCTACCTCCCTCTACCTCTCTCTACCGCTCCCTCTCTCTACCTCTACCCCCCCCCTCTCTCTCTCTACCTCTACCCAACTCTCCCTCTCTCAACCTCTCTCTACCTCTACCTCTCTCTACTCTACCTCGCCTTACCTCTCTCTACCCCTCTCTCGCTCTACCTCTACCCCTCTCTCTACCTCTACCTCTCTCTACCTCTCTCAACCTCTCCCCTTCTCTACATCCACCCCTCTCTCTAACTCTCTCTACCTCTACCCCTGTCTCTACCACTGTACCTCTCTCTACCTATCTACCTCTCTCTTTCTCTACCTCTCCCTTTCTCTACCTCAACCCTTCTCTCTGCCTCTACCTCTCTCTCTACCCCTCGCTCTACCTCTCTCTACCTCTACCTCTCCATCTCTTTCTACCTCTCCCTCTACTTCTCTCTACCTCTCTACCTCTCCCTCTCTCTACCTCAACCCCTCTCGCTACCTCAACCCCTCTCGCTACCTCAACCCCTCTCGCTACCTCTATCCCTCTCGCTACCTCTACCCCTCTCTCTACCTCTCCTTCTCTCTACCTCTCGCTCTCTCTCGCAACCTCTCTCTCCACCTCTACCGCTCTCTCCACGTCTCCCTCTCTCTACCTCTACCTCTCTCTCTACATCTACCTCTCTCTCCACGTCTCCCTCTCTCTCTACCTCTACCTCTCTCTCTCCCTCTCTCTACCTCTACCTCTCTCTCTCTCTCTCTCTCTCTCTCTCTCTCTCTACCTCTACCCCTCTCTCTACAACTCCCTCTCAATTCAATTCAATGGGCTTTATTTGGCATGGGAAACATATGATAACATTTCCAAAGCAGGTGAGGTAGATAATAAACAAAAGTGAAAGAAACAATAAAAATAAACAGTAACATTACACTCACAGAAATTCCAAAAGAATATGTATATACAGTGTTGTAACAATGTGCAAATGGTTAGTGTACAAAAGGGAATATAAATACACATAAATATGGGTTGTATTTACAATGCTGTTTGTTCTTCACTGGTTGCCCTTTTCTTGTGGCAACAGGTCACAAATCTTGCTGCTGTGATGGCACACAGTGGTATTATACCCAGTAGATATGGGAGTCTTCAAAATTGGGTTTGCTTTTGAATTCTTTGTGGATGTATGTAATTTTAGTGAAATATGTGTCACTAATATGGTCATACACTTGGCAGGAGGTTAGGAAATGTAAGCTCAGTTTCTACCTCATTTTGTGGCAGTGTGCATATAGCCTGTCTTCTCTTGAGAGCCAGGTCTGCCTACAGCGGCCTCTCTCAATAGCAAGAGTATGCTCACTGAGTCTGTACATAGTCAAAGCTTTCCTTAAATTTGGGTCAGTAACAGTGGTCAGGTATTCTGCCACTGCGTACTCGCTGCTTAGGGCCAAATACCATTCTAGTTTGCTCAGTTTTTTGTGAATTCCTTCCAATGTGTCAATAATTCTTTTTTGTTTTCTCATGATTTGGTTGGGTCTAATTGTGTTGCTGTCCTGGGGCTCTGTGGGGTCTGTCTCTCTACCTCTCCATCTCTCTCTCGCTAACTCTCCCTCTCTACCCTTCTCTCTACCTCTACCTCTACCTACCACTCCCTCTCTTTAATGTACCTCTCCCTCTCTCCACCTCTCCCTCTCTCTACCTCTCCCTCTCTAAGGCAGTGATGCACGTGTCACCAGGGTAATTAATAGCCAAGGCCCCTCCCTCTCTCTCAACCAAATACATGCTCCCCACACACTGGGATTCCTCTCTTCTCCTGCAACGCAAGTGCAGGCAGTAACGTCCTCATGATGAATGTGTCACACAGGTAACACTTAAGTCCCCCCACACACACCAACCCCATTCTCTGCACCAGGTTACCATGACGTCCTGAAAGATGACGTCTGGTGCCAGTGCCTTTTCATTAACCCCACCTCTGTGGTGTCCATATTAGGACAGCCACAGAGTCACAAGGAGTTGGTGCAGTCCAAAAATGGATGCCATACACTTCTGACTTCCTTTATGTCCTCCATGGCTTGCCATACGAAGCAAAACATTTATCTTTTTGATAAAGACCCTTTTTTATTTTAGGTGATGTGAAGTTTCCAATTACCATTTTGTATTTTTTTTTCTCAAATGCTTTGGAATTATTGATGTATTCTGAATGGTTTTGACGCCCCTCACACGCATCTACTGAGTAAAGGGATTTTTTTTAAAGCAGATAATGCCAGCAAGATAAATCTTGCTTCCTTTCAAATATCCTCTTGCTTAATTAATCGGAAGCTGCCTTCTAGTCTTCCATTACAACTCACACGGAACCCAGATAAATGATAAAGCCTTATCATCCATAATAGGTACTACTGGATGAATTATCAACATTGGTAGAATAAATGTGTTTTTCTAAATACAAACTATATACTATCTTGAAATACTAAGCCAAGTTAAAAATGCTTTGCCAAACATTGCTTCAAATACATACATACTGTCGTAACAACATGTTCTAATGGGTGTTTACTATGGGTAGTGTAACATTAAAGGAAATATAGCTAATTAGGTGTACAAAAGACGACACCAACCAGCCACTTCACAAGAGAGCAAATATTACTTCTGGAAATAAAATGTGATCACATGCAGGACTAGTGAGATGAGCAACCCTTTTTGAAGTTGAAAATGTTGATGACAAGTCTGTGGGACATCCATGGGATAAAGGATTACACAAAGCTCGCTTGGCAACTATAATTATGACAACGGTAGCTTAGCTGACATTTGGCACGTCCATGTTCCCATGCTAATGATGCCTGTGTATCGTACGAACAATCAACACCATCACAAACAGCTCTTATGAAATGGCGGTGAGTGCGACACAGCGAGCAAGAAAGAGAGCTTCAGACATTCAGTTGGAAAAGTATTTGTGATGAAATATCAGTTGGAGTTACACTGAATGTCCTTGCTCTAAAGAGGGGCCACACAGAAAACGTCTCAACTCAGTCATGGAAAGTATAGCTTTACTACAGGCAATAAGAGCTAGCTGTACTACTGTCAATAACTGTCAATGCTGTAGTTTACCTTAAATCCTAAGTCTTTCAATGACAACATGTACTACAACATCCCCAAGGACAGGATGTGGTTTGTTGTCTGTGGATGTTTAGAATGGCAAGATATAGACAAAACATCATTCTAAAGCAATATTGTTACACGCTACATAAACTGGCAGTAAGGTTTCAATAAAACATTTGAGAGATTTTAAATGCTACTGACATTTAAGCAAGAGAGGATTTGAATCCAGAATGCAATCAACCTCTGAAGCAAGATTTGGAAACTAACTCCTCGCGTCATCGCTCATCTCATCTTACAGTACTGGTATAGTCCCTTGACTACTCCTGGTTCAAGGCAGAATCATAGGACAAGACTGAGAAGTACTACAGTCAATATCATGCAGATGCCTCAGTTGGATTCAATTGTTAAATGTGTTCGCAATTTATTTAACCACAATTCCCCAAAATATATGAAGTTTTTCATTTTGTGTAATGTTTCATTTGAATGTCAAACTTAAATCGTTATTCCGTCTTAGTTGGACGAAGCACATCAACCTGCAATTCGATACTCGTGTCTCACTGGAAATGAGCTGCAGCATTCACTTTAAAGATCCTCCCCTCTTCCACTCCACTCTTTTTCTTTTACATATTGGGCTTTGTGGGAGGGTCGATTCAACACCTTGGTTTTCCTTCGTAAATGGGCAGGCACCCACTCCAAGTACAAGGCCACTGATGAGAAGATAAACGGTGGTGTCTGGATGAGAAATTAAGGGACAGGCGTTGCTGTCCACCTTTCCGAGTTGACATTTATAATCGAATGGTGACATCTGTCATGGGTCCCCGGGGGCCCTTGTCTGTTGTGATTATCATTCAAATTCATACCCAGTGTAAATTCAAATCCGTTGTTGATTACAGCTTTGGTACTATTTTCACAAGTACTGTACGGGGTACATTTACAAAAAAATCAGAGTACAAAACTCCAAACTGGTAACACTTGTAACGCAGCCAGTCTTACATTCAAAACCTTTAATTATATTTAATTGTAGACATCTTTCACCACGCAACCATTGATCCAAAATATAAGTTTACTGTGAAATATAATGAATACATTGGTTTAATCACCAAAACCCAAAGATATCTTCTCAAATCTAGTTATTTTAACAGCCAGTTAATGCAATAGCAACAAAAATGAAGATACATGTTTCAGTACTGTAAATTACAGTACATTAGGCAATACACTTGCTGTCGTGACTGCTCCCGCTCTCCCTCCCTGGCGCCCGAGGGTGCCAGGCTGCCCAGCACTACGCACTCCTGCCGCCATCATTTTGCACACCTGTTTCCCTCGTCACGTGCATCAGCGATTCATTGGACTCACCTGGACTCAATCACCTGCTTTCATTACGTTCCTTTTATGTCTGTTCCCGGTGTTGTTCCCAGTGTTGTTCCCGGTGTTGTTCCCGGTGTTGTTCCCAGTGTTGTTCCCGGTGTTGTTCCCGGTGTTGTTCCCGGTGTTGTTCCCGGTGTTGTTCCCGGTGTTGTTTCCTGTGTTGTTTCCTGTGTTGTTTCCTGTGTTGTTTCCTGTGTTGTTTCCTGTGTTGTTTCCTGTGTTGTTTCCTGTGTTGTTCCCGGTGTTGTTCCCGGTGTTGTTCCCTGCGTTGTTCCCTGCGTTGTTCCCTGCGTTGTTCCCTGCGTTGTTCCCCGCGTTGTTCCCCGCGTTGTTCCCCGCGTTGTTCCCGGCGTTGTTCCCGGTGTTGTTCCCGGTGTTGTTCCCGGTGTTGTTCCCGGTGTTGTTCCCTGCGTTGTTCCCTGCGTTGTTCCCCGCGTTGTTCCCCGCGTTGTTCCCCGCGTTGTTCCCGGTGTTGTTCCCGGTGTTGTTCCCGGTGTTGTTCCCTGCGTTGTTCCCTGCGTTGTTGTTGTTCCCCGGTGTTGTTCCCGGTGTTGTTCCCTGCGTTGTTCCCCGTGTTGTTCCCCGTGTTGTTCCCGGTGTTGTTCCCGGTGTTGTTCCCTGCGTTGTTCCCGGTGTTGTTCCCTGCGTTGTTCCCCGCGTTGTTCCCCGTGTTGTTCCCGGTGTTGTTCCCAGTGTTGTTCCCAGTGTTGTTCCCGGTGTTGTTCCCAGTGTTGTTCCCCGTGTCAGCATTATTGTCGTCGCATCGCTTTGTTTCCCCCTGTTCTGACGCTGCTCCATGTCCATTCTTGATTAAATGTTCAACTCCCTGCACCTGCTTCTCATCTCCAGTGTCGGTGATTCACTACTTATTCAAATGTCCAAGCCTGAAAAACATCCAAGCCTGAAAAACAGTAGGTCTGGATGGATGTCATTGCAAGCCTCATCCATGACCTGCAGGAAGGTGGTACAATCAAGGCGATGGCAATTATACAACTTCCACCTGTATTTTATTTGTGTATTGTATTTCACAGTATTGCATTGTACTTATCTATTGTAGTGGCACTGATGTGGGTTCGATTTCCACTGGGGTCACCTACCAAAATGTGTGGGCTTTTGTCACTTTGGATAAAAGTGTCTGCTATGTAAATTGCATATGTTACAGTATTACTGTACTGGCCAATGCAATTTGAGTAAATGAGTGTGAACCCCTCCCCCATCAAAAAGACCCCAGCAACTTCATTTTGGATACATGTTTCCTGTATTGGGGATGCATATCTATTTTCTTTTGGACTTTCTGGACTATTTGTGCACTTGGTATTGTATTGGTGTTGTATTACTGTACTACCGGAGCTAGAAACACAAGCATTTCCCTGCATCTGCAGTAACATCTGCTAATCTGTGGACTTGACCAATACACTTTGATTTGCTCCATACAGTACATCACTGATCTTGTCAATATCAGCTTTTATTTTTTAATCATAGCAGTACATTTGAGTACACAGTATATCATACTTTATATGTTTCTACTTTACAGACATACATTTCCCAAAATCTGTAGTAAAAAAACATTGGAGTCAACATGGGCCAGCATCCCTGTGGAACATTTCCACACCTTGCAGAATCCATGCCTTGACAAATTGAGGCTGTTCTGAAGGCAAATATTGAGAGAAGTGTTAGTACACTCAGTGTATATCTCTGTGTGTGTAGGTACAATCAAAGCTTAAGGTGTTTGGTATTTTAGCTGGGTATATCAACACTGATTCATCCACTTGAGATGTGAGTTACCCATCTATTTCACACTGACTGAATTATTCCCCTCATGGGCGACTGAGAGCAATGATGTCTACACAGCCATGATCATAGGTAGAGTAAGCAATGATGTCTACACAGCCATGATCATAGGTAGAGTAACTGGTATCAATAATGTCTACACAGCCATGATCATAGGTAGAGTAACTGGTATCAATAATGTCTACACAGCCATGATCATAGGTAGAGTAACTGGTATCAATAATGTCTACAGAGCCATGCTCATAGGTAGGTAACTGGTATCAATAATGTCTACAGAGCCATGCTCATAGGTAGGGTAACTAATATTAATAATGTCTACACAGTCATGATCATAGGTAGAGTAACTGGTATCAATAATGTCTACACAGCCATGATCATAGGTAGAGTAACTGGTATCAATAATGTCTACACAGTCATGATCATAGGTAGAGTAACTGGTATCAATAATGTCTACACAGTCATGATCATAGGTAGAGTAACTGGTATCAATAATGTCTACACAGTCATGATCATAGGTAGAGTAACTGGTATCAATAATGTCTACACAGTCATGATCATAGGTAGAGTAACTGGTATCAATAATGTCTACACAGTCATGATCATAGGTAGAGTAACTGGTATCAATAATGTCTACACAGTCATGATCATAGGTAGAGTAACTGGTATCAATAATGTCTACACAGTCATGATCATAGGTAGAGTAACTGATAGCTGACACATATGAACCAGCCGGCCCTCTGGATACAGAGGCGTTCTTCCTGCCGAGGGCCTGCTGGGTTCCCCCATGAAATATATTACCACTGCATTCCCTCCTCTGTAGCGCCACACTGCGCTAGGGTCTATTTATAGGACAAACATATTGATCACTCCCTGCAGCACATTCTATCACTTTGGCCGGGCCCTGCCTCTCACAGAAAGCTCTTTATGGTGGTGGTGGTGGTGGGGGGTGGGGGGGGGTGTAAGTGTATGTCTTTCCATGTGCATTTACCCGCATGTGTGTGTGTGTGTGTGTGTGTGTGTGTGTGTGTGTGTGTGTGTGTGTGTGTGTGTGTGTGTGTGTGTGTGTGTGTGTGTGTGTGTGTGTGTGTGTGTGTGTGTGTGTGTGCGTGTGCCTGTGTGTGTGTGCAGTGGAGAGGGATTGCCCTCATTCTTTTCCCAGACGGAGTTAAATCTGATTAAACATTCTCCAGGGACAATAAAAGGGCCTGAGTATAAATAACCAACAGACTACGCCACTGGAGCCTAACAGCTCTGGTAGGTGGAGTCGTAAGAGGGGGCAGCAGACCTCCACATCACTCTCATCACTCCATATGAAGAGCTAAGATTTGAGTTAGGCTATTGATTTTTTAATTTAGAAATAGCAGTTATTGTAAAGGATCCCAAACACTCTTTGTGATTGGTAACAGTTTATTTTGTTGTCGTATGGCAGTCACTGTTAAAGACATTATTGGAGTTTTTCATAACGAACAAAGCCAATATTGTGAAGTGTCCCTAATTCAAAAAGGAGCAATTGAATTGGACCACAGTTAAAGCCAGAACAACATAATCAAAGTCCTGATTTCTATGTTGCTAACTATGAACTTTCCTCCCTCTCAGGTTAAACAAATTAGAGTGGGTGACTCATTGTCCTTTACGCTACAGTTTCTCATTGAGAATATGTTACCTCAGCCATAGAGCTGGTAGTCTGTGCTAGCAGACAGACTTGAAAACTACACATGGTACAAGCCAAGATGTCAGAGTAAAGTTTTCTGTTGTGGGTGTTAATCATTCTGTCCAGAGCTACAGTACAGAGAGTTTGCCAGCGAATCCACATGGCTGATTTGAGTGGGTCTGCCAGATGGTTGTTGTCCAACAGCGAGTATTTTTCATCCTTAAATGGCTGACATGCTGAATGGAAGACAAGCACGATGTGAATGTTGTTGAGGCAGTGTTCGATTCTGTACAATCTGCCATAGCATTGTTTTAAAGAGTAAAATATGCAAGTACTTTCTATGTACACCCATGTCTACCTAGGTGTTGAGTCATGCCTAGACTATTGTTTAGTGTACCTGCTATTTTCACACAACGCAACCTTCTCCAGAATAACGACACCTCATTTTGAACTTCTAAACGGCAACATTTGGGGTGGCAGGTAGCCTAGTGGTTGGAGCGTTGGGCCAGTAACCGAAAGGTTGCTGGATTGAATCACTGAGCCAACCAGCTAAAAACCATTAGATGTTTAGGCCCTCGCATTGCCCATGGTGGACGGGTAATTGTCATGTAAATACCTCGACATCACATAAATTCACCATTGTAAAAATGTGTGGATAGCACATAATCTACTGGATCTTGGCCTGTTTTTACAATATCCCAAACCATTCGATGACTAAGTGACTGTGGGGAGGAACAGTATGTTCCTATACATTTCTACATAAATGCTGCACTGTAAAGACTAATTGAATTGAGCTCAAGGCAACATCATACTTCATATGAGGCCTTATCTGCACTGGGTAAATCTTGATCTTTCCTTCAAAAATAAGTCCAGATTAAAAGCTTCCTAGATAATAAAGTTATATTGTCCTGTCTCAGTCGTCCTCTATGTTGCTGTATATCCTACATTAATTACTCATTCATTTTTTCAGCAAATAATTTGCCTTAAATAATCCAGAAATCCACTTTGACATAATGTTGTCTGACGTTTGATAAGCACTAATAATTGCCGGATGAAGCAAATAAATTTGCCCAACTGAAGACAGGCTGAAGTAAAAAGAAAACGGATTAGAAGTCATGAAAAATACATTAAATAAAAACCATTTGGGAGCAAGGCAAAACCCCTCATTCCGAAATGACTTTGGAACGAGTATTAAGTCAAATTTACCGTTGCGAGAAAAAAAAAGATTTCCCTCTTTTTAATGACATTCCAATCTGATGTCTCTCTGATAAACATATGGCATTAAAGGCTGAAGTAATCAACGACAGTTTAATGTTCTCACTAATAGCTAGTCACAATTTAGCCAAATAAGTATGTGAGCGTACTGTTTCATAACTAATAGCTAGTCATGATTTAGCCACCACAGAATACTGCCACCAAAGTCTTTAATGGTATAGAAAATTACCTCAAAAGATGAAGTGGAGGAATTTAACATTAAGGCTTCAGATATTCAAATGCCTACTAAGATCGCACACACACACACACACACACACACACAAAATCAACCAATTAATCATCGTCCCTGCGTCTCACAGAACAAAATAATTTAGCACGACTTGAAACAACTTCTCCGGCTTCGGCTGGCTGTGCTAAATACCGGTCTCATCTTCCCGCTACTGTGTCCATTAACCTGCTCCTCCTCAAAGTGTAAATAATATATACCTCACCAACCGTGATCCAGCACCAGCCATGCACCGGCAAGAGAGTACATGAGAGTGTTTACTGAAGAGCTTGGCCGCTATAGGTGGCACGTAATTGATCAAGGTTGGCAAAGCGAGTCCAAAACGCACTGAATCAAGACACTGGCAACGAGTAAATTACAGCTGCAAGGCGATCATTAGTTGGGTTACTCAAAAGGTGGTGAACTTTTGTACACAACACAGGCTTGGCCTTCCGATTAGTAGTTTGACTTATCCTCACTATTATTATGAAGTCCATCCCCAGGCCAACTTGCACCAGGCGCTCCATAGCCAATCCAGGGAGAATATAAAATTACATTTATTTGAATAAGATGAATACAACCTTGCTATATATAGTTGAAGTCGGAAGTTTACATACACCTTAGCCAAATACTGTCACGACTCCGACCGAAGGTGGCTCCCCTTCCCGTTCGGGTGGTGCTCAGCAGTCGCCGTCGCCGACCTACTAGCTGCCACTGAGTCTTTTCTCCCCCTCCTTATGTGTTTATTGATTACACCTGTTTTGAGTTGGTTGTAATTAGTTGGCCTTTATTAGTCAGCCTGTTTCTTTGCGCGGGATTGATTATTGTAACCCTGGTGTTTATTACAGAGGAACGTGTTGGTGTATGTTCGTATATAGTGCTGGACTGTTTTCGTTCCCCGTGTCTGGGGCATTTTGGTTTTGAGCACTCAGTATTTAGTGGGGTGGCCGTGGTTCACTGTGTGTGCATTAAAAGAGCACTATATTGAACTCTCTGTTTTCCCTGAACCTGACTTCATACTCACGACACCCAGTATGTTACAGAATCCCGCACCCGTTAAATGGAGTCAGCAGGAGCAGCGGCCAACCCTCTCCCATCGATGGAGGAACGGGTTCTCCACCATACCACCGTTCTCCATCGGATCGGCTATGGATCAAGTGATGGAGAGAATGGACCGATGGGAGAGGAGTGGTCTCCTCTCTCTACCTTCGGCTCCCCCAGCCCAGGACTCCCCATCCCCCGGCTCCAGCGCTCTCCGTCTTATGCTCCCGAGGGATTATGATGGAGCCACTCCCTCGGGAGCGGAGAGGGTGAGTGTCCTCGTCTCCTGCCTCGCGGGTCGTGTTCTGGAGTGGGCGAACGCAGTCTGGAATGGCCCAGACGCCGCGAAGGAGCACTACCCAGAGTTTATGAGCCGTTTTCGTGCCGTGTTTGACCACCCTCCAGAGGGCCGAGCGGCGGGAGAACGACTATTCCATCTCAGGCAGGAGAAGAGGAGCGCCCAGGATTACGCGCTGGAGTTCCGGACCTTGGCAGTAGGATCTGGGTGGAACGACAGGGCCTTTATCGATCACTACCGGTGTAGTCTCCAGGATGACGTCCGCAGGGAGCTAGCGTGTCGGGACACCGCTCTTTCCCTGGATGAGCTGATTGACATGTCCATCCGACTGGACAATCTGCTGGCTGCCCGCGGGCGTTCGGAGAGGGTCCTGTGCGTTCCACCACCCAGCACCTCCGGTCCCATTCCGATGGAGTCGGGAGGGGCCGTGCAGAGGGGTACCGGAGGAGGAGGCCCCCCCTGCACCAGCTGTGGTCGGAGAGGACACACGGATGATCGGTGCTGGGGGGTCCGTCTGGGAGTCGAGATGGCAGGCGGAACACTTCTCGATCACCCCAGGTGAGTCAGCACCAAACTCACCCAGAACCCCCTGTTGGTCACATGTTTGTCTTGATTTTTTTCCTTACATTTCTTCCCTCTTCCCAGCATAGGGCGCTAGTTGATTCAGGCGCAGCTGGGAACTTTATGGATCGCGGACTTGCCCTTATGTCAGGTGTTCCGCTAGTGCCGATAGATTATCCCTTTCCCGTGCACTCCCTAGACAGCCGGCAATTAGGGTCAGGGGAGGTTAGGGAGACCACGGTTCCACTGGACATGGCGACGCAGGGGAATCATAGGGAGCGTATCAGTCTCTATATTATTGATTCGCCAGCGTTTCCAGTGGTGCTAGCGATTCCCTGGCTGGCCCGGCACAATCCTAAAATTTTGTGGAGACCGGGTTCTCCAGGGGTGGTCAGAGGACTGTTCTGGAAGGTGTCTGGGAGTTTCCATCGGTGCCACGTCGGTGGAGAATCCAGACCAGGGTCCCACGGTGTGCATTCCCCCCGAGTATGCCGATTTGGCAACCGCTTTCAGTTAAATGAAAGCGACTGAATTACCACCTCATCGACCGGGAAGGGATTGTGCGATAGATCTCCAGGTAAACGCTGCGCTGCCCAAGAGTCACGTGTACCCATTGTCCCAAGAGGAGACGTTGGCTATGGAGACATATGTCACGGAGTCTATGGGACAGGGGTACATACGGCCCTGCATCTCACCCGTCTCCTCGTTTCTTTTTTGTGAAGAAAAAGGAGGGAGGTTTGCGTCCATGTATTAATTATAGACGTCTAGATGCCATCACAGTGGGGTTTAGTTACCCACTACCTCTCATTGCTATGGTGTTGGAATCATTTCACGGAGCGCAGTTCTTCACAATACTGGATCTCAGGAGAGCGCGTATAGTCTGGTGCGTATTCGGAAGGGAGACGAGTGGAAAACCGCATTTAGTACCACATCGGGCCACTATGAGTACCACATCATGCCGTATGGGTTAAAGAATGCTCCAGCCATTTTTCAAACCTTTGTAGACAAGCTTCTCAGGGACCTGCACGGGCGGGGAGTGGTTGTTTATATCGATGACATTCTGATCTACTCAGCCACTCACGCCGCGCATATGTCTCTGATACGCAAGGTGCTTGGTAGACTGCTGGAGCATGACCTATATGTCAAGGCTGAGAAGTGTGTGTTCTCCAAACGAGCCGTCTCCTTTCTGGGTTATCGCATTTCCACCTCGGGGGTGGTGATGGAGGGTGACCGCATTAAGGCCGCGCGTAATTGGCCGAATCCAACCACAGTAAAAGAGGTGCAGCAGTTTTTGGGTTTTGCCAACTACTACCGGAGGTTTATCCGGGGTTTTGGCCAGGTAGCGGCTCCCAATACCTCACTGCTGAAGGGGTGGCCGGTGCGGTTGCGGTGGTCAGCAAAGGCGGACGGAGCTTCGAACAGGTTGAAGGTGCTGTTCACGGATGCACCCGTGTTGGCGCATCCGGACCCCTCTCTAGCATTTATAGTGGAGGTGGACGCGTACGAGGCTGAGGTGGGTGCCATGTTATCACAGCGCTCGGGTACGCCACCAAAACTCCGCCCTTGCGCTTTCTTCTCGAGGAAGCTCAGCCCAGCGGAGCATAACTATGATGTGGGGGACCGGGAGCTGTTAGTGGTGGTCAGGGCTCTGAAGGTGTGGAGACACTGGCTTGAGGGGGCTAAGCACCCCTTTCTCATTTGGACTGACCACCAGAATCTGGAGTATATTCGGGCAGCTAGAAGACTGAACCCACGTCAGGCAAGGTGGACCATGTTCTTCACCCGATTCCGGTTTACGTTATCTTATAGACCGGGCTCCCAGAACGTAAAAGCGGACGCACTGTCCCGCCTTTACGACACTGAGGATTGGTCCACCAAACCTATTCCCATCCTTCCCGTCTCAAGGCTGATAGCACCAGTGGTATGGAGGTGGACTTGGACATCGAGCGGGCGTTACGGCGGGACCCGCACCTCCTCAGTGTCCGGCGGGGCGGAAGTACATGCCGCTCGGTGTTCAGGACCAACTAATTCGGTGGGCTCACGTTCTACCCTCCTCGTGTCACCCTGGGGTGGCAAGGACAGTGGGGAGCCTTCGGGGGAGGTATTGGTGGCCTACCTTGGTTAAGGACGTTAGGGTTTATGTCTCCTCCTGTTCGGTATGCGCCCAGAGTAAGGATCCTAGGCACCTTCCTAGAGGGAAGTTACAACACCCTCACTGTTCCACAACGGCCATGGTCTCATCAATCCGTAGATTTCCTGACCGTTCTTCCCCCGTCTCAGGGGAACGCTACGGTTCTGGTGATTGTGGATCGGTTCTCTAAGTCCTGCCGTCTCCTCCCATTGCCCGGTATCCCTACAGTCCTACAGACTGCGGAGGCATTATTCACCCATTATTCACCCGGGGTGCCAGAGGACATCGTTTCTGATGGGGGTCCCCAGTTCATGTCCCGAGTATGGAGGGCATTCATGGAGCGTCTGGGGGTCTCGGTCAGCCTGACCTCCGGTTATCACCCCAAGAGTAATGGGCAGGTGGAGAGAGTGAACCAGGAAGTGGGTAGGGTTCTGCGGTCGTATTGCCTGGACCGGCCAGGGGAGTGGGCGAGATACATCCCCTGGGCTGAAATGGCCCAGAACTCACTACGCCACTCCTCTACTAACGTGTCCCCCTTTCAGTGTGTGTTGGGGTACCAGCCGGTCCTGGCACCATGGCACCTGAGTCAGACCGAGGCTCCTGCGGTGGACGAATGGGTGCAGCACTCCAAAGAGACCTGGAGGGCCATCCAGGAATCCCTCCAACAAGCTAGTGGATGGCAGAAAAGGAGTGCCGACCGCCACCGCAGTGAGGCCCCCGTGTTTGTACCGAGGGACAGGGTCTGGTTCTCGACCCAAAACCTGCCTCTCCGCTTGCCCTGCCGGAAGCTGGGGCCGCAGTGTGTAGGGCCGTTCAAAGTCCTGAGGAGAATAAACGAGGTATGTTATCGATTACAACCCTTCCTATAATCGTATTAAGCCCACGTTTCATGTGTCTCTCCTCATGGCCGGTGGTAGCTCGTCTCCTGCAGGACGGTGAGGTGCTGGAGGTCCCTCCTCCCCCTCTGGACATCGAGGGGTCCCCGGCGTACACGATACGGGCCATTATGGACTCGAGACGCCGGGTGAGGGGCCTTCAGTACCTCGTGGACTGGGAGGGGTACGGTCCAGAGGAGAGGTGCTGGGTACCGGTGGGGGACATTTTGGATCCGTCAATGTTGAGGGATTTCCATCGCCTCCATCCGGATCGCCCTGCGCCTCATCCTCCGGGTCGACCTCGAGGCCGGTGTCGCGGCGCGCAGCGGGAGCCGCGCGCCAGGGAGGGTAGTGTCACGAGGGGGGGGTACTCCCCGTTCGGGTGGTGCTCGGCGGTTGTCGTCGCCGGCCTACTAGCTGCCACTGATTCTTTTCACTCCCTCCTTATGTGTTTATTGATTACACCTGTTTTGAGTTGGCTGTAATTAGTTGGGCTTTATTAGTCAGCCGGCCCGCCCGTTTCTTTGTGCGGGATTGATTATTGTAAACCTGGTGTTTGTTACAGACAAACGTTTTGGTGTATGTTTGTATATAGTGCTGGACTGTTTCCGTTCCCCGTGTTTGGGGCATTTTGGTTTTGACACCCAGTATTTGATGGGGTTGCCGTGGTTCACCGTGTGTGCATTAAAAAGAGCACAATATTGAACTCTCTGTTTTCCCTGCGCCTGACTTCATACTCATGACACCCAGTATGTTACAAATACATTTAAACTCAGTTTTTTTCAAAAATTCCCTGTCATTAGTCAGTTAGAATCACCACTTAATTTTAAGAATGTGAAATGTCAGAATGATAGTAGAGAATTATTTATTTTGCTTTTATTTCTTTCATCACATTCCCAGTGGGTCAGAAGTTTACATACATTCAATTAGTATTTGTTAGCATTGCCGTTAAATTGTTTAACTTGGGTAAAACATTTCAGGTAGCCTTCCACAAGCTTCCCACAATAAGTTGGGTGAATTTTGGCCCATTCCTCCTGACAGAGCTGGTGTAACTGAGTCAGGTTTGTAGACCTCCTTGCTCGCACAAGCAGTTGTGGAGCAGTGGCTTCTTCCTTGCTTAGTGGCATTTCAGGTTATGTCGATATAGGAGGACTCGTTTTGCTGTGGATATAGATACTTTTGTACCTGTTTCCTCCAGCATCTGTTGTTCTGGGATTGATTTGCACCTTTCGCACCAAAGTACATTCATCTCCAGGAGACAGATCTCCTTCCTGAGCAGTATGACAGCTGTGTGGTCCCATGGTGTTTATACTTGCATGCTATTGTTTGTACAGATGAACATGGTACCTTCAGGCGTTTGGAAATTGCTCTCAAGGATGAACCAGATTTGTGGAGGTCTACAATTCATTTTCTGAGGTCTTGGCTGATTTCTTTTGATTTTCCCATGATGTCAAGCAAAGAGGCACTGAGTTTGAAGGTAGGCCTTGAAATACATCCACAGGTACTCAAATTATGTCAATTAGCCTATCAGAAGCTTCTAAAGCCATGACATAATTTCCTGGAATTTTCCAAGCTGTTTGAAGGCACAGTCAACTTAGTGTATGTAAACTTCTGACCCACTGGAATTGTGATACAGTGAATTATAAGTGAAATAATCTCTCTGTAAACAATTGTTGGAAAAATTACTTGTGTCATGCACAAAGTAGATGTCCTAACCGACTTGCCAAAACTATAGTTTGATATTAAGAAATTTGTGGAGTGGTTGAAAAACAATTTTAATGACTCCAACCTAAGTGTATGTAAACTTTTGACTTCAACTGTACATACTAAGACCATGGAAGTCAGGACAAACAGCACACAATTTTTTTCTGATATTTATTCAACACATTTTGAATTAGTGATGTACGATTGACTTTCGGAATTTTCTGTTTTTCATCGTAAGTAAATTAATAATTTGAGCTAGTTCTTGATTGCAGACCTATACATATGGAATAAATGATGATATGGGTTACGTTCCCACGAGGGCGTTTCTAGTGCAATATGATATCATTCATCACCAATGGGTCAAAACTGACTATCAAGGTGGTAGTTTTGGTTACGGTCTAGTAGTTTAATAACCATAATGATTGATTTAAAACAAAAAAAAAGGCTTCAACTGTGGTCAAGCAAGCCATCCGCTCTGTATGATTATGCCATAACTCTGAGTGAATGTGATTGTATGTGATTTATTTTTTGAGCACTATCAGTGCACATGACACATTTCAAGTGATGGATGCTGTTAGATCATGCAGACCTAGTCTCTATCACTCCTTTCACTTTACATACGCAGTGGGAGGCATTGCACAGCTCCAAAGAGAGTCCACTCTTAATTATTTCCTTGAGGCGTCAGGAACACACCTTTCAAGAATGATATGGAATTTTCATTGTTCTTATTCACCTAGTGCTTCAGCTTGGAGAGGGATACTTAATTAAAAACAGGTGGGCAGGTGGTCAAATAAATACTTCAGATCTCAGTTTTCGATGAGAAGCGAATTAAGGAACATATAGTAATGCCAGCCAACAAAGAGTATTTGAAATGACAGTGTTATATTGTACTGTGATGCGCTTGCTTTGTAGGTAATGTTCCTATATGTAGGATTATTTTGCATTTGGGCAGCTTGCTGTTAAAATACTCAACAAAAACTTGCTCTTGAAATGATTGATGGACAATGATGAAGAGCCCATTCTCTTCTGCATGGAAGAACTTAAATTGCTCTTCCAAAATATTCTGTAAAGTGTGCATTAAAAATGGTTAAAATCCCATTTACTCATCTCAGGTCAAGTGCCTTGCTCAAGGGCACATCGACATATGTATTATCTTTCTGGCTTCGGGGATTCAAACCAGCAACCTTTCAGTTCCTGGCCCAATGCTCTTAACCACTAGGTTACCAGCCACCCCAAAATGATAAAATTAGTTGCTTGATTAAATGGGTGATTAACTATTAGCTTTCAGGGAATTGGTTATTTCTCTTGATTTGAGTGTGATTGTGTGTACTGTACACCAGCAATTATTTCAATTTGAATACAATGGATGTTATTCATTGCAGAGAAAAGCTCTTGGAAGTTCAGTCTGGTGATTGCACGCGTTATCTGTGACATTCTCAGACAGGGCCCTGTGTTGCGAGTTGAAGGTCATTCTTTGTTGGCATGTACACCCATTGTATGGGTTCCCAGGTGGGGGCTCTTTTGTTCCCCTCCCTCGGGAATCCTGTCTTGTACCTCTTCGTATCTCTTCCTCATCCAGCTAACGTCTGTCTGGCAAATGTGGCTCTGTGCATGCCCTTTTCTGGTGATCTTGCATCAGACCTGCCAGTGATTTGCATACTGCTACTACCGCTTGTGGAGCTTCAAACAACGATTATCTGTCGGTAAGTTACACAATCATTTTCTGAAGATGGTGAATCCTCACTTTAGAAAAGAATAGTGGGAAGAGCACGTCATTCTTATCCAAGATATAAAAAAACAGATGTATTTGGACGTGCATATCACTCTCTGACATAATGTTAGAATACGTTTTGGGCTTTACATTAGAGAGGAGCATTTCTTCGTGGTTCTACGGCAATTTTTGTAAAGAATTTTGAATGAAGAGCTCTTTGGGAGCCAAATGATGCGGTTCTTTTACGTGAACAGGGCAAAATGATGTGGCTCACTGAAAAGATTTGGAATGCCCATTACTTAAAAAGGTCGCTTGATTGTACTATAGGGGTAGTGTTTTCAGTCCAGCCTCAACTGAATGTTTGCGGAAATATCAAGCAAGACTAAATGTTGAATTCTAACTTCAGATTCATGCTCAAACTCAGATATTCCTTACAAATCATGTGCTGATGTCAATGGAAGATTGGTCTAAAATTGTTCGTTCCATTTGCAGTTTCCGGGTTCAAAATCAGTACTGTATGCATCCGTATAAGGTTACGAGAACATTATTCTATGTTGTCTCTCAACCAAAATGAGCAGAATCAAAAACGCTCTTCAATGACCCAGAAATAATTCCTCTGGGCAAGTATTCCCTTTTTTGTTCCTCTGAAAGGAAGGACCGTGCCGGAGGTCAGAGCTGCACTGCCTGAGTCTCACTCTGACTGACAGACAGCCCTGCCCCCCTTCCCCTTGTGGTGTGAGAAGTCCCGTAAAGGTTTTATACCCTCATGGGGTAGAGTACAATACACTGACTTGTACCAATACCACCACAAATGACCAGGAAATTATTGATGACTAACACATTTTTGGAATGTTATCTTGAACATTCAGGGAATTTACTATTGGCTAAATAATCTTCAATCCAAAACATATCTGGGAGGAAATAAATGGCAATTGTTGCCTTCATACCGAATAGAAGGGTACAGTAGGTTGGGTTTGAATCGATTTAGTTAACAAGTACTGCAAATAAAAGGCAGAAGTTCTAGTTTCACTTTTTAGAGGCCGGTTCATCCCATAATGCTTAGCATGTACCTGCAGTATGTTAGACTATATCCCTGTAACACATGTTTGGCATGCTTTCAAAGTCAGAACCCCTACAAGGCAATCTGTAGGGGATTGATACACATCCAGCCAGTATGAAAGTCCCTTTAGTTGCACTAGTGAGATTGGAATTGGAAATACATTCTTATAGCTGAATACAAGTGTGGCCTATGTCAAGAATACCACAGATCCATGTCCTGGGAGGATGAGTCTGAATAGGTCAAATCAGCTTTCCAATAAATAACTTCAACCAGACCCCCTCTCACCAGAAGAGGGGGGAGGAGAGAAAGGAACTGGTTGGAGGTTGACAGCTCACGCCCTGTTGTAATTCAAGGACAGAACATTCAGCTACCACCCTCTCCCTCTTCACTGAAAGAATGTCTCTGTCTACACAGACATTTACCCGCCTAAACTCTAACACATTCTGAAGTGAATACTGGAACAATAATTCTAACATAGAACGTTAGGAATGGGCAGGGGTGACCTAAAACGCTGATGTCAGTTTGGTTGTTATTTTGTGATGTCATACACACTATATATGTGAAGTGTCCATCTGATGTGCTGTGCATGAAACATAAAAAATGGTGAAAGTGTTTTTGTTAAGAGAGGGCTTATAGAATTGTTTCTAGAATTTTTTAATTGTTACCCGATTAAATTAATCATGTAACAATTAACTCATTAGGAATTGGGGAACCACAAGAGCGGTTCTTTAAAGAGTTACCATCTCCCGAATTAAACTCTTAACCTATCACATCTATAAACAGTCAACTTATTAATCATAATCAACTTATTAATCATCATTCTGAACAGTCTTTGCCTCCTGCATCTACTGAAACCTGAGCCTTACTTATGACTCAATACTACACAAATGGTTGAATTACTTATTTACTAGCTAATTAAATGGTAACACATGATAAACATACACACCTAATATAGTAAAAACAGGTCTCTAGAGGACAGACACCATATGGAGGCTTGTTACAAAAGAGAGGGGGGCAGAGAGAGACAGAGACATAATACTTTGGTAGATTAAGAAACTACTCTCACAATTATCATATACTTCGCACGCGAACCGCCAACTGTTTGGACTAAGAAATCATGAATGTATTTACGTTTAAATGTCTTGGTACTTCGTGTATATCTGTCGGAACCAGGCATTCCTGGAAAGGGAGTTGGGCATTTTTGCGGCATGCATTTTTGCGGCATGCTTGTAAGTCTCTGATTGTCCAAAAGGGGTCCCCACCTGTCTCCTACTGTTGTCGTCCTCTGCCGTCGTCCGGTATCTGGTGACTTATCGTGTAGTCCAGAACAGAGCTACTGAGTTTATTCTACTTCCATTCATCCTGGAAGATGCTTATTTAAAGACAGGCTATCCAGCCGTATCAATGGTTCCCAGTGGGGTGATGAGAGTAGTAGGACACAATGGTTTGAAGAGAGTAATAGAATGGTCCCACTTAAATTCGTTTTTCTAGACACTTTACTTAGGACAGCTAATCAGCTGTACCAGCGATTGTCCGGGAGGTAATTTTATTGTCTCTACCTCGTGTTGAGAATCAAAGTTTAAACCACATTAAACATGAGCTGCAGCTTGATGTCTATCTGGTCTGATATGTTCATTCTTAACCCGTAATTGTATACAGCTCCAGCAGGCTGACATGCTCTCTGACCTCACTCAAAGGGGCGGTGACTAGTTACTTTTAACCTCTAAGGGATCTCTGTCCCCCCCATGGGACGGTTGAGCTGACGTGCGCTAATGTGATTAGCATGATGTTGTAAATAACAAGAACATTTCCCAGGACATAGATGTCTTATATGGGTAGAAAGCTTAAAGTCTTGTTAATCGAACTGCACTGTTCAATTTACAGTAGCTACTTCAGTGAGAAAATACCATGCTATTGTTTGAGGAGACTGCACAACAACAAAACACTTTTATCACGGCAACTGGTATGATACATTCACCTCTGAAGGTAAATAATGTACTTACATTCAATAAGCTAGCAATGATTTGTCATCCTGAGGGTCCCAGAGATAAAATGTAGCATAGTTTTGTTTAAATGTAGGAACTGGGTTCTAGAGTTTGAACCCCTGCTGTGTCTGGCTTACTCCTGAATGACATTGGAATCGATCAAAATCATTTGAATTGCAACATGTTCGTGGTCTAGGTAAATCACAGAGAGGAGTCTTGGGCGGCATCCCAAATGGCACCCTATTCCCTGCATGGTGCACTACTTTATACAAGGGCCCAATGGGCTCTGGTCAAAAGTAGTGGACTATGTAGGGAATAGGCGGCCATTTGGTACACAGGCCAAGACTCCTCACTCAATAATTTTCCTAGATGCACATTCCTAGAAGTGAGATTGGTATTGATCCTGTGTTGACATTTGATATCCAAGCCCATTTTTCTATATTCCCTCTTCAAAATACATTTACATGCGATACCTGAATCATTAATGAAGTGCCTGAACCATTAATTGTCTATTTATGACCTGCAGTTAATATATTAAATATTGTTTCACAGAGAATAAAAATCCTTTACCTACAAGGCTGTTGTTGAATGGGGAGGACATATCGCCGACGGTACTGAGAGGACGTATCGCCGACGGTACTGAGAGGACGTATCGCCGACGGTACTGAGAGGACGTATCGCCGACGGTACTGAGAGGACGTATCGCCGACGGTACTGAGAGGACGTATCGCCGACGGTACTGAGAGGACGTATCGCCGACGGTACTGAGCATGATGGACATATACACTCCGAAGGCTCCCTGTTTAGACTCAATATTCTCAGCCAATATACGGTAAGTCATGTAGGCAGAAGACACGCCATATGGTCTTCTGAGATCAATTTAAGAACAGAGAATGTTTCTCTGTCACTGGTAGAGACGCCTTACAAACCTCCCGTTACTGCTCACTGTGGAAGAAATGTGCCATAAAACATAACAATGATTTACAGGTCTGGCGCCGGCTAAATGGAGAGTGATGGAAACTGTACCTAGCCCGTATAATGGCCACTTAATATTTTTAACTGTTGTCCCAGCCCGACGAGTGATAGTTTGGGATTTTGAGGCCCTTTATCTACGTCAGGCCCTTTATCTACGTCAGGTGAACTCGTGGATACCGTTTCTATGCATCTGCGTCCAGTATGAAGGAAGTTAGTGGTAGTTTTGTGAGCCAATGCTAACTAGCATTAGCGCAAAGACCGGAAGTCTTCGGGTACACCTAACCTGGCTCTGGGGAAGTAGTTTTATTTAATAGTTTTTTCCCCCTATATTTTTCCAGGTTAGTCTCATTGAGGTCAAATCTATTTTTGAAGAGTGACCTGGTCCAACTGAGACAACAGCAGTGGGGAACTACGAGACAAATATCAGACATATCAGACATACTGTAACAGCTTACGTACACACACCATACAATAACATGTCTTGAGGTGGACACACATACATTTAAATCTATCATACAGTATGTACCACTGCATCAAGTCCTAATGACAATCACATTCCTCAGTAACGTGAGTGAACCAAACTTTTAATAACGGCTTCATATCAAAATACCAAACTATCCCTTTAAAGAAGAATCACTGTCTCGTAAACAAAGCTATTTGGAACGCATTTTGGTGTCAGCAGTGGGATTTACAGTTTTGCGGGTTTCCGTAGTCATCCTCATCATGACTGAGACAGTATTGCAGAGTGGATGCGATGTGGAATCAGAGGCAGATGTCATGTATTTCCAGAATGCCCCTAGTCAGCTCATGCATGTTTGAAGAGACAGCATGAAGTTAGCGTTAGCGCTTTAGCTCGTCACATAGAAGACATCAACTATTGGTCGTCACACTGGTGTAATACACATTTTGGCTTGATGGGGTTTTAGCAAAGCACAGCATATCTGCTGTAATATTCCGAAGTGTTCCACGTGTCAAAGCCGGATGTGTGTTGAGCGCTCCGTGTCGAGCTCCTCTGAAACACTATTTCTTTCTTGTGATGAAATGTCAGCTGGGTCTCAGGAGTATGTCTCCGAATCCCATTCTTCTACAGATGAGAGCTTTTTTTCTGTCTGGTTTCAAAAGGCAGTGTTGAGATTCTCAATTGGGGAGTGAGAGCAAATAACCCTCAGATAAAGTTGAAAACGGTGAAGTGCCAATGTGTTAATCTGTGGTTTGTTACTGGGTCATTGTTCTCACCGGCTGTGATAAAAGTAGTTCCTGGTGTTATCGCGCCTCTTGATGACACATTCATTTACAGTGTTTGTTCTAAATCAGCTCTTCCATTGCGACTTTCCGTGTTACTATGGCTACTCAATAGAACCAAAACCATAGGGACCAGTGTTAGGGAGTGAGTGGGGGAGCTGTAGGTAGTCCCAGAAACTGTGAGCTAGTTCCTTTGCATGAGGTGGATGAGAGGTGCAGGGGTCCCACTTACTCACTATCTCTCAAACACACTATTTCTCACACCTACAAATGCGCACACAAACACACATACAAACACATTCATCTCTCTCACACGCATGCACACACACTCAATCTCGCTCCAGAATGTACACACACACGCCCAAATTGGTGCTAATGTGAACCCTGAGTGTTCTCACGGCTTAAATGGTGTGAGCAACGGCTCCCACCGTGAGACATCAATCCGGTGATGCCCATCATCTGGCCCTTCCATCTGTCAGTCTCCAAGGCCCTAGAACAGGGATCAGCTTGATTCGGCCCCGGTCTGATTTTTTTGTGAGTGGACGGACATAATTACTGCAGTTTGACCGAAAGAATCACGAACAGATATCATATTTGACAAAAACTTGATCATTTCAAACCTTGCTTACATTTGTATACAATCAAGTGTCTGTATTCGGTCTATTATCTATTATGCATGAGCATACTTGGGAACAGGTTACCTAAATAGAAATAACTGGTGTTTTTACAGTCATGTCCAACAATGAAAATGTAAATACATATAAATATATCATTTTGCGTAAGTATAAAACCACCCGTGGGTCAAATTCAGTTGGGGAACCCTGCCCTATAGCCTTCTCCTCTGCTCCTTCTCCCAGTTCAATCTCCCTTCAGTCAAACCAGTACCGCAGCCAAATCAATCTACATAACCTGGAGTGCCCTGGTTTTGATCTCATCGTAGATTCCCTTGATTTTGGTTTTCTCCCTTTACTTATTCATTTGCATGTTTATTGTACCGTAAGTAAGGTGATTACGGTGAAGTAGGGCATTGTTGTGAGTCATTCTGGAGAGTTGTACACATGGAGGATACAGTGTCCAGGATGAGTATGCAGAGGCGGGTAGCACTGTCTCAGGAAGATAAATCGGAAGACAGTCACAACAATTATATCACAACAGCCCACCACAACCCACCACAGCCCATGTTTCATGACACAGAACATTTGATGTAGAAATAAATCACAGGAGACCATCTATCAGTGGGACACAGCAATCAAGTGGGCCAACATTGACATCCCCAGGGCCTAATCCACATATGAGTCTAATCTACACCTCTCAAAGCGTTGGGACTCATTTTTTATTCAACAGGGGTATGGCCTGCCAGCATGTTGATCACTTGAAACTACTTTAAACATTCCTTGCCTATTAATGAGGGTCCGCGGGGCAGACGGTGTTTGATCTACATGCGAGCCAAGCAAACGTCTTGCATCTTCATTGACAATACCTGGCGGGCAGGAAAACAATTTGTACCTTGCAAACGTAATGAACTCACTAAATGGGTGGGTTTTGGAGGGAAGGCTTCACAGTAGCTCACTCTCCCTTTAACAGGTTTGGATATGTTGAAACTAGTATTTATAATGCAGTCCTAAGGCTATTTTCTTCCTGAAAGTTTGGTTAAGTTGATCCTTAACACTATATTTTGCATCAAAATATGACCACAATAATACAAAAATGTTGGAGGTTTAATTCACCTTCTTTTTTTCCCATAGTCAACCCCATTGAGACATGTAAAACATTAATGCAATTATTATGCTAACATATGTTGTTGTTGTTGTCTTGGCAGTAATGCACCCTATGGGCTAATGGGGCTGTCTGTTGCCCAGATGCTCTGAGCAAGTCTGGCCCAGTCTGGGTGGGTTGTAGGGAGACTAGAATACAGTTACACTTTGGCTTGTTTCAGGCTCTACTTACATTACACTCAAACACACACACACATGCATGCACACATACACACAAACATGCGTACATACACACAAGTTAGGCATTATTATATAATCACCAAATATGACTCAATTCATTACAATTGTCCACCAAACAGTAGTCTTTCCAATTATTAGCAATGAAGCAATCAAGCCTGGTAACGCCGCCACCCATACACCCTCCCTGAACATGTTGACAGTAACCTCCTCCGTACAATCCTATCCCCGGGGTGACAGAGCTGACAGCTAAATCGTGAATGAGTCAGCCTGCTGGTGTCCTTGCTGAGACAGGAGCGAGAGAGAGGAAGATAGAAGGGGGTGGGAGAGAGAGAGAGATGGGGGAAAATAAGGAGAGAGTGGGAGGGAAGAGATAGCGAGATATACAGAATGCGAGAGCAACCGAGAAAAAGAGAGAGAGAGAGAGAGAGAAAGAGAGAGGGGGGGGTGGAAGACAACGAGGTAGAGATGGAGATAGGGGGTGGAAGACAAGGAGATAGCGAGAGAGAGGGAGGAAGGGGGTGGAAGACAAGGGAGAGAGAGAGAGAGAGAGAGAGAGAGAGAGAGAGAGAGAGAGAGAGAGAGAGAGAGAGAGAGAGAGAGAGAGAGAGAGAGAGAGAGAGAGAGAGAGAGAGAGAGAGAGAGAGAGAGAGAGAGAGAGAGAGAGAGAGAGAGAGAGAGAGAGAGAGAGAGAGAGAGAGAGAGAGAGAGAGAGAGAGAGAGGTGGAAGACAAGGAGAGAGCGAGAGAGAGGGAGGTAGGGGGTGGAAGACAAGGAGAGAGCGAGAGAGAGGGAGGTAGGGGGTGGAAGACAAGGAGAGAGCGAGAGAGAGGGAGGTAGGGGGTGGAAGACAAGGAGAGAGCGAGAGAGAGGGAGGTAGGGGGTGGAAGACAAGGAGAGAGCGAGAGAGAGGGAGGTAGGGGGTGGAAGACAAGGAGAGAGCGAGAGAGAGGGAGGGGGGGGTGGAAGACAAGGAGAGAGCGAGAGAGAGGGAGGGAGGGGGGTGGAAGACAAGGAGAGAGCGAGAGAGAGGGAGGTAGGGGGTGGAAGACAAGGAGAGAGAGAGAGAGAGAGGGGGTAGGGGGGTGGAAGACGAGAGAGAGAGAGAGAGAGAGAGAGAGAGAGAGAGAGAGAGAGAGAGAGAGAGAGAGAGAGAGAG